>NW_008794281.1:1012865-1045676 GCF_000699145.1 Aptenodytes forsteri
CCCCCCACCCCCCCGGCCGGGGAAGCGGGCTCGGCCGAGAGCTGACTCGCCCAGCTGCGGATACTGCTCGTCCGGCCGTGTGTGAGCGGAGCTAACCACATTTTCCCTCTTCTCCTTCCTCTTCTCTTCTTCCCCCTTCCCTCCCTCTTGTCTTTGCAGCAAATGGAGCTGCTTCTGGTGAATAAGCTGAAATGGAATCTGGCTGCAATGACCCCCCACGATTTCATTGAACATTTCCTTACTAAAATGCCTCTGGCAGAGGACACCAAGCAGATCATCCGTAAACATGCTCAGACTTTTGTGGCTCTGTGCGCTACAGGTATGAGCCCTGCACGTTAAGCAAAGCGTGTTGCTCCCCTACATGCATCTACCCCCTGGCTTGTAAAGCTTCCCGTAGCTGTGGTCTAAAGCGAGCTCACAGAGCTGTGGGGAGGTTGTTTAAGCCTCGATTATTGCCCCTTGTTGTTTGCAGAAGGTGGGTTACTTTGCGGAGGTAAGTTTTTTCAGAAGACATTTTGCTTCTGAGTGGAGTATGTGGTGTTGCCAGAGAGGGAGAAGTACCCCCCCTCTTTGTAGCTTAGCCGTGGAGTCGCAGCTCAGCGTGGCACGATTTCTTCACCTCCGTACACCGGGTTTTACGTGGGGGCTGCAAAAGGCTTACTGCCCGTACGGGGAATCCCTCCCCGTGTGGATTCATTCTTAAGACGGTTTTTAAAGGCGGAGGGAGATTTTGCTTGTGAATAGATCTGCGTGGGGGTTTCAAAACTTCCCTCTTCAAGTTGCCTCTTCCTCCCTCCTCGGTGGCTGGTGGATTGGAGGAGGGCCACGCGGCACAGAGGCTTTCCTGGCACAGGACCGAGCCGCTGCCATCTGCACCCTTCTGACCACGTGCTGCGCTGAAGCCATGTGCAGGGCCGGCCTCCAAAGACGCCGACTGTTCGCTAGGCCAGGTTTGCAGAGGCCTGATCTTTGGTTTCAAGGGCACCGTGCGTGCGCGAGCACTGGTTCTTTGAAGTTCCATGTTTGCATGTGGACTGTGTGTGTATGCATTTGTGCATGTACCGGCTTTACCCGCTGAACCCTAACAAGTGGGAAGGAAAAAAAGTTTTAGAGGAGCCTTTCTGTTCTCCAGATCTCACTGTTCCCACAGGACAGAGCTGGAGGAGCAGGGACAAAATAAGTTCTAGAGGGAAGATACTCTGTTTAAACAGAACGCGTTCAGCGCGTTTTCTTTTAGTATGGCGAGACCAATCCAGGAATGGCAAAAGAATAAGGAAGAAAAAGCAGCCAAAGCAAATGTTCTTTCGCAGTAGCACGTAAAGAGGAATGCCAGACACTCTGTTGACACTGATAAAAACTTAGTGTAAAGGAGATACAGCGCTTTAGTAAACGTTAATATTCAGTAGCAGTTGTGCTAAAAAAAGAGAGCAAGCCTGCATTTGGACTTGAGAAGAGGTATCCACACTTGAAAACCTCGGTGGGACGTGTGGGGTCAATGGCACAAACTAAAGTTGTGTAGTTTATTTTCCAGAGATGGATTCGGTATAAAAAGATTGAAGAAAGATTGCAGGCACTCGGAAGAAAAAATTTATTTCATAGAATCGGCCCTACTGCAAGGCCTAAAGATAGAACGACCAAGCCATAAAAGAGAAATTTGTAAACACTGGCATTGCTCTTCATCTTGGGCCTAACATCAGCATAACGGGCAGTTCGTAAGTTAGATTGCCTGGAATAATGCTCGGTGTTCGGAGCGCTACAACCTTCAAACAGCCTTCAAACTACCTGCAGCAACATTTTGGGAAAATAGACGTAACTCTCCATGCCAGATTCTACCAGATAAGGCTGCTGCGACTCCAAATGCGTGATTTGCTAAGTTTGAAGCTTCCTCGGCTGTTAGCTAAAGAGAACAGCTACCCGGCCTCCCCTTTGGATATGGGGATGTTTAACCTAGGTTGTTGTGTTGGCAATGACAGGGATGAAAACAAGAGTAGTTCAAAGGTTGGAGACTTGCTAAGAGTCCAGTACTTTGATCTACTGTCGGTGTTGTTATGTTTCTTTTAGGAAGCACATCCAGAGCCTTTATTTAACACTGCTACACACCACAGCTGGAGAATGGATCAGTAAATGAGAACCATGTTCTGGGAGTTTTACATAGCTTTTAAAAAAACCAGTACTGAGCTCACCAGAATTGGGGCCCTCTTCAGCTCCCTACTGAAGTTGGGAATATTGCCTGGGGAAAGAGCGCTCAGGAAGGCTGCCACTAGGCTCTGTATTTTTATTGTTATTTTTGGATGTCAGGATTTTCTCTACCTCTTGCTTTCCTCATGACTTCTTTGTTGGCTAGTGAAGATCACATGTGGCTTAAGTAGCATCTGGACTTTGCTTTGCTGTCGCTGGGTTGTGTTGTATTTCCCCTTGCCAAAATGAACCTAGATGGACTGCAAATGCGTTGTGCTGCCTGGATGCTGTGGGGCCCAATCCAAAGTCCACTGGAAACACTGACACTCGCTTAAGTGGCCTCAGGGGCAAGTGCAGTATATCCTTTGCTTGAAGTACAGCCTGCGTCCTCTACTGTAAAGGAGGGTCTCCTAAGAAGAGGCAGCAAAATAATGCTTGCTTAGAAAATAAAATCTCCGCCAGTTGGCTTAACAAGGTGAAGGCTGTGGAAGTGTTTGTAGATGAGTGTGTATGCGTTTGCTCCAGAAAGAGAAGGTTACGCTGCAAGGTGAAGTTGAGGGGAATTCCTTCTGAGCTCCTTCTTCAGTTGTCTGGCTACTAGAAGTGGATTTGTTTGATTTGGTTTAGTTTTGAAAAATCCATTTTCACCAAAGGATGTCTTTGTGCTGTGGTAGGTTCGGGAGAAAAAAAAAAAAAAATTACCAGGGGGTTGTTTGAAGTTAACACATAATTGAGCTTAATGAATGGGGCTTTGGCATGGCCGAGCAAGGCAGGGAGAGCTCAAAAGGAAGCAGGCCTCTTTTGGCCCAAGTTAAGACCAGTGTTGAGGGAGAACTGCAGCTCTATACAAGCGTAACAATGAATAGCAACAAATATTCGGGAGAAAAAAAAAAAAAATTACCAGGGGTTGTTTGAAGTTAACACATAATTGAGCTTAATGAATGGGGCTTTGGCATGGCCGAGCAAGGCAGGGAGAGCTCAAAAGGAAGCAGGCCTCTTTTGGCCCAAGTTAAGACCAGTGTTGAGGGAGAACTGCAGCTCTATACAAGCGTAACAATGAATAGCAACAAATATTGGAGCTTCAGCATTTCATTATGTTCCTCTGGTTATCAAAACATACCAGGCTCCTTTTATATTATTATTATTGCTATTATTGTTGTTGCTTTCCTCCTCTTCGATGGAGAAAGAAAGATCCCCCTTTGAAACAAGCGTGTTACAATTCTCCTATTCTCTGGCCTTTATAAAATTGGGAGTCTCAAGGTATGTGACCAGTTGGAACCTGTTGCATCTTGCAGCAAGTGATTTATGTTCACAGTTTTGATTTGCCTCAATGAAAAGATTTTCATTCATAGCCCCCAGCTCTCCAGACGGATGGAATTGCTGCTCCATTTAAAAAGGAAAAGGGGTGACTCGCCTTGTTAGGAATTTTTTTTAAAGCGCTGCAGCGCCTATATGCCTGCTTTGTCCTCCCTTCAGGGTGGCTGGCATTCTTCTCTCTCCTCCCCCTCCTCTCTCTCTCTCTCTCTCTCTTTTTAACAACGCTGAAGTTGTTTATTCTTTTTGGATGAAGTCTCAGATAGGCTACTGGGGATGTGTGCTTCAATTGATGGGGCCCCCTACCCCATTGTGGCTGTGTCAGGTCTAATTCATCTCACCGAAGCCCCCTTGTTCCTGAGCGCTCAATAGCGCAAGATGAGGCGATGGAGGCTGACAATGATGCCACACTCTTCACTTGGGGGCATCCAATTACAGGCGAGAGGGGCCCCCTGATTAATATGCTGAAATTAGTGGCCTCTGCCACAAATAATTCCTTGTTGAGTTGCAACAAAAAGGCAGTCCATGCTGCTTGTCTGGAGTGGTTATAGGGACAGACACAAACTGGTCATTTAAACTTCATTATCACTTTTCCACCTTGGAAAGAATGAGGGTGTGACTGTGAATTCATGTTCTTGTTTACTGCTCCATTTAAAAGAAGAACGCAAATATTAATCCCAAACGTGATCCTGTCAGGACAGACTCATTAAACTGACGCATTTTGGTCATGTTCTGTTTGTGGAGCTCAGTAAATAGCGTCGCAAACGCGCTGCCACCGTACCCCTCTGAGGAACCCAATCTTGGTGGAATTCGTGCTTGCCTACTGAAATCCCTCATTTCTGAAGTCTACCTGCAACTGCGTATCAGTATTTCAGTGAAGGGACTGGCTTTGGAATGTGTATAGTGTCAGTAAGCAGTCTGGACTGCTTCGATTTTTGGGAATGACAGAAGCTTGTTAGAAGGTGGGTGTATTTATATCTGCCCGCAAATGGGGAAAATGGGAAAGGGGATAAACTATATTTATTTTAAGCACAGTAACAGAAATGAGATGACTTTAGATCAAGCTTGCCTTTTCGCTGGCAGTGCATCACAAAAGTTTGGCCACAATTCACCGTATCAGTTTAATTTTGAAGGTTCATAGAACGCTGGGCGAAATGCCCCTTTGAAGGTGGGTATTGGTCAGGGCTACAATGGAGTGTCAGAGGTATATGAATAGATCCAGAGAGAGGACTTCCATAGAGTCCCAAAGTCTTTAGTTTCACTGGTAAAACATTTACACAAAAGTTATTTTATCATAATAAAGGAGATGCATGATTTAATACTTAAACTGTTCTACTGAGCCCTCTAAGCTGTCCATTCCTTTGATTTCATTCAAGGGTTTGACAGATGGTTTATATTTTTTCAACCCAGAGGAAGTTGCATTCTGATAAAAGCTGAAGGAATGTATCTCAGGTTCTTGTGTATAATGTGGCATTTCCCTCTCTTCCTCACAAAATTAGACGTTTACTTGTGCCACTTACTTCCTTTGTTTCTGATTCTCCTCAAGGTGTACACTGCCACGGATCAAACGCATTCCTGTTCAGCAGAAAGAGTCTTGGCATTAAAATGTGGATTATTCGTATTAAAAAAACCCCCAACAAAACAAAACAAAAACCAAACCAAAAACATGCTAAATGGCAGAGATAGCCCCTTAAGGAATCATGGGAGTGGCTTTGTGGAGAGACCTACAGCAATGCAGTCTGGAAGGGGGCCCAGCCTCTTGTCAGCATGGTGTCACATCAGAATGTAACTGATTGTCCGCCAATTCTTGGGACCCCCGTCACTTAGTTATGCCACATTTACATTAAATCCCTGTTGCCAGGATGGATGGCAGCCACTGACAAGAGACTAGGTTGAGACAAAGCATTTTTAAGATGAAACCTTAATTTAAATATGGATTATCTGCCTCCTGACAGGGTTAAGCAGTCTTTCTCTTTCTTTCTTTTTGTCGATGTTGTTGTTCATTAAAGCTATATTCCTTTGAATGTCAATGCAAAGGTTTCTGCTTTAAAGGGCCCGAGGACTCCTTATTAGAGCGCACCTAGGATCTGATAATGCGAAACACTGAAGAATGCGAACAGGTTTCCTCAGATGTATAGTACCATTGACCCCAGTGGCATTATTCACATGAGCAAAGTATTTTAACATTTGAAGAATGGGGGCCCTGCTCACGATAAAAATACCTCGAAGTGATGAATGGCCTCCCAGGCGCAGTGCTAGGAAGGGCTACTCACTGAAGTACAGTTGCTCATGTGGGTAAGTGTTCACAGGTTCGGACCTGTAACAGTTTAGAGCAGGAGGCACCTTTCTGCTCACAATTTTCCCTACCTTTTTGGATGCAATAGTTGGCAGCTGAAGCCATGCTGGTAGAAGAGTGTATGTGTATGGGCAGGCTTCTCCTAAAGCAATCATTTCAGTCTATTTTTTTTTTTTTTTTTTTTTTCTCTCTCTTCTTTCTTCATACAGATATTAAATTTATTTCAAACCCACCTTCCATGATCGCAGCTGGCAGTGTGGTAGCAGCTGTGCAAGGCCTGCATCTGGGGAACACTAACACTTTCCTCTCCTATCAATGCCTCACACATTTCCTATCACAAGTTATCAAATGTGATCCGGTAAGTGACTCTCTCGGTTGATCTCCTGCCTTAGAGTTTAAGAATGAATGCCTGCTTACTGCATAGTAGCTAATCTGACAGTAAATCTCGATAAAAGTCAAACCTCAGAGTGGGGTTTTTTAACGTGTTCTCTTGTGTCCGTCCTAGTTATTTAACTGTCATTATATCCATTAATAATCTGTGATTACGCTGCTGCAGTTCACTAATAGGAATGCCCCATCCAGCTCGAATGTTTGTAAGGGAGGCGTATCCGACAAAGCAAAGGAAACCCTGCATCGATTTAGGACATTGCAGAGGCTGTGTTTGGTTGTGGGTAATTAAACCAGGAGTCTGTGTAAAACAAAACTTTGAGAATAAGACGAGGAAATAGTTACTGAGACCTCGTGGTATCTCTGACCTTATCTTTGACCATTCTCGAGGCCTTTTATTGTGCCAAGTGGTGTGAAAAAGCCCTTCTTAAAAGAGTTCTAATGATCTAATTTGGTTTATTACGTGCTAGACCTGCACAGTAGCTGGTATTGAATTCCTTTTTGGAACAAATGCTTGTCCCACGACTTTCTGACAAGGTAGATGGTCCTCACAGGACTCCCATTTTGCCCTGCAGCTTCCAGGAGATGCACATCAGTAAACTAGTGAGCAATAAACCTTTCATGAGTGAATGGGCCAGGAAGGGAGCCTACAAGGAAGACCTAAAGTCAATGATCCATGTCATAATGGTGTGTGAAGTTGGGGCAGAGTTGAGCTTTGTTTTGTAACAATGTGGAAGACCAATAAATAGATGCTTTAAAAAGGTTCTTGTGAGGTCTCCAAGCGCTGGACAATGAGTCAAATAAAGACAACTCTGTGGTTAGCGGCAGAATCTTTGAGATGCTGTTAAATTATTTTACACGTTAATAATTTAAATACGTAGAGAACTATACTAGTCCAGACACTGCAAAACTAGGTTTGTATAATTGGACTTTGTTGACAGGATTGAGTGATTTCTGGAAAGATGAATGCATCATAATTAATTATTCACAAAAGAATATTTTACTTTTGATAGACTATGTGAAAATTGCTGACAAATACGGTATCTCAGCTTACTATTTTGATCACCTTAACAATGCCTCAGTATTGAGCACGTTATTTTTGCCATTTATATTACTGCAGCTAAAGTAATATGGATCCAGTGCTGAAATGTTAAATACTATAAGAACTTCAGATGTTGAAATAAAATGCTGCTCAGTTTGGTATGTACGTGTAATGCTTTTAGTCAGTTTGTGAACAATGTAGATATTTCAGCGTATGGTTGGCCACTATCCAATGCAAGATATTTGAAGCAGGTACTGAGGAAAAATACTAGGCTCGCTATATGTTCTAACGGTATCTGATTCAAACAAAAACATTATTTAATCATTCCTGATACAAAGCATTGAAGTAGATTCTCTCACGTCTTGGAGAACAACAGCATGTCCTTATGTGACTTGACTTACTTGATGACAGAGCTCTTTTAAAAGAAAAGAAAGTCGTTTTAGCAAGGAGAATCCTTGCTTATTTCTTTTTTATTGTCCAGAGTCATTGCAAGGCCACAATCTGTATGACCTGAACTTAAACTTAAGAGCTTTAAAAGGAAGCAACTCCCCTCCAGCTTTCATTGCTAAGTAAATTCACGTGTTAGAGCAGCTAGAGTTAGAAGTCAGGTTTTTGTATAGGTTGCTACAGAGAATAAGCATCATAAAATTATACCTATGTATATGTATACTTTTGTGTTTGTAATGGAATAAGGGAACAGCATTTTTTGCTACTGTTGCTTTGAGCAGAGAAAACTGCTTGGTTTCATACATAGCATGATTCCCCCGCATGGAGGATTTCCCGTAAGACGTGCCTGTGTAATCCATGGTATCAAATGCTATTCCTATTATCTTATTTCACTAGCATGTATATGAAGTTTGTTACTCCACAGTGACAGTTCCCCTTGTCAGTCCGCACAAATGAATACACTTTATATTGGATTGTCTTGAAATATTAAGAGCATGCATTATAACATGGCTAACATTCTCCCTGATTATCTATTAGCTAGAGCAGCTGGTCTGTTGGATTTCAGGTTATATAATTACACTTTTTTACCTTTAGTCTCAATGAAAGCTGAATCTAAAGTAAAATGAATATCACCTGATTGGAATTCCTTTATGGTTCATGTTTACGTTGGTAGGAGTCCAATTTCCCATTTTGCCTTTGATCAGGGGCAATTAGAAGTCAGATAATCACAATTAGAAGTCTTGGGCTGTCTTCCATCATTCTATTCTTGACCCCATCATCTAAACAGATTGAATTTTACCTGACATTCATTTCCAGGCCAGAAATTTGCTAAACTAGATTAGATTGGGTTTCCATGCTGTCTGTTAGTACATTGGAATTCATCTCCTGCCTGCCCCTACTCAGAGGCACCTTCAAACATGTGCTTGTTATCCAGAACGGGTCAGGCAGTAACAAAGGATTTCCAGGCACTTTCTTTTTTGTTGTTGTTTGTTTCCTTTAGTATCTGACCCTGGAGTCTGATCGTGTCTACTGTGTGTGTTAAAGGTATTTGACCACATCAGTTAAGCTAGCAAGTCTTTTTTTTTTTTTTTTTGCACTGAGGAGCTTAATTAATCCAGGAAGGGTTTATGACCTTGAACAAACTGTGGGCATTGAAAATTTGGGTAGTGAAGCAGAAAAGTTGTTGGGAGAAGTTATCAGAGTAATGCACAAGTTTTGTATTTGCTTTTCAGTATTGAGAAGTACTGAGAATGAAAAAAGCTTTGGTGAGGTTCACAGTGAATGTTCTATTTTGCAGTTACTTTTGCTAGTTCTAGTACATTCCTGCAGACAAACTACTCATCTAATAGTCATCTGAATAAGAAATTACTTGAACAAAAATGCCTAAAACATGAAAAAAATATTCATGCATTCAACTGTAGCTTCAGACACGGTCTGTTCATAATAAATTGTAAAGATTATGTTTTAAAAAAATACAGATACAACATGCTGTACTCTGAGAATCTCACAGGAAAAAAAATTTCTGTGGTCAAAAATTACCTTTAAATTACATAGTCCTATGTACTTATTCATGACTGGACTCTAGAGGGAGAAGAATAGGTATTTATAGAAATTCTTTTGAATGGTTTTAGTTTTCGGAGCTCAAACACGCTATATGCAAATGGTAGGATTAAAAAAAAAAAAAACCACAACACAAAAGCCCCCCCAAACAATCCCGCCCCCCCCAAAAAGGCAAGCAGGGTTTGTTTTGTTCTGAAAATAAATTGGCTTTCAGTTTGGAACACTGAACATGCTACCTTGTTAAAACAGAATTATCCTCAAAAGCGCCTGGATTTGTAAAACTGAAAATACCTAAACCTGTATTCATGTACTACTCTTTTAATACATCTAATTCCAAGTGTGACTGAGGTACGTGGTACAGGACATGCAAGTAGAAGCCTTACAGTCGGGATTGATCCGTCGTATCTTGAGAAGGGGTGAAAGGACTTCATAGAGATCTTATTGTGAAGGCCAGAGGTATGTAGGAGCCACAGGCATGATGACTTTAGGATACGAGGCGTTTCTTTTTGTCATTTAAAGTGCTGTGTGTCTCTGTCAAGAGGAAATATTACACTAGGGTTTAAACCAGAAAAGGTCATAGGTTATGTGTTTTCAGTGAGCTGTAACTGATGGTCTGATCTGCTTAGAGGTAGGATTAACCTCCCTCTCTCTCAGAAAGGACTCGCAGAGAATTGTTTGCTTGGGTTTCTAATCTTATTTTACCCCAAATGCCATGTGCCCTTATTGGTGGCAGAGGAGATTCTTGTGGTAGTGGAATCAGTGAAAAGCTGGTAGATCACACAAGAAGCCTCTGAATGAAGGCAGAATTGAAACTGGGAAATAAAGAAAACAGCAGGCAGGTCACCCTCTCAGGAAAACAACATTCATTCTCAGTCATGCACATCCTAACACTTTTGACGGCAATTTATCATGGAAGACTGGGTTCACCGCAAGGGCTAACACATGTCATAGGTTAAATCAGAAAAGGCAATACTGAAAGGAAACTTCAAAGTCCTTAAACACAGAGTTAAGTATGTTGGGAAAAAGCTTACGATGTTTGTTATAAAGATGTGAGTAAACAGCACGCTGGAGGAATTTTGGCAAAATGTAGTGTGATTGTTTTGCCTATTTAAGGCACCGTTTCTGTGTCCTCGCAATAGATGTACATGGCTCTGAAGAACACAACCATAGGACAGGTTGAGCTAACGGGCCTTCTCCAATTCTAATTGCTGTGGATCGAGAAGTAGAATTGGATATATCTACTCATGGTATGATTTAATGCCTGGGGGAAGTTATCTTTCCCCACCATAGACACGATCCTGCTTGGTGCTTTATGCTTTTAATTCACAGCTAAGTCTGTGCAAGCGGCGAGGCCCTTGCACCCTCCTGAACACTCAGTAGGATTGTGCGCGCATTCAGCTCTGAGAAAATCCTTTAGAAGCAAGGGAAAGAGATGTCACCCTGACTGAGATTTCAAGGTGAATGCGGTAGCAAACTGAAAGCTTGGCAGCACTTTGTAATGCATGGTTACGAAGGTGTTTAGTGGTGCTTCTGAAAGATCTCTCCATTTTGGGGTCATACAGTCCGGTACATTTTTCTGTTCGGATGCCTTCCGAGTTAGAAATCAGTTAGATAACTTGAGCTGCTTGCTGCTGGACATAGCAACAGTTGGCAGGCAACTTTGGGCACGTACATCTAAATATATATATGGCACTTCTATCTAAGAACTTTGTATTATCGTAACTCAGCCTGGGAAAATCACTGTTTATGACCATCACTTCTAGTAGACTGTACTGCCAAAGTGTTTCTGTGGTAAAAGTAGAAATCATTACAGCATCAGCAATACTTGGACCAACTCTGACTCCAGCCCAGTTTCACGTCTTTGCAACTCCACTCGTTTAATTTTGATTGATTCACACTGCTGTCTAGTCAGCCTGTTTCAAAAGGTATAAAGGACAGCGAGGTAAAAGATAGGACGAATGGACTTTTACAGACCTGCTGACGTGTTAACAGCACAGGCAGAAAAGTAGTAGTGCAAGCTACAACTTACTGTGTCAGGGTCCTGCCCGGGTTAGTCACTACATGTGTCACTGTAGTGGAGCGTTCATCATACTCGGTCGTAGACCTGTGGGCTGAGACTAACAACAAAACGGCAGTCATGGTTTGTCCAGAGGACCATGTGTGGAGACGCTCACCTAGGCCATTAAATAGAAGATGGTAAGAGTTAGATGGTGAAGTCTGGATCCAGGCTAGCATCCTGCAGAAAATGGGGTAGCTCGTCCAATCCGTTCACTATTCAGTGTTTCTCTTGCTCTTCCCACACTCCTTTCAGTCTGCTGCCCTCCCAAATAGCTTGATTATATTTCTCTTGCTTTTTCAAGAAATGGTATTTGGTCTGTGATCTTGCTATTTTTCTAAAGAACCCTGGGTCTTTCTCTCCTTCCATTTAATCTTCTCTAGGATTGTTTACGAGCCTGCCAAGAACAGATTGAATCCCTCCTTGAATCCAGTCTACGTCAGGCACAGCAGCACAACGTATCTTCAGAAACAAAGACTGTAGAGGATGAAGCAGACCTTTCCTGCACACCTACTGATGTGCGAGATGTGAACATTTAAGAGGACTTCTTCTAATGGGTTTGCTTGGCGAGAAAAGCAGACAAAGAAAGGGCATCTGAGAAGGAATCAGCATCAGGATCTCCCCCCCAGAAACCCTTTTCTCCAGGACATTTTTATACCAGAAGGGAAAACCAGTCTTGTTATATTTTTTTCTTGCTCTGTCTCCCTTCCATCTGTGACTTCAAACAAACAAATAAACAAAAAATACCCCAAAAACTGTCTTAAAAAAAGAAAAAAATAGTATTTGCATTACCCCCAGGGGTTTGTGCTACAAAAATAGAGGATTTTATACAATAATAATCAACTAGTTTTTATATTAAAGTGTTCTTGTCTGTATGTTGTAAAAATAGGCATTAACACACGAAATGTCTCCAGGGGAGGTATTAGATTTCTTACATATAAAACAAACAAACAAACCAACCATTTTTAAAGTAGAAGAGGGTTTTTTTTTTTTAGATAGTAAATGAAATATTCTTTTTTTTTCTTTAAAAAGCATAGCTTTAACGCAGTTCTAGGCTTTTCTGTATCTTGCTTGCTTATGCATTTAGTCACTTTATAATTCATCTGTAAATGTTTATTTTATTTCCTTAGGTTTTTTTTATCCTCTTCACCTTATAAATGGTTAACGTAACCCATAAGTTAGCGTATGTTAGTATGCAGCATTATTATATGTTAATCTTTTTTTGTGCCTGTGGATTGCCTGTGCATAAGGCATTTGTAGGGTTCCAGCTTAGCATTGTTGGGAAAGGCCAATGTACTACTCATACGATACTCTATTATAAAGAGAAACCGAAATAGTGACATAATATATTATATTTTTGTAATCTTCATATTTTTGTAGTTACCTGTGTAAAATGCTGGTCTGACCCCACAGATATTCAGCCTAATTATGGTCAGGTTCAATCCACAGTTTAGTCTTTTTTTTTTTGTTTGTTTGTAATATTCTAAAACCATTCCATTCAAAGCACTTTCAGTCCATTAGATATAGGAAATACATTCTTTTATTGTGTGGGAATTTTTTTTTAATGGAATGGTTTGGAAATATATAAGTGCTTGTTCGCAAACTTGGAATTGCAAAGCAAGTGCATTTAACTATGGTGTTAGAGGAGAGGTGATTTTTTTTTTCCGAAGGTTGTGTTCCAGTGAGAGAAATTGCATTCACAAATTGCCGGGATATCTTCCTATCCTTTTCTATAGAAAAGTTGAAGTTTAGAAATCCTTTGGTGCCAACTCATCGTTATAAATTAGGGGCCTTAAAGGTTCACATATAGGACACATAGTTTAAGGATTGTCGCTAGATGTTTTACAGCTGAAGGTTTTTAAACACTAAAATATATAAAAAAGAATATTTATTGCAGAGGATGTTCGTAAGGCCAGTATGATTTGTAAAATAATGCAATCGCCCCTTTTTAAAAAAATCTTTCTACCCTTGATGTTGCAGTTTTAACACAGCTTATTAAAGAAAAAAGGACACGCTTCAAAGAACAAACCCCAAACAAAGCAGTCTATTTGGCCCCTTCCTATACATTTTTCAAAAGCAGTCTAACCATGAAAACGCCATAGTTAATAGATATGAAAATTGGAGTACTTGAAAGAAGTTCTTATTCCAGTGTATGCCCCATTTTTTTATTTAGCTACAAATAGAAAATTTGCACATCTTGGCTTTGTTTCTTTTTATTATTATTTTAGAAAGTAGCTGAAGGGACGTGGACATAGCTGTTGAAGTTGATGCTCGAGGAGAATGTGATGGTGAAATGCAGGTGAGATGAGCTGCTAATAAATTCCCAGCATGGTTTGAAAAAAAAAAAAAAAGAGAAAAGAAAAGGAGTGGATCCTCCATTTTTATTTTAGAGTAGCTGAAGGGACGTGGACATAGCTGTTGAAGTTGATGCTCGAGGAGAATGTGATGGTGTGGGATAAATTCCCAGCATGGTTTGAAAAAAAAATTAACATTGCTTTTCTGTATCTTTGTCATTGTGTTTTGCTGCTATTTTGTGGATCAGTTTTTTTTTTTTGTTATACAATGTCATATACTGCCATGTTATAGGTTTTAATTTTCTCATAGAAAATTATATTATTGACATCATTTTTTTGTAGATTTTTTATGTGATCAATTTTTACTTAATGTGATTACTGCTCTATTCCAAAAAGGTTCCTGTTTCACAATACCTCATACTTCAGTTAACCGTGTCTAGACCAGGTTTTAATGTTCGTACACAGTGCCTCATAGTTCTACTGCAAACGGAAATGCATCGAACGTTATTCTGAATGGGTCTCGCGATTTGCAACTAGGTTGCATTAATTTAAAAACAGCAGACATTTCAGAAGATCAAGTAATGTTTGTTTTTTTGTTATGCATTTTATAAAGCTGGATTCTTTGTCTGATCTGGGGTTTATTATCATAGTAGTTTTAAGCTGTGTTATTAGCCACATTGATATACGAAAGGTGCATTATAATATAACTCTTGTATGCCACCTGATGTGGCTTCCCGTCAGTTGGGACACATCATTTGGTATGATAGGTTATCTTCTGGAACTCTAAGTATTTTGTGTGTTTAATCTGTTATGATATACTAGGTTTTTGTTTGTTGTTTTTGTTTTGTTTTTTTTTTTTTTTAATTATAGCATATTTCTAATTTAAAAAGCCTGTAAATCTCATAAATAAGCCAGCTAACAGAGTTGTATGCTGAAGAATAATCTAGCTGTTGCCTGTATGCTGCTAAACCAAAACAGAATTAGAACTCATTTTGAGGCAAATGCAGTTAAGATCTACATAGTGCATAAATAAAGCATTGCAATGCTACTAGCAGTCGCAGGACCCAGGAGGACTGGATACATTCTGTCCAAATTTCAGGAACATTTCTTACTGCTTACCTCATAAAACACTTCTGTTTGTGGCATCTCTGTGTCTCTGAACCAAACATGATTATTGAGTTAGTGCTTGTTGGTTATATTATGTGTTACACTGAGTGGCAGTGCGTACTGCAAATTTCTTTAAAATATTGTATGTACTAAAAGGCCAAATCCAGATTAAGTGGGTTCACGTGCCAACAGAGATGCTTTATTTGTCACATTATTATAACAATCTGTAGTAAGCAAGCAATTCAGATTTGTACATTTTTATATTGTACTTATTGGCATCACTGGTCTGAAATGCACATTTTCACCAACAGACCTGTAACAGACAAGTTTCCAGCAAAAAAACTAAAGTCTAGAAATAAAATCGGTAAAACCCAATGTCTGCTGCTTGTTGTCTTCTTTTTCTTTTTTTTTTAAACTGCCTTCATGAATGCTGAATGCTAATAATTACCTGATGCAATGAGTAAACCACATGACATTTTCTGGTTTCACTCTCCGTGCTTTAATAGTTGCAATGCTGAAAACCTTTTGTCGTTATTTTCGGAAACCGTAGGCGTTTTTTAGCAATGGGTGGGTGAATGCCTGTCACAGTAATGCGTATTTTTAAAAAAGCAAAATATTTTTTTTGCTGAAGACTTTCTTTTAAACATCTAAGGTAATTACTCAGAGTAAAACACCATTTGGTGGGTCTTTTCAATAAAAGGTAAAATAGAGTAGGTGTTGGATGGTAGAGAATGCTTGTTTGTATTTATTTATCAGTGCAAGGCTTTGTCCTAGAATACCTTTACAGAAGATAGTTTGGTTTAAAAGCAGTAAGGTTAACCTGCCTTCTTTTCCTTCCCTTCCCCTCATACACAGCTTTTGCATCTTATTGTATCACTACGATAATAAGGAGTAAACCAGAAAAATGTAAAAGCCTACTAAAAATACGTAAAAAAACCCCTGGACCTAGGACAGAAATTATATATGGTTATAAAGTAAAATGAGAAAAAAATATAACCTGTATCCCAATTCACATTCCAAAATGTCGCTGAAAACTGGGGATGGAGATTATCAATTATTACAAGAGCTGAACATGGCAGAGACAGCTTATTCTTAGTGGAGAATGGTCAAGCTTCTAACCTATGTATTTGACTATTTACCCCAGGAAAATATGTCTGCCTTAAAAACCCCAAATCAATCTACATAAAACGTCAAGTGCTTGTTTCTCCTGTTGCACATTAGAAATCCAGTATCTGCCTCCTGAGTTTCTCATTGACTGAACTTCACATGACAACTGATTCTATGCAGCAAGTACGGCAAAGGAAATAAAAAATGAAACTCCCAAGTTAACACCTAACATGTTAATTACAGACTAGTGCAAAGTAAGTTTGTCTCAGTGCCGTTACCAATAGATGGGAAACCATCTGCATCAGAAGAATCACAGTTGAGCCTGTATTAGGTTGTCAGTTTCCCAGTCATTTCAGACAGAAACCTGAACCACGTGGCCTACTGTAAAATCATAGATCAGGTAGGTAAAGTAGCATCAGTACATGGTGTGATCCGTAATTCTTTCCATTCGAAATGGGGAGCTCCTCAATATGGTCAAGTTACACCGGTAGGCCACCGAGGAAGATTTGTATAGCAGTGAAAGAAGATCTAAACTAGATTCACAGTGACTTTAAATACAGACCAAGCCAAAGCTTAAATTGGACTCGGTCAAAAAAGACTCATTTTTTCCACACAGATCTTTTATCAGCTTTCTGCAAAATTTCAGCATATTTTAAGGAAAAAACAGGAAAAAAAAAATGACTCACTTTTGTATCACTGATGGCTAACCCCTCTGATTTTAAACGTTTGAAATTTGAGTGAAGACATACTTATGAAATCTTGATTTGGGACAAAAACCTTTTTGCTGATAAAAAAAAAAAATGATTCAATAAGAAATTTAAACCTGCATTTCGCTGAACATGTTAAGTGGGTTTTGCCTCTCCTATCTCTGTTACAAACTCTATTAAACCGACTGAAGTGTTCTGTGACTTAAGTAGGTTTAAGCCCACATAGTCAGCTCTGTTATTTACATTTTCCTTCTCTCAAACATCATCTCCAAATGCAGACTACTAAATTTGAATGTTGGGTGAACTATGCCAGTATTACTCACATTGCAAAGGGCAGAAAGACAAGAATGTAGCAAGAAAAACAGTTTACTATAGGCTGTGCAAAATATGCATGTTCAGCTAGGCTATGCTGTAGCTAATTAAAGAAAAATACTGTATTTTCTTACATCAGATTGAGACGTATACACAGAAAAACCTCCAAAAGACATCCAAAAAACCTCCTCAATTCCATTGCTGAATTCAAACTGATTGACAAGCTCGGACCTTTTATGAACACTTAAATTCACATACTCTTTATTAAAGAATAAACAAGATCTGTAAAATGCAAAAACTTGGAATCCACTTACATTCAAGCGTATCTGGCATTTTAAGTGATAGGAAACTCTAGGAGAAAGTGAAGCTTGGAGCTATTATTTCAAAGGAGTCATAGGAATGACCCAGGCATGTGGGCTAGATACCCCGATAAAGATTCCTGGCAACGTCACTGAAAAGCTACAATGGGACAAAGGCAGTAAAGCTATAAATGATGGCATTTTAATGAATTCCTGCCAGCATCATTTTATGGGAAATGTATCTCTTCAGACAAACATGGTATTTTTACGATCCCACAAATATAATTGCTAATAGTAATTGCATTGGCATGGCAAACATAGATTCCCATCTGGCTTTTGACTGAGTTCCACACAATATTCCAATCAAATGATGAAAAAGGGATTGCAAATTAGTCAACTGGATTGCACCAGTAATGTGAGACTTGCCAGACTGATTTTCTTCTTTAGGGTCAAGGACTACAAATTTAGGAGCAAGGCAGAAGTTACCCTTTTGTTTCTTTAATGTGAGAGACATTAAAGAAGGAAAATAGAAATAGTTTCTTGGCGATCCCATGAGCATCTGCAGAGCCCTACTTAGTTCCGTCCTACTTTTTGCCTGCGTGAAGACTATGTATTAAAACGTCTCTCATTTCAGGGCAATCACTAAGTATTCACAGCCATCATTTTCCTCAGCGCTCTTACCTGAAGAGGGAACTACTGGCAGAAAGACTGTGTGCTTACAGCAAATCAGGAATAAGGCACACAGGCAGCACCTTCACTCTGCGTGGGCGCTGCTGATGCAGGAGCACCACCTGCAGCGTGTGGGCAACAGATCTGGGGTACACACCACCACTTCTACTGAACTCCTGAAGCTGTTTTCAATGTGGTCTTCAGAGCATCAATTCCTTCACAGAACAGTCCCAAGCTTTTAGGGAGCAGTCACTACCATACGCAGACCAACGCAACAACAGTTTTACTTTTCTCAAGTTGCCTCTCTGGACACAGGAGGCTGTGTTTAGTGGCTGCTAGAGGTCTTCCCTCTTAGACAGTGGTGGTGGTGGGGAAATCGATCTGTGTGGATTTCATCTCCTCATTTTAATTATGGCTTATGTTACTTTTCTTACTTAGGATAATATCTTTGAAGAAATACAACAATTCGTGTTTACTTCAGATAAAGAAAAACACGCAGTGATCCATCTCAAAACCAGAATACCAGTCTGTCCACTCACTTGAAGACACTGCAGTAGAAAATTATATTCCCATCATATTCAACATATATGCTAATGGCCTGGTCACAGTACAATCTCCTCTGCTAACATGTCTGTCAAGGGCTGAAGCCTACCTGAAAGCCAAAGACTGCCCAGTCAAATGAGACCTTGACTACATCTGCTCAGCTCTGACTAATCTGGCATGAACTGGAAAACAAAGAAGCAAAATAAGAACTTCATTAGGCAGCTGTTGCTAAATTCACACTTGCTAACACATTTGGGGTGGCTGACCAGAGGGTGACAGGAACCTCCTCCCCACCAATAACTCGCCTTAGATATGGAAAAAGTCAGAGAGAACGGCCTGGGACCGCTTGTGCTGACAAATACATAAAGCAGTAACTGGTTAAGAGGGTAACCCCTCGGGGTTGCAGAGAGCTCCAGGTACAGATACCTAATACCATCAAGAGAGCTGAACCGAAGGAGGAATCGCTACATGCACAGGCCAAGCTCCAAGCCAGGACCCAACAAGTCAACTGGTTGGAGCAGGAGCCCTCTTCTCCTGGGTCCATGTGGTGAAGGTCTAGGCGTTTGATTTGTGCGTGTAGTGTGTGCATCACAGAATGGAAATTGCTATCTACTCACCATTCCCAACCTGCTAAGTAAGTAAATTTTAGATTATACGTTGCTGAGTGGTGCGGTTTTGTTATTTCATCCATCCCACCTGACTGCCCTGGGACACTTGTGTTAATCCACCCGCAAGCTATACTCCATTAAATGCTCGGTCTCCTACGACAGCTAACACGTTACCCACCGTAAGGATGTTATTTGTAACAGTAGCACCAGTCTTCAAGGAGCTGGGCCGAGATGGGCAAATCATTTAACAAAGACCACTAAACCACCAGTAGAGCATTACGACAACTCACCTGAGCCAGCACCGAACAAGTGACCTAGTGTCCTAAGTCACTACTCTGATGGTAAACTGTCTGAAACGGACAATTGAGCTTTTTAATGTTTTATTTTTCCTTTTATTAGATTTTATCACTATAGATCGTTTGAATACAGGGTATTATTTTTGAACAGCTTTTTTGCTCCTTGAACACCCACAGGCCATAGTTCTTTACATTTGGTTGCTGGCTACTTTAAATATGAAGACCAGATCTTCAGCAAATGCATGCTGTTAAACATAGCTATGTTCTTTTTATATGCGCAGCCATAACATCTTCCCAAGATTTCCAGAAGGCATCAGCAATTATTTACTCAAAAGTAAACATTATTTCTTATAAACATAATACATTTATTTCATGTTTTTGACTCAGTATTTCTGTAGCTGTTTCAGTCATTCACAATGACCACTTTGTTCCTTTTAGACAACGCATCTTTCAGCCACATATTAATTCAGGTTTCTCTTTTCATGGAGACCCTTGGACTGCAAAGGATCAGGAAGGTTCCTCCCTTATGGACAGTATCTTTCTAATATAAGTGAAAGAGTTCATCTGCCTTCACTCCTGCATGATATGCTCAACAGTGCTGCAAAATCAAACAAGCATATGCAAAGCCTCACATGTTTGTGGAAACAAGTGTTCTCTCATCCTCAAACAACTTTCCAATCACCTAAATATAGTTCTCCATGTTTTTAAATCCCTCTGTAAACCTGCTTAAGGTATCTTCAGGGATCTCTTTCCATTTCTCCCATGCTCCTGCTGAAGAATTTCAGGCAAATCACAAATCAAAGCCCCTTGAAAAAGTCTCTCCATATTTTTCTGTAACATGATTTGTTTCTCAGTAGTTTGAGAAATAATGATGCTACTGGATTTTTGTGACGTTTCTCCTCATCTTATTGCATAAAAGAACTTAAAACAAGAGCAAGACATACAACTATAACGAGCCAGATTCTCAACATGCAGTTCTAACAATGTACCTATGGTGAAGTAGGGTTATGAATTCCCAAATTGTGCTCAAATCATTCTCCATCTTACTCAGGTGTTCTGGATACAACACATAAAATGATGCCGTAAGCCTATGTGGTTTTAGGTTTACAGTGCACTTGACTAACCGCACCACAACCCAAGGTCTCCTCAAGAAGGAAATACACTGCAGACATCACCTCTAGCTCTGCTTAAAAGTGACATACTATTGTATCGATTCTTAGTTTCAAATAGTCATTTGTTTTTTACTTGTATGTCAGAAGCTGTCAAGTGCTTATTAACAATAACTTCTGTATGTGTGTTTTTTAAAGGAATATCGATTCTTAGTTTCAAATAGTCATTTTTTACTTGTATGTCAGAAGCTGTCAAGTGCTTATTAACAATAACTTCTGTATGTGTGTTTTTTAAAGGAGGTAAATGGGGTCTCAAAAATTCAATGTCTGCACATACATTGCAAAAAAAAAAAGCCAGTTTAGAGAACAATGTAGGCATGTGTTTTTAAACTACTGTTTGTGCAGTCTGGTCAGGACTGTGTGACACAGTATACAGTGTTTTGTCATCCAAGGAATGTCTTTGATCAAGAGTTTATGCAAGAAGGAAAAAAAAGCCATGAAACCCTAATCCGTTCCCACAGTCCAGTAAACGTGAGCTGGACAAACAGTGGACAATAGCACTAAAGCTTGCTGCTGGAACAATAGCTGCAACTAAAAAAATTAAAGGGTTGCTGACTCACAGTTCCTACAACCAAGAAAGATTCCATGTGGTGTTGATTATTCCCCAGAATCCTGAAGATGCTGAAGGTTAAAAATTGTAATTACTATTACACTGAGATAAAGCAGCAAAATATGCTGCTAAACAATAAAAAATGAGAGACAGTGACAAATACTGATGTTGATTCTATCTAGAGCAGTCAGGATGCAGAAACTCAATAATCAATCTTCTTTCTGCCTAAACATTTTGCTAAAAGTAAACTCTAATTTTATTATAAACAAATATCAGTTTAATTCTTTCAGTCAGTATACCACTATTTCAGATGCCATCCATACAAATTCTGCACAACTACAATCAAGCTTTCTAATTTCTCAAGACAAAAGCTATATGCTATTTCTTATATCTATTCAGAAATCTTCTGTAGGCAATTTTGCCATGCCAAAACCAGACACACAGAATGCTATATTATTGGTCAATCACACGTGTATGAAATACGATAGAACAATTAAAAACATCATATAACAAGCCACTTCAGAATCAACTGGCACTTACTATGGCTGATTTTTTTTTACCTTTCATATATTTCACATGAGAATGAACGGATACCGCTTTATGCTAATAAAGATTTCCAAAGTCTCCTGTGTTGGCTATGTTTCAGGTAAGTTTCCTCCCACATAGTATTACATCATTTGGTAGAGCTGTACGTATGTTCAGGAGTTGCAAAGTACTTAAAGAATCTTAGGATGAAAAATGCTGCAAGAATGTAATTATTACACTTCAGGAATAAACACTCCTGTGATTAAGGTAGGAACATTCACAGCGTTATGCCAAAGAGATATTCAAGTTAGCTACAAATGAACTAACTGTATAAGCAGTGTAAGAGCTTATTTGGATATTTAACAGCATTGTACATCATAGGGTTAGCAGCTTTCTGCTGCATTAAGCTGGCTTTAATTTTAGCCCAGGTATCACCCTATTGCACAGCGTAGTCTAGACAAACCCAAAGAATCCAAGAGCTCCAAGTGATCTTCTTGTCTCTGCTAAGGAAACCAATTGAAAATAACTGAAAAGTCTGAGTGCATGGAGTTATATCGCTTTCAAAATAGTGCACAAAGCTTTTTTATTATTATTTTTAATGTCAACAGAGGTGGAGCTGGTTCTGCAATTCCAAACGCTGGGACACACTGAAGCGCTTCAGTACCAGATTGCTCTAGTTGGCCTTTATAGGTCAATTCTAGACACCAAAACTTGCAACTGGAAACTTGCCGCAGAGCTCATTTCACACCTCCCAGATCTCCATTTTCTCTGGTGATATATACATTTCCATGGTAATGTGTACTGTCATAACTTTATCCATTAAAACAACAACTCTGGCTGACTGTAAAATGAGAATCTTCGTAGTTACTTGCTAAACTATGAAAGCTGAAGTTTTAGGCTGTAGTTAGAGCAGAACCCATTGCCGTAAGAAGTTGCAAAGGGCAGTATTCAAAAGGCAGTAACGTTCATACTGAGTAGCATCAAGAATATGAAGAATTATAACACAGTAGAAATATTAACCCTTTTGTTTCAAACCAAAGCCCTTCTCTTTAAGAAGATCAGGATGAGATACAGTATCACACGCACATTGCTCTGTCTGCCTGATCCAGCTCTTATAACCTTCTCTGGAGGGCCCTGAACGAACTCCCATCAGAAATAAAGATTCTAATCCAGAAGGACTTCAGATAATTCTAATATTCCAGCAGATTTCAAACTATATCCTTCAGATCATTAGGCACACCAACAGCAGCACTTTGTCAAAAATGTTTAGTGCTTCATGCTGCTATCATTGCAGAAATTGTTTAAGAAAGCAACTACCCTGACAAGGAGTCTTATCCTCATCTTGCTTGCCCACACCTTTATCTCCAGAAAATGACATTAATATCACCAGCATTCTCTTTCGAGCATGCAATACTGCCGAGTAATTACAGGACATCATTAAACCCCCCTCCCCCAAATGTTCAAACAAGCCACCCAGGGAGAAGGCACCCACTTTCAATTGACAACAAAACTAGACAAGAATTTAAGATTATTAAATCAGATCTTGAAACAGAAGGCTGTGTTTAATAAAATACACAACTTCGGCAGCTTGTGAGTAAATAAATAAATATTAGATCCAGGCCTGTAGTTGCATGATTTTTATAAATAAAAGATTCCATTTTTAATGCTCTTTTCTTGTAATACCTTAATGTGGAGATGGGTATTAAAACTTACATTCAGAAAGGACTCAAAAAGGGATGTAGATGCATACAGAACAAAAAAGATGTAAACAGAACAGGATTTATAGGTTTAAAACCTCAAAATTTCAGATTATTTGATCTCTTTCTGTGGGGTAAGTCATATATCTTAAAAGGGTATCCGTTCTTACTCTAAAGCACTGTGGAATATTGGGGTGCAGGCAGACTTTTGACAGACAGATCTCCCTTTGTTCCAACAAAGGAAGTTGTATTTACAGCCAAAGTGTATATAAGCATTCATAAATATATCATAGGGCTCAAACTCTCTCTTGCATCTCTTCAAAACCCAAAACCTATATATTTATAAATTTTGGAAATGATCTACTGAAAAATTACTCCTCATAATTTTATGTGAATGTAATCTATCTATTTAAAAATAACCAATAAAAATGTGCTACCTTTCTAGAAATCCTAAAGACCCAGACCAAAATGTGTACTTTACTCAACAAAAATAATCCTACAAAAACAGAGTGTTTAAACCAGTCTTTATTTTTCTTTCTCTAAATGGCGTATATCCAGAAAGCAACATGAGTTTGCACAGGTTCTATGTGCATACTAGAACACACTGTTGCTTATATATTTCATACCTCAACAGCAGGTTGATCACAAAGTCAGCTAACCAAACAAGGCATGCCAAACTGGGAAGCCAGACTTTCCTTACACATCCACATGTAGATTATCATAACCTTGTTTCAGAAAACCATAATAGGATTGAATAAGCCAGACTACTCCGATAGGGTTGATTTTTAAGCTAACAATTGCATACTCAGATTTTTTTCTGATTTATTTCACCCATTTCTGTTGACTACAGATGTTTATCCAAAGCTGAAATTGATCCCCTTCACATTACAGTTTACAACAAATGGAAAGAAAGTTTGCTGCTAACAAACACTAAAAACAAGTGTTTTATTCATGAATTTTACCAGGAGGCTTTAACAAACTCCATCCTACTTTTTTTACTGTACTGATGTAGTACAATGACACCGATAGCCTACAAAGTCAGATTTACATGTTCTAGTGATGGCTGATTTGGTACTAGCAGTTAATGATCCCATGGCTATGAGACAGCATTGAATCAGCATGCAATTCTGCAGGGAATTAATTCACTGCAGTCAGAGTTTACCTTTCTCTGCTGATGCCTCAAAACTCACTATTTCTTGTACTCATCACGTATCATAGAAAGAAAAATTAGAAGTCTTCTGGACTGCGGTGACTTCAATACATGAGCAGTAATTAGCTTTGTATCCACCTTTTAATAAAATCCTGTATTCTACAGCTTCAGCTGAGAGGGGATCATGAAGAAAGAAATCAAGCTAGAGCGCAGCCTGGGCAAGTCAGAAATTTGTAAGTTAAATGTTTCAAACATTCCTCCCTATCTACTGAGCAGTAACTAGAGGTGGTGAATACAGCAACATATTTCTAAGTCTTAGCAACTTCAATAATTTTAGCAGAAATTTTCTATCTTAACTGTTCTTAACAGATCAAGTACTTCTGCAAAATTTTAAACTTGTTTGACAATACAGCACAGAACCACAATCTCGATGTCCCACTTTATTAATAACCAATATTATAATCTACAAGATTGCATTTTTTCCCGTATCTTTTCCACCCAGTCTTTAAAGCAATATTTAAGTTGCACAGTCAAGCATTCAAACCTGGAAATGTCTGAATGACCATAGTCCACAGAAGCTTTACGCAGCCTCTCTGTGCACAGATCTTCCAACAGAGTCTTTAATTACAGTGTAACGCTTGCTTCCACCAGAGTCCTGACCATTCACCACTCGGGATGAGTAAGCAGGGTGTGAAACTAATGAAGCCATTTGTAAGAATTTGTTTTCATTTGTTACAGATTTTAGGAAGATGTTAACATAACAGGAAAGGTGTCGAAAGAAAATAAACCATACACTTATATATCACAAAATTGAATACTGGTCTTCAAAATTTTGATGGATTTTTTTTTTCCCCCCCAGTAGCATTCTAGCTGGCTCAAGCACACACCTTTCACAGGTGTTTGCTAACTGTAAAGTTCCTAATTTTCTAGGTGACTGATCTGAGAAACCCAGGCAAAAATACAAACATGCAAAAAAAGCTAGGTACTCAGCCACTCTTGATGTTGGCAAGAAGCACATTCTGAAGTATTTAAGTACTCAAAATGCAAGATTATTTGGAACGAGTCACATTAGATATCTCACATTAGTTAAGGCAAATCAGTATTCTTGATGTAACCTGGGCTTTAACTCCTTAGCTGTAAATAAGGTATAGAAATACCCCTACGGTATGCTGTGAAGACTGCACTGTTACAGCCCTGAACATCACGGAAAACCCCCCAACTCTGTTGCAGAAAACAGTTTAAAAAATTGGCACCGAAGAAAGTATACAACTACATATCCAACAGAATTTTTAACCGTACCTCATTTAATAAACACCATCATGAAACAGAATATATTCAGAAAAATACAGACTCGTGGAATAAGAGACTCCATTAGTATGTACACACATATGGAGCTAAATTAAAGACCTAACAGGCAACCCTAAACCTGGCATATCCCAGTTTGAAATCCTGGTTGCTACAATCTTTATAGTTAAATATGTGTGTGTGTATATATATTTATATAATAATTTATTCTAACAATATTAATTTGTTATAAATAAAATTAAAGCAATACAAGAAAATTAGCCACAAAACCAATTTTCAACATAACAGTCACTGACTGCTTGATCTGCGAAGATCCTTCCTCTCCTTAGTGGAACAAAAATACTTTTGTTTTTGATACAATCGCTAGAGTAGCACTTTGCATATAACTTACATATCATACACTTCTATTAATCAAATGCTTCTCAGAGACTTTGAGCTCTCACATTCCTTCCCTTGCTTTTACATACATTTTTGTAAACCATGTATAAAGATTCCAAAAAAGGCTGCATTTTAAAACACAAATACTTAGACCTCCAGCGTTTACTTCTCTTTGTACTATCATTCAGAAAAACAACAAAACTGCCTTTTTTAGACCAAGATCCAGGGGGAGTTTATTTAAAGCATAATTCATGGATTTCAACAAAAAATATTTTCAGTCAAAGTTAATCACAGATGACTATCTAGTACCTTTCATTAATTTGAAGTAAACAGGTAAAATACTTTGATTTGCAAAAATAAACTGCTTTGTGGATGCAGAGACAACTTTTTCAAATTGGGATTTCTCTGAAGTGATTATAAAGTCAAATTAGCTTTCTTTTCTCTAGTATGTGATCTTTTTGTTTTGTGCCCATCTATTTACTGAGATTACAGGGTATGCTATTTTATTTTGCTTCTATTTTCAGGTACTTGCAGTTTAGCGCTCTTTCTGGTTCCCAGTGGTTTAGCTGCATAACAATTAAAAGCCAACTGTACTCAAACTGCCCTAAATGAAGAGACCATCAACGCTGTCATGTCCCTTCCAAGGTCTCAAATGAGGAAACAAGCTACAAATCAATCCTACCTCAATATTACTTTATTTCAAAGAAATTCACCGCTTAATTAGAAGAGCTGTATCATGCCTACATGTTCTGTACTCTCTATTTTAACAACTTCTATCTATATAAATATTTGTGAACTCTTATAATCTATTTCTTACACAATACAACGACCTCCTCCACTAGATGGCCCTGACACTCACTATGCGTATCAAAGCTGTTTGAACACTTACACATGTAAGGTAATTAAACAAACAAAGTACACCAGCAACCAGTTACTAACAAAAGCCTCTGACATTGGCATACTTGCATACTCAGGAAACAGACAAAAACTAAAAGATTATTTTGAAATAAATCGATACATATGCACATCACCCCCTCCATACAGTCAGGAAAACTTTATCATCTTCAGAGGCCAAAATCCAAAAATTTTAGCAGAATGCACGTCCTTCATATCCCAGATGTGAATACACAGTGAATGTTTTAAAAATTCAAGTTGCTTATTTTCTTGTATAATAAAAAAGCTGTAGAAGTAAAATAAAATTGAGGTCTAAATGGCACAAAGTAGTGCCAAGGATATGGCCAAGGATATGGCCATATTAAAACATTTCCTTCACCTGAGAGAGCTTACCCTGCGTACAGCTTCCGATAGCCATGGTAGTCAAATCTGTCTTTGTGAAGCTACACTATGCCATGTAGACTTAGCCAGACATGCATACGTTACAGCTGATGAAAGTATATATTCATTCTCTAACTGTAATGCAAATGGTATGCAAAGACATCTAGCAGCCCAACCTAAAACATTTTTCAGGTAAAATAATTGACTGTATTTCTCTTAAACTAACATAGTTGAATACATTTAGCTGACGGCATCCATTTTTTTTATCTGAGACTAAAGAGGATATTTTCAAGACTGGAAAATAAAAAGCTATTCCTCCATAAAAGGTACTAGTAAATACTAGTATCAGTATCACAACTCTTCTGGTAGTCACACTTCTCTCATTGAGCTCTTAAATTGCTAGCTTTTTGGGTTTGTTTCTGGCGGGGTTTGGTGGGGTTTTTCCCCCCCCACACTGCATCAGTCTGCAGAACACGTGGAAAGTGCAAATTCCATGTTCTGAGCTGCAGCTACTTTATGAGCAGTTATCTTAATCTTTTTCCTTCACATTCTGACTTCATTTGTCATTCTACTCTTTACGCACAAAAGTGTTTCCTACTGCAAAGTCTGCAGGCAATTGATTATATTTTGCTTCACCTACAGTATCTACACATTGTGTAAACTGAATGATCTGCATACACAGATTTTTAAGTAGCATACACCCTTTAAATAAGGAAACTTTGCAAATGCATATGTTTTCCTTTTGAGGAATTAATCTGTAAGTGCAAGGCTAGTGAGGAATTAAAGCAAATATTTCTATTTAACAGGTTTACACACTGGTGCCTCAGCGATCTAAATAAAACCAGGAGATAATAAATGCTAAATGACATATGAGAAGTACTATTGCAAGTTCAATGGTTTTCCCTTTCTCCTTTAATATTTAGCACCTCTTCGCTATTTTGATTTTGTTTAAAGTAAGAGTAGATAAACACTTTTCCAGTTATCTGTTCTCTTAATGTTTCTTCTCTGGTCATCCATGTTTATCTTCATCTGTTATATTCAAAATGTTAATGAAGATCTTTCAGTACCAATTCTAAAATCAGACTGAATATTTAGCATTGAACAAACCTAAAAAAGAATACATGAAAGTGTTTCAAAGCGTCTCTTTTCCAAGAAGAATGTTCAACAGAACTCCCAATTCCTCCATTTCTCTTCTTCTGGTCCCACTTGTAATTCATTGTCAAGTAATATTTTCAATTTTCATTTAAAGAATATTTTTCTTTTATTTTGCATTTGCTATCAGTTGGGGACTTTTCAACTATCAAGTATTTCCACTTAATTCACTTCAAGTATTTTTACTATGATTGCAAAAGGAGAACAATAATTGCTCTGCACAAATACTGTGGTTTGAAGCAGGTTTAGAGACTAAATTATTTCAGAAATTAATACCATTTTGTGCTATAACAACTTAATCCTACAAACCTGTTTAAATTTTCCTCTGATTTTTTCCAGATCTTCCTGTAGCTTATCATAAGTGGGGTCTTCATATGGGAATTTCTGAATCATCCCTATTAATGAATCCAGAGCCCTTATCTTTTTGCTAAAAAAAAAAAAAGAAAAAATCAAATCAAAACAGAAAAACCAATGAGCCTACTACAGGTTTTTTCAATCCGTGAATATGAAAATTATACTAATACTTACATATAATAATTCAGAGCGTAGAACCCAGCCCTCCATCCTTTAATTCAACTTCTCCCATTTAGCTTACTGAGAGTGTGTATTTGATACATATTTAAGCCGTAATCAGAAATTAAGCTGTAGCCCAACTGACAAAGTTAAGGTTTCCCTTTTAGCTTACCTGCCAAAAGTTGAGAAACATTCAAGAACCTTCAGAAATATTGATTAGATGACTGAGCGAAATAAAGATATGCAATAAAAAAAGCTCACCAGAACACTATCAAAACGGCTGACAGTACGGTGGCAGTTCTGTCAGATAAATTAATCAAAACTGGACAGAAAAGAAATTATGGAGAAAAGAATGAAAGTCATAG
The DNA here is from genome assembly GCF_000699145.1 of Aptenodytes forsteri. Taxonomy (NCBI): domain Eukaryota; kingdom Metazoa; phylum Chordata; class Aves; order Sphenisciformes; family Spheniscidae; genus Aptenodytes; species Aptenodytes forsteri. The sequence continues at coordinate 1,042,167 of NW_008794281.1, forward strand.
AAAAATGTAGGTTGGAAGGGACAGCTGGAGATCATCTAGTCTACCTTCTGCAGCAGCTGGACTAACTTCAAAGCTAGATAAGGTTGCTCAGGCCCATCTCCAATCAGATTTCGAAAATCTACAGAGATGGAGCTTCTGGAGTCTCTCTTGTCCCAGCGCTCAGCTGCTTGCACTAGGAAGGACCTTCTTCTTATGCCCCATTAGAACTTGAACTGTTTCAAATTGTGAAAATTGCCTGTTGTCCTTCCATTGTGCACTTCTGCAAGGAACGTGTCTCCACCTTACCTAGAACTTCCCCTTATGTGGTACGACTAGGTGTCTCCCTTGTCTTCTCTTCTCCAGGCTGAAAAACCAAGTTCCCTATCCTCTTTTCAGTATCACATGGCCCAGCATATGATACCACCCTAGTGGCCCCCTGCTCACCTTCCTTCTGTTTTTCAGTATTTCTTTTGTATTGGGGAAGAGGCAAAACGGGACACCATAATTTGAAACAGTATTAAAAGAACAGTAAATTTTTTTTAACCTTACCCGTTCTTTTCATCCGTGCATTTCTGGAGCAGACACTGCCACGTCAGTGCAAACCCAAGGTAGCAGCCAATCTGCGAATTTATCAGAATGTCATGAGGGAACAAAAAATAAATGCAGTGTACGTAGTCAAACATTCTTCAGGAAACAAATCACTGGATATACAAATACATTTCTATGCTGGGAAGTTCAGTAAGTTAGGGTAGGATAAACGAGGGCTGTGTTACACAGTACAAGAGTCAGAAAACTTCTTCTAAGCATCTGTTTAGCACCAGAGGACAAAATATTTAAAATACAGAATAAAAAGCTATTCTGCAAAACACTAGCGATAATTCATATGCTTTGAACCCCCAAATTTATTAAAGTGTGGTAGCAGGGAAACAGTTAGAAAACAACCTATTTAAGGTGTTTGGGTAAGTATTCGTTTTTGCAGCACTGTCAGTTTAAGCAGCCCACGCACAGCCCTACAAAAAGGCGTACCAGCTGGGCTGAGGGAGCTACCAAGTCAACCAAAGATGAAACCACACTTTTTTTCTGAGTTAATATGCAAACAATTTTACCAGCCTAACTCAAGAGGGTAACACGGAATCGGAAAGAAGCACGAGGAGCTGACTAAGCTGGCCTTGCTGCCAGAACTTTTCATTACAACTTTGGACAGCAAATGAAATAGGAATATAGGTAAGCTCTTCAACGCATCAACTGGGTAAATCGGCTGGAGCCCCTTTCAAAAGTGACTCAGCATTCACAGAAAAACAATGCAGACACCTGAAACAAAAGTTAGCTGACTTTGAGAAATTAAGTCCAAAATTACAGCCTAATCCCACTTCGGTCCATACGTGTCCACGTGCATACATCTGCCATTTAAACTTACAAAACATTGTTGGACTTGTAAGCTCCTGTGGCCTGCAAACCACTTCAGAGTAGAGTGGGAGTGTTTGGTAGCTCCAGTCTTCTGTTAGTTATGTTTGTTAAAGTACACAGCAGAGGTTCTTTTTAAGGCCCAAACACGGGTTTGGGACTTAACATCCCACTAAGTGCTCAAGCATATTTGAAGCGAGGCTTCCAGTTAATTTTTCGTTGACAGCACCTGACAACAGACACACTTTAATTACAGCGTCTTACTTTAATTCTCTATCAAGCAAGGCCAGTATCGGATCAGCATCATAATTTTGCCCAAGACACAAAAATAGGCTGACAGGTCTAAGATTAACCAAGTCACTCTCTGTCTCATTTAACGTGACTCGCTGTCTACAATCCTACTGTCCTCTGCAGCTTCCCCAATATAAGTAGGTTAGAGCACTTCTCTATTATGGTCTGTCTAGGACCATTTTGTATAAAACTATCCAGCTTTGGAGGCTGCTGTTTAACATTCTCATCTTGGAACTACACAGTTGCATAAGTAGGAAAATCACTGTACATCTCTGTATCGCACCCAAATGCAAACCAAAATTTTACGATGACCATCCTTTCAGAATTTGACCGTTTACCTTTTTCACTTCAAAATGGATTGATACCATTGCTACTGTTCTTTCTGTAGGTAATTAACTTTCTGAAACCTGAAAATATCAAAAGGGCAAATTGCCAAATTACCCAAAGGGCTCCAATAGATCGAATAGATTTAGATTTGTGGCACTGTCCTTGAAATAAGGCCTACCATGAATCCTATAGTACAGCTTCCCATCAAAGCTGAAAAAATCCAGTTCAGGTCCCAAAATACTATAACTACATTGTACAGCACTGAACACACTCTGTGTTATGATAAACTTGAGCTGGACATACGAGACAAATTAATGTGCATCACCACCACTCTCCAGTCCTTTCGTTCCTAGGAAGGCTTACTGATTCAGGGACGCCATCGCGTGAGTGTGCCAACGCGCAGAACTCACTCCATGTACTGAAGAATAACAATGCCTCAACCAACAAACTCTCCCAGTATTAGAAATAACAAAGAGCGCAACAGAGACACCCAGGATTGCCCCTTTATGGTTCTCCACCCAAGGCGTCTCAATGTTCCATGTTTTTCCCTAATGCTGAGCCACAGGAGATGGTACAGGGGGGCCTTCAGCCACAGTTTCGGGTTACAAAGACAAATGTACAGTCCATCATCATTTTTTTCTGAGCAAGCTTGTTTGATTTTAGTTGTCTGTTCTTATCCTCCCTTTCAGAAAAAAAAAGATCAAAATCTAATAGAGCAAATAAGCTCAGAAAACACCAAACCAACTATTCAACTCTTCAAATCAAAATATCACCTTCAGACTAGTTTTATGGGCCCTCTTGGACACATACAAAGCGGTATAACATAGCAGGCCGCAGACTACCAATATATCAGTCTTTGCCCAACAGTTGCTGTATTGCAGTAACTTCCTAATGACAAGAACATTGCGATTCTGAAGTATTTTCCCATTTACCTCAGACCCAATCTTGGCACCATGGAGCGATCCATACCTCCTTCCCTCAGCAACTCCAACGTGACTGCCTTCAGCATACCCCTCCTGATACCCCTCGCCGTGAAACCTGTAAAGACGGAAGAATAACTTTTTAGCACCTATTTTCATTTCATATCAAACTCACGCTGCACACAAGCAACTCACAGAAACAAAAGCATACTGTATGATCCCGGGAATGCAACCAACCCTATTTAGAAATATCACATAACGTTGATTTAAATTAAGATGCAATTATGAACACTGCGACCTCTTCAAACAAGTTTAGAATAACCTGCCAAGAACAACGCACTCTGCAATCCAGCTCAGTACTTCCGCCAGAATAACAGGGCTAACCACAAGCTCACAACTCCGGGCCAGGTTTCCACACGGTGGAAGAGCCGGGATCGAGCAGGTCGGTCGCTCAGCAAGAGCAGAAAGGAGAATTTCTCCCGCCCTTCTGCTTCCCCGGGCTCATTACCCGCCCTTCGCCCCTCATTCTTTTCTTCTCACCCCCCACCGCCGGCTGTGGAAGCCCAGGCCCAGGCCCAGGCCCAGGCCC
>NW_008794281.1:1046514-1050059 GCF_000699145.1 Aptenodytes forsteri
CCCCGGCCGCCTCTCCGTGCCCGCTCAGCAGTCCGCCCCGCCGGTGGTTCGTGCACACGAAGTCGGGGTGCGAGGAGCGGGGTCGTGGGAGGCTCGTTTCCAGCCCCACGAGCCGTGGGCTCCGGTCCGAGCCGGTTTTGCATTGACCGGAGACGTTTCTGATTTTCAGGTAGTGTATTTTTGATGTCTGTGCCCAAAATGTAAATAATACCCAAACCAGACTTTAGTGTGCCATTCTAGACTGCTTTACTAAAACATTTATTTGTTATTACAGACCAACACTGGTAAAAGAAAGCGTTTATACTCACTTATAAGCGTATATTTTAATAACTTACACCGTTGTTTTCCAGCTACTTAATGAAAATGCGGCTCTGGGCACACCAAAGTAGTCTTGCCAATCCAAACAGGGGTACAGGGGGTCTGTTACCCTCCGAATCAAACACAGGAGGGCAGAGGACACGGAAAGACAGCTTTAAAATCCAGAGACGGGGCTCAAGAAAAAATAAAACTGCACTGGAGTGAAAATAGTCATGCTACTAAAGGTTTAGCTAACCAGATGCAGCAATCACAGTTCATTAAAAATGCTCCGTCGCAGCAGGCTGTACTGATCTAAATGGAGCGACTGCAGCTGGTCGGCCAGCTCGTTTTCTGCATTAATTTAAAGGGTAGATATCGCTGGGTCTCACGTGAAATCACTGCAGGTTTGCCGGGTGTGAATACCTACCTGCTCTACAACCACCCAGTCACGAGCAAACGCACATTGTCCACTGATGTCAGCGGAAATATAAGGTGCCTTTGAAGGTTTCCTCTAAGCTAATAGCTACAGTTTAAGTCTTGCCTTGGAAGTTAACAAAAAACAAGTTCTTTCATCTCAGTAGGTAGCGGGATTGATGAAAAATGCTGAAAATTATAATAAAGTCCTGGCAGGAAGACTACGAAACACTAGTCTCATTTTGGGGCATTCTTACTTACCTTCAGCAATCGGTCTCATCCAACGGGGTTCCTGATAAACTTGCTGTGTGCCTAGACTGTCACAAATTCGCCCCCAATTCAGTGTCCTAATGATGTCTTTTTTGCACTCCCGTTCGCTTCCAAGGGAAACGCATCTCTGCTTTCATCGCGTCTGAGGCTGCCCGAAAGGAGGGTTGACTTCCATACATTTTTGAGGAAAGAAAGTACATTTATTTAATTTACCGTGTCGTTCTCCATTCATATACAAAGTACACTGGCAGAGTAGAAAGAGTGGTCCCAAATTTTCCACGAACATAGTTTCAGTGCTTTGGGCAGAGGTAAAGTTGATATAAATCTTTTATCCCAGAGCCATAATATCAATGGCTCTGGGATAACAAGATTTACAGCTTTTTACACTTCCCCAAAGTGGAAATGGAGATGCCCAGTACCTCCTTTCCTACAGCCTTCCCACTCGCTACTCTAACAACTCGTATTTGCACATCATAGCTTCTAACTGAGACTTCACAAGGAGACATTTGGCACCTGACCTTTAAAAACCTTTTAGGGCTGTAAAATGTACTGTTGCAAATGAAAGCACCGCAATTGTCCTACTGTCTTTGAGAAGCTATGATCAACGGGGACGTATATCGTGAGCGGTGGTGGCGGTGTTTACATTCCCACAGAACCAAAGGCAATGGCGTTGCGAGGTTTTGCACACCAAGTTCCTGACCGAGTCAGGTGTCTGATGGTAGGGAAAGCATTTTCCAGTAATCCTTCCACCTCAAGCTGTGATCTTGTCAGATTTTATAAGCAAAACAGCCAGGTCTGGTCAGAGCTTGGATGGGAAACCTCCAAGGAAAACTAAAGTGCTCCAGGAAGCGGTGTGGGTAATTTAGCTCCCGGCATTCTCGCCTCCGTCTGAATAAATATTGAACCAACCTCTAACCATGCTGTTGCAGTAAGAAACATTGTGCTGCTGGTGGAAGATGCAAATCCAAAGTTGTCAGCAAATAGGGTCACTAGAGAGCTCAAGATGCTGTTCGCAAATGTAAGGTTGCTCATCTTTGCGCTCTTGAGCAATATTCACGAACAACGATGTTACATCTACTTAAAAAATCTTTCACTGGTTAAATAAAACAGCGTACCCCCTGAACTCTGTTATTTGCTGTGTTTCCCATCACAACTGTGCATTTTTTTTAGCAGAAAATTAAAAGTGGATTTTTTTGACCAAACTTTAAAAGTTCATATTTATTTTATTTTGTTTTCTGTTTTTTTATTTTTTACAAAAAGGTCTTGAAAGGTATCACGTTCCAAGAAAATACAGTGGCTGATCAAAACTGGAAATCAAAACCAGAAAAACAGAACGCCCCAAGCCTGAAAACTTTTGGAATACAACGACTTGAAAATCAGGACATCTCCCAGCACATGAGCAGGGGGAACCCTCCGGATGTGTGGCAGTGGCTCAGCACAAAGGAGAATGGCAAACACCACGGGAGATGTTCGCCAGCCAAGAAATCTGCAATTCCTGTGACTCACAGCATTTCCAAACAGAAATGTTCAGCCTCTTTTCCTGCCAGAAATCGACATCTTTTTCAGGCAAAAACCCCCCAGTTTTCTCCCCGGCTGCACTACTGAGTATGGTTCCCATTTTTAAAAGGGAGCAGCCTTCCGCCCGCAGGATTTTTTGCATTTTGCGGGTGGATTTTGCGCAGCTGAAGAAGAATCAGAGAAACCACACCTGATAGGGAATTTTTCCATCTCCCTGAGGAATCACCTCCTGCGAGTAGCTGGGGGTTAGCACTCCTTTCGGTGTCCGGCACCTTGAAGGCTGCGAGCAGTGTGAGCAGTGTGAACGGCAGGGTTTAATGACATAAATGGAATATGAAAGGGATGTTTTATAGAATAGATGCAAATCCACAACTGCTTTATTGCAGATGAAGTATAACTGATGATGTCTATAGGCAGCACTCGCCGGCCTAGATCTACAGCTACCTGAAAGGAGGTTGTAGCGAGGTGGGTGTTGGTCTCTTCTCCCAAGTAGCAAATGATAAGACAAGAAGAAACAGCCTCAAGTTGTGCCAGGGGAGGTTTAGATTGGATATAAGGAAAAATTTCTTCACCAAAAGGGTTGTCAAGCATTGGAACAGGCTGCCCAGGGAAGTGGTGGAGTCCCCATCCCTGGAGGTATTTAAAAGACGTGTAGATGTGGTGCTTAGGGACATGGTTTAGTGGTGGCCTTGGCAGTGCTGGGTTAACGGGTGGACTTGATGATCTTAAAGGTCTTTTCCAACCTAAATGATTCTATGACTCTATTCTGTGATTGAATGATGAGGAATGGGAGGAAAACATCAGGACACCCACAGCTTAAAACTGAGCTTCACTCGCTTGTTGTATTAAAGGAATAGTAACTTAGGACTAGATGGAGTGACCTTCACATATCCCAGGGTCAAAATTTAATGAGCTGTTTCCAAAACCCTTCCGTAACAGAGATACTTTTCTTAGACTTGCTGTTTCACATGGAGCTGTTGTGGTTTAACCTGGCAGGCAGCTGAACACCGCACAGGCGTTCACTCACTCCCCTGCCCGCCCAGTGA
>NW_008794281.1:1050329-1056008 GCF_000699145.1 Aptenodytes forsteri
CAGTTTGGGTCAGCTGTCCTGGCTGTGCCCCCTCCCAGCTTCTCGCTGGGCAGGGCATGGGAAGCTGAAAAGTGCTTGACTAGTGTAAGCACTGCTCAGCAACAACTAAACATCGGTGTGTTATCAACATTATTCTCATCCTAAATCCAAAACACAGCACTGTGCCAGCTGCTGGGAAGAAAACAAACTCTATCCCATCCAAAACCAGGGCAGGAGCTCATCAGTAACTGGCAGCAGACAGGCTCGAATTCCAGCCTTGGCATTCACTGCCTAGCTTTGGGAAAACCCCTTTGTCTCTCCGTGTCCTTGTCTGTTGTACCTCAACTACGCCACCTTCACAAGGGACTCCATCTTCACACGGCTGCTGCGGAGCCAGATGCCATGGTTTGCTAAAGCTCCTTGAAGTCTCTAGACCAAAGGAGCGACAAAAGAGTCAGCTAGATTTCTGTGTTGAAGATTATTTTATTGCAAACGTACACATTACACTACTGATAATGCACAGAAATTTAAAAAGCTATCGTTTGCTAAAATTTCATGATTACAAAACTTCACAAAATTTGTTACAACTAAAAAACCCACCTTCAGGAGTATATAAATAGAATTTTGAGCATAAATAACAGTAACAAAATAAACAGATGTATGTATTCAATAAATTAATTATAAATATTGCATTGGCAATGAAGTGCTAGGTCAGAAGAACACCAGTATTTCCAGTAGAGCTTTTTTTTGTATAGAAATCTCTATTGTAAATGAACCTTTGGAAACAAATGGAATCCCTGAACCCTTTTCTCACATTGCTTTTTTTTTTCTTTTTTTCTTTGGTTTCACCTTGGTTATTCCTTCGTCAAATTGTTACAATAGGAGAACAGAACTGAAGACATCAGACATCCGTGTTTTGGCCACGAGGTGCTCATAATCCCTTCCCGCAAGAAGAACGGCGTGGCTGACCCAGTTCTGCGGCATTTAAGTCACTAAACTGTCTCTCCACTGATTCCCACGGGTGCAGAATCAAGCCTGGAAGGGACTTGAAAGACTTGCTGATGGTTAAAGGTTAAACACAAAAACCTGTTTTGCAATTGATTTGACCTATACATCATCCATTTTCAGTCTTTCTCTCCGTTTGCTAATGATATGCATGCTTATATACAACAGAACCTTAATTTAAACACTAATTTGAACTGCTCATTCCCTACCTGATGACCACAAATGCTAGTTCTGTGCACTCTTCCAACCACACACTGAATTCTCACCAATGTTAATGAGAACTTTCTGCTGGATGATGCTGATCCCACAGTGAACATAAATTAGCCTTTAAAAGAAATCAAAGATCCAGTTTTCCCTTTAGCAATAAGGGAAGGAAGAAATTTTTCCCTTTCTTCCGTTATTTCCTAAGGGAAGAAAAAGCACAATATACAAGCAGAATTGTTTTTTCAGTGGCATGCTTTCAATAGAAAGTTTTCCCAGAATGTTGTCAGCAGCTTTTCAAGAAACAGCATTAACTCTAGTTCACATAACCACATTTGCTAGGTTTTCCTTAATCGTGTTGTGTTCCAAATGTTTGTCTTTAAGGCCTCTGAAGCTAAGAGATCATTAACCTCCCTGTGACTGGAAAAAAAGGTTTTCTGCGTTTGCTCCTTTGAGCAGAAATAACAGGTGAACATACGTGGTAATGAAGTTGATGTAGAAAAATTATAATTATTTTATCATCACCACGGTAAGGGAGGAACTCTGATGAAGCTGTTAAGCTTTTCTTATTTAATCCTTTTCCAGATAAAACTAAGGATAGGCAATTCTTTAGACTACCGAATAGCCTCTGGGCACTCATCTCTTACGGGTACAACACATGGCACGGAAAAGGCTGGCTCTGTACTGAAATATACAAAGAAGTCCAAAGTATCACTACATGAAAAGCTAAAAAAACCTGCAGTATTCTGCAATATTTCTTTAAAAACATGTGTGTGTGATCAGAGTCATTTCTGAAAGCTGGGGCTCTTCACCGGTGACAGTTTGGAGGTGATGCCAAAGGGGTCCATGCTGTCCGTTTCGAGAGGCGAGGAGTACACCTCTGGTTCAAAGGCCTGGCTGTAATCACCGTATTCACCAAAGTCTGTTGACTCCACGGGCACAGTGTTGATCATAGGTAAGAAGTGAGATAGTGGAAGAAAATCTTTTCCTTTGAACTGTTGTCTTTGCTTGGCGCTACTCAAAGACACCGATATTCCGTATTTTTTTGATTTATAGACATTGTAGCCATCTGGACGAATCTCTTCTTCAAAGGAACAATCCTCAGTGGAATACCTGAGCTGAACAGCAAGGAGTAACGAGAATTACAAATACATCCACCAGACTCATTGTATTCAACCACAACAGAAACCTTTGATGCGACCAACCCTTCTCCCTCTGCTGTCAGTGGGGGTGTCCCTCTGGCTTGTCATGGGTGCCCCAATTTGGTGCACCTTGCAGACCCCACTGCCAGATCCACGCTGGTGAGCTGCCCGCTGCCTCTCTGCCTGGCTGCTGCAGGGAGGCAGGTGGGACCCATTGTTCTGGTGACTGCTTTTTCAGTGATGGACCACAGCCACCGAGATGAAGTGCCCTGAAGCGCCCTGAAGCGGTTAGGCAGTTGGACTAGATGATTGTTGTAGGCCCTTTCCAACGGAAATATTCTATTCTATTCTATTCTATTCTAATCTGTTCTGTTCTGTTCTGTTCTGTTCTACTCGAGCTCCCCACGTTGCACATAGTATGCATTTTGGGTTATGAGGCCATTAAAAGACCTAATCCAGAACTCCTGAAGTTAATGCACGTCCATCACATTAAATAAGCTTTGAATCCTGGATGTGTACTTCTCCACAGCTACCACACCTATCTTGTCCTGAGCACAGGGAAAAAGAATCTCAGATGACAGTGCTCATTTAGATAACCTGTCCTTGATTGCTGACAGTACTTAACTGCAGTCATGAGACCTGACCCAACAACCCTCAGGTATAAAACTCCAGCTCTGTTACAGATTTGTCTGTGTAAGGGCTTCAGGATCGGGTCTGTAGAAAGGCGGCGCTGCCAAAGACAGTGCTTACGCAAACATGGCCAATCACTAAAACAACACTAAAAAGGTAATTGCCATTTTTTTTAACTCAGCATTTGCTGAAATTACAGAAGACCAGTTAACACAGTGTTATTTGCTCGCTAGACATTAGTTAGAACTGTCAAATTAATAACAGCGCAAGTTAAGATTTTGTATAGAAGAATGTATTTTCTTAGGCATGAATTTGTAGAATTACATTTGGAACATACTGTACAGATAGTATATTAGGATTTTGTATCACCAGGTCAGACCTTTCCCGATCCTTACACAAGCACTGCATTTCTTGCAACTCCGGTGCTATTTCAGGCTCAGCCACCACAGGTGATTGAACTCCCGGTCAATAAAAGACAATTGCTGATTATGGCTCAGTCTGCAGTGATAAAAGTGTCCTTACATGAATGCTCTGCCTGTCTGAACAGAGAGCATGTTTGATACTCTTCAGTCCTTTCTCAAACACCCTCAGCAATATGGAGTACAATTAAGTGCATGCATCTGGTTGTCGTTTCAAAAGCACTTTTAAAACTAATCAAGTAATTTTAAAAAAGGCGTTTTCTCAAAATAAAATTATGCAATATTTATCCTTCTACACAAATTGTATCTCAGAAAAATGTGTCTATGATACAAATTTATGGCTGAATTGTTAGCCGTCTTCATTTGTATGAGTGCTCAGCCTCACTAACAAGGATGATGAAATAAAAAAGCTTCTTGAGCAAGTGCCCATTACAAATGAGAGTTATTGATTGCGCCCCCCATGTCTCAACTGTATCAGTCCCTCTTCATTTCATTGGGATGGTCTCTGGTGTATTTTTTTAAACAAGTACCAAATGCACTTTAAGTATTTCCAGATTATTTTTTTCACAGGAGGAATTTATAGTATGTCAGTATGTTCAGCAGTTACATGATTTCCCCCTAAACTACTGACTACGGCACACTGCACGTTCAGAAATCAACCCTAGTCATCAGTTTTCCAGTGTTAAAAAAGGGCATGTTTCAGGAGTGCAAGTGGTTGCCGAGTTCAGTCCCCAGACACCGCATTTGTCCTTTCGTTCTCCCACTCCTGAGCGCAGCGCTGATAAGGCAAAGAATTGCCTGCAGAGCTGCCTGCCCGGGCTGTTAGCAGAGAGGTGACAGCAGGTGTCCACAACATATAGATGCGACGGCATGGCTACGTGCCATTGTATTTTCAGAAAAAAAACCCTGCAATTAATACTACACGCCAACAAACCTGGTCTCAGTCAAGGCATACGCATATGCCTTCAAAATGGTGTTATACAAAAGCTATTTTAAAATTCTGTGACCACTAAAGTCCAGCCGGCAGCTCCGATGGGAGCAGGATCCAGGCTCTACTTTGTTTTCATTGATCATTTTGCTTTGGATATACATTAAGACATTAAGCTAATAATTGACCTACCATATCATCTGAACCTATGCACCTTATCACGGCATCGATTGATTCTAGCCCAGAAAAGCAAGGAAATTTGGAAAGAAAGGCTTAATCCTATGTTATATACGTATTCAAAAACATCACTACATCAGTATTGCTCTTATTAAAGATGCTGGGAGTTTTGACAATGGGCCAAGTCCTTGCCCGATTGAAATCAGCTGAAATTTTCCTGGAGTAATCAAAGCAGGATCAAGCTGTGTCTTTACTATGGCATAATAAAAAGCCATCGCTCTGTGAAACTCGGCCTCCTGTAAAGCAGTTACTCACAGACTGAACCCGAATCTTACCCTTCAAATTCTAGAGTTGGCAACTTACTCGTGTGTGGCTTAAAAACCAAGTTTGTATCGCTGGTAATGACTAGCCGATACGCTGACGTACCTAGGGAAAAAGCATGACCTAACAAAGTGGCGTCAGCAGGTCGCTCAACTCCTCACCCTCTTGGAGTCCCACAGTAACCTGTGCTGTTATCACGGGTCAGAAGTGAGACAGTGGAGGGGAGTCCTTCTTCCCCTCGAAATCCCCTTTCTGTTTGGTACTAGCTAAGAGATGGCAACCCCGTGTTTCTGGGACTCGTATGCCTGGCAGCCATCTGGCTGCATCCCCTTTCCAAAGGAGCAATCTTGGGTTTTTTTCAGAATACCTGACCTGAACAGCGAGAAATTATTCAGATCCTATGGCGTGACTTAATCTATTTCTGCGGCAGAAACGCAGCCGCCCACCGATGAGGCTTTTTAAACATAAACGCAATTTTGCCCTGGACTGTATTTTCAGGATATTTTGGCAGGGGACATGCAATACATACTTTGCTTTCGAAATGATGTTTCCTTGCTGCCTTCTAATAACCCTCACGGCCTTTCAGGCAGTGCCAGTGACAGGAATCACCGGTCCTATCGAGAGCAGGCGGGGAGGGGTGGTGATGGTGGTGGTGGTGGTGGTGGTGGTGTGGTGGGGACCCGAAAGCTTTGTTAACCCATTACCAACCGCAGCCACAAAAAAATACGTCAGCCCTTTGGTCTCGCCTGCCGTTTCAGCGCGGCGGCCGGGGTGGAAAGCTCCCTCGGGAAAGGCGAGCCCGGGGCAGAGCCGCCGGGACCGGGGTCCGGGGTCCGGGGTCGGCGCAGCTCACCTGCCCGTGCAGCCGCCCCGCCTC
>NW_008794281.1:1056548-1056791 GCF_000699145.1 Aptenodytes forsteri
CTGCGCTGGCTGCGCCTCGGGGATGGAGCGCGGGCGAAGCCAGCCCCCCGGCCTTTTATAGCTCTCCGTTATCAGCCCGATCGATTCGGCTGCATCCAGCTCCAATATAGAGCCCATTCATAGCGGGAATTGGTCGGATCGGTCACTCCCCCCGAAAATATTGATCGGATGACATCATTTCGCAGGGGACACCCTGAAGTCGCTCCCTCCCCGTCCGCACCTCCGAGCTTTCACCCCCCTCTG
>NW_008794281.1:1065813-1089686 GCF_000699145.1 Aptenodytes forsteri
GCTGTGTCGCTAGATGGAGCCTGGCGCCTGGGATGCGGGCTGGCCTCGCCGTGGGGGAGCTGCTGCCTCGGGGGGCTCTCGGGGGGCTCTCCAGCGCCTGTTCGTCCCCATTTGTACAAAGAGATTGGGGGAGAAAAAAGCGTGTGTAGTCAAAGGGCATTGCCCCCAGCCAGCGGCCCCATCTAAGCATCGAACAGATTTTTTTTTCCGTTCTGTGCGTGGACTTTTTCCACGCAGGCTCCTCCGCGGGAGCTCACTCGGCGAGTGCGCCAGGAGAGACGGAAAGGAGCAGGCACGCGTATTTTGGTTTGTTCCACCGTTTTTGTATCTCAAGGGCACTTTAGGGGATTGCTGCTGACTTTTCTGCTGTCCATCCAAACTGAGCATTAAAGGAATTTTCTTAGATCTCAAGAGAGCAAATGGGTACCGATGGGATTTCATAAAGAAAAAAAATCCTTTCCCCACAGGACACATTAAATAACAATTAAGAAAAACATAATCCCCTGCCCCCAGCAACTTCTCCGAAACGACAAAGTTTCGGTCAGCTTCCACATGCTGTTTTTATATTTTGCTACCTGTTTACTTTCATCCTTTCGTCTGTACACTTGCATCTCCCTCCTGTAAACACTCACACAAAGAACTTTTCTTTATGAGCAATCTTAGCTCAGTGAGGCTGTGCACATAGACAAGGTCATACAAAAATACGGAGTCTTGTAGGATGGTGGCCTGCACTTGTATAAACGCTTACACTTATTATCATGTGTAGCTTATGGTACCGAAGTTAATCACATCGATCAATCAGTGTTTGAGTGATCAGGGCCTTGCATCACAAGCTCCCTGGAGCAAGGGATTGTATGTCACCAACCATTTCAAAAGCAACTACTGATTTTGACTGCTTTTGGATTTTTTTTGATGGTCAGCTTGAGACACCCAAAAAGGAGCGCAGTTTTCTCTGTGTGGCTGATGAATAATTAATAAAAATCAGGACCACTTCACTTTCAGGTGTCTCTTGCTTCATCCTCCAAATCACGGCCTGATTTGAGAAATTCTGGCCCTTCAAACATCACACAAGTTCACAATATTATAAACCCAGTAAATAATACTAAGGCATCCGAGACCCTCATTTTTTTTCCTCTGCAAAACTCTGCCATGTTATTACATGACTGCTACAAAGGCGGTTCACTGCCCTGCAACCCTGGGCCCCACAGCAGTTGTGCATGTAACTCATCCTGGCTACATATGCATTCTTCAAGGTATTGAGCACCCACTACGCACACAGAGGTTATGGTCTGAAATGAATCTGAAAGGCCTTTTTAGTTCATTTTGTTGCGCACCTCAGTGAATAGAAACTATTTTATGATTACTATTTCCGCGATACTATAGTGTGAATAATATTGACGATTGTAAGTATTATTTTTCTCCATGAAGAAATCAAACTTCTCTCAAGCGGTAAGGAATTGATGCTTGCAACTTGTTTATTCATTTTTATCGTATTATTATTCCCTTGTGAAGATCAAAAATTGAGGCAGAAAGGGCAAATCATTTGCACTAAATGATATTTCAAATCAGTGAAAAAGCTGGCTATAAGTGAGAATTTGCTAACAATTGTTGGAGAGCTTTTAAAAATTATTTTCATTGTTACTGTTGCTGATGTTATGTGGACTGATGTTTAAAGGTTCATATCAAATCCAATTAAAATGAAAATGAAGCACTTCACTCATTTTTTGGAACGGCCTCTCTTGTTATAGGAAGCTTCCAATCTAAATAATTTTTTCAAGTTCCTCTGTAGTCAGTGACAGAGGTAAGTGCCTCCAAGTACTTATCTGGACTGGATAGTATCAATCCTATCTCAAAACAGCTGTTTAAGAGATATGGGTTAAATAATCTCTGGAAGTGCTTATTTCTTTATTGGCTCTGGAAAAAAAGCCTAGATGATTAACCCAGATTAAATACCTTATTTTTAGCTAGAGCTACATGAGCTAATGAATCTCACTGTTTTCAAAATATGAGAGTTGCAACATGTGATTTTCATCTCAGTTCCTATCTGTGTCACTGAACTTTATCATTTATTTGCATCTTTTTACCAAAGTTCAATAGAAAGACACATGTCTTCACATGTTTCTACAAATGTATTGCAGAAAAAATTATTTGCAGAACAAATGTGTTATGGGGTAAATCACACCACCACTTCCAGTGCTGGACCTGCTCCCCGTATAAACAGAGCCTTCAACAAGGAAACCTGGTAGTGTAGGGGTTTTTGCTTTTATGGGGATAGGAAAAAAAAAGCCCATGAGGAAAGTCTTGTAGAATAAAAATACCTCCTGACCAAATAGTACACAACTGCAAAAGCATTTTCACCTGTTGTAATGAATCATTTATTCCCACTGCACTTTTCAATGTCCCTATGTAATTTCTGCAGAACAAGAACTTCAGCTTTCTGTAACACTAAAGCTGAACCAAATGTATTTTGGAAGAACATAACTATCTATATTTGAAAGTCAAACACCCAGAGATCCTGGAACATGCCAAAAAGGTAACAGTTGTTTGCCTTTGCCTAACTAGGCAATAACATCATTGGAACCAACTGAAATGAAACCAAGGAAGATGGCCACAAACAATGATCAGAAATAGGGCATGAAGCCACCCATGAGTAGAAGGTGGTCAGAGCAGTCTACCTTGTGGTGGAGACCAAAGGAAAAACTACATAGGTGAGTCACTTGAGGCTGATTGAGGGTCAAAATGTGGTGAACTAGATGTGTCTAGGATGAAGAGACATCTGCTCCAAAGTAGAATAACTTCAGAATATCTACAGAACTTCATGGTGAAAACTTTGGGTATGTAAGTCATTGCAGAAAGAGGAAAATAGTACAGAAACTTTGAAGACTTTTTACTTCCTTTGGGGTATCTTTGGGATCTCCCGCAGATTTAGGAGTAGGCATTACATGAATGTGATTCAATATTACTTTTGAGAAGAGATTTGTAAGTCTTTTCCCCTCTTCTCTGAAGTCGGAAGTGGAGGAATTAGAGAGGCTGTAAATACTCCGAGGGAAGCCAGGTCCCAAGCAGAGCTAGAGATGGTAGTGCTAATTCCTTTGGTTTCTGATTTCTGCTGTAGTTCCTGCATGTCATCCCAGAAGTGACAGCAAAAAGAAAGCCTTTATTTCCCCCGTGGCAGAGGGCCAGCAGAACAGCCCAGTCCTTTCTCTTGCTTCTGGTAGAGATGAGTATGTCAGGCAAATGAGGGAAGGCAGAAGTGAAGACATAGTACACTGCGATATGCGGTTATTCGAGCACGGGGTTGTTCTATAAAGAGCCTTATCAGCACAGCACAAGTTAAAAAACCTGCCTAAGAAGGAGAGGTTACTCCACCATATGTCAAGGACTGCTCTGCTTCCCAGCTGCTTCTGCAATCCAAGAGGCATAAAGGTGACAATATTTCTCCCTGGGCTGTGAATGAGGGCAGAACTGAGATTCCACAGCTCCCGCTGCGTGCGCCCACTGGCAGGATGTCATACAACGGGACGAGCATTCATGGAGGCTCTCCCCAGATAGTAACATAATATAATAGTCCCCAGTGAATTAGTAGGATCCAAATGCATCAGATACTTAAAGATTTTTCAAATGATCAACTTCCGGAGGGATTCCTCTTCTAAAACTGCTCTGCTAAAGAAAGTCAATGCGCTGGAGAGATCGTTGCTACTGTAATTCATAGTTGCATGTGTTACCGCTCGTTCTTTCCAATGAACACAGCCAGACAACTAATTTCAAATATCTCTCACCATTCTGTTATCTAATGCTTTCTTAACTATTGCTATCAGTCAATTCATTCCTGAGAGCAATACTTAGCCTGGAATTGACTTAAAGCTTTCACGGTCAAATGACATCTTCTGATGAAGTCTACTCTAAAGCTCACAAAAGTCTCAACAGCTTCAAATGGCCTAAATGCATTTTTTCCTCACTGTAAATCATTATTTCATGCTTTGGAAATACTTAATCCACCCCATCTTTTCTGTGTGCTATGAAATCTTTTATAATTCTGATATAGAAGAAGGCTTATTGACTTTCTGGGAACATATTTGGTACAGTGCTCTCCAGCACCTTATTTACACTAAATCAACAAAATTTTGAAAATGTAGGCACATAATCTAAACACTTAATTTAATCAAAATATTTCAGTACCCAAGGCAATTGTAATCTGGCCTCTTTACAAAGGCTGAGATCCTCATTTTTTCTTACTTTTGTTTTGGACTTACCTTAACACAGAAATGTGCAATGTTGCTGGATTATTATGGATGGTGATTTCTTCAAAATAACCTTGCGCCATGATTTTTTTTTTGAGCAAACCTGCATCCCACAGCAGAAATGAATACTTGCAAGTTTCTTTGCCAGTAGGTTACATTTTCATTTCTAGCTTGACCCAGGGAGCAATGCCCCTGGACTTCGTTTATGCAATGTGTTTGTGAAAACCATGAGAAAGTCCCTAGCTTTTTCAGAAAAGAGTAATTCTAGACCTCTAGCTTCTCAGTCAAAAGTGGCATCCATAGAGCACTTACCTGTACTCTCTTCTTGTCAGTGGCTAAATAATGTTGCCTTTATGACAAGTTCCAACTCCATCAGAAATATTTTCCTTTAATAGACAGGTAATGGGCCAGTAGAAGAAGAAGATACATTACAAAAAGAAGGAAACAGGTTTGCTACCAAAGTATTGCTTCAAACTCACAAGAGTGTGTACTCAGAGCTGTGCTCCTGTTCAAATACATCCAAAGCCCAGAATTAATCAGGTGATCCTATTCAGTCTGATACAGCGACAATTCCCACAAAATCAGTCCTAAAGGGCGCAGTAGGAAGCCGAGATGTGCAAGGACTTCAGGAAAGAGACCGATACAGGCGCATTAAACCAAACTTGACCCTGGAGCAATTTCACTAAGTTATACCTGGGATGAATTTGTTCCATAAAGGTCTAACTTCATTTCACTGGAGGTGCAAAATTGTTTTCTTTGTTAACAAGGACACTGAGCCAGGGGGTCTGAGGTGGTGATTTTTGGAAGTCAGAAGAAAGAAGGGGTGGGGGGTGAAAGGGGTTTAGCTATGTCTGTCTGTTTGGTGAGGCACTGATTTCCCCCCTTCTCCTGAAGTCAGGCCTCCTATGTATCAGGGAATGTGATTATAACTCTGCTTAAAGACAGACGTTTTCTCCATGCCTCAAAAGCACCTATAATAATAATCCTGATTTGTTGTAAAATTGATACCACAAAGTCTTTGAGTGGTGAAGATGATAACAAGTTATAGCACTAACAGTATCTGGTAGGCTTATGGCCATCTAAGTGGTATTTTAGCTAGAATCTGTTAGGCTTGACTGAGAACCGATGGGAGAATTGTTACGGCTTATGTGATGCTGAGGATCAGACTACCCTACAGCTGTCCCTGATGGCCCATAAAGGTAAGATGCCTTTGAGATGTTCATCTGAGGCTTTATATCATGTAAAATTTACACACTGCGGCTGTCTCAGGAGGATGATCCCACGCAACCGAGTCACAGAGTCAGTGGAGCAAACATATATGTAAGCAGTTGTGTTAACAAAGAGCTAGGCTTCCTCCTAGCTGCTGTCGGCTCAAACTACTTGCTAGGCTTGCCTTTGTGCTTTCTTAGGGAAGGTTTGAGGGGTCTGAACTGCTGCAGAGCAAGAGACCTACATTCTTTATTTGCTAGACTGACGTTAAATCACTGTTGTATTCTGCTAAAAGTTGTGGCAGGTTTCTAGTCCAGCCATGGATTGATGAAGCTGGCACTGCTTTTTTTCTATGAGAATCCTGCACTTGCCAATGTATACGTAAGATCTGCAGATATTTGGCACAGTGGGTCTCTTGGAGGACAGAGGTGGAGAAGTGCCTGGCTTCAGATTGTCTTTATACAGGTTAGTTCCAGATTGCTCAGTCCTGTTGAGACTGAAGGATGTGAAAGGTAAGAATTACACATGTCTGGGGAGCTTCTGCTTATATTCCACTGTAGGTAGCTGTGGGGGTTTTGGATCTGAGCTTCAAACACTTGACCAAGGTCAGATAAAAGGAGTCTGAGGTCTGTGCTGAACACATTACAACAATTTACCATGTTGTGGAGTAAAAGAGGTAGAAAAGGAGTTAAGGAAGCCAGCTAAGACTTACAGTTTTCTTGCTGCCTATTATTTCATGCTACATTCTGCTGCTTATCATTACTAGGAATTGCAAGTCACCAACAGAACTGGATAAACTGTTCAAGAGATGTAAATGATTAGTGAATGCACGTGAACGTTGTGTCAAAGTGTCACTTCAGTCCACAAGTGCTTATTCACCTACTGTCATCACTTTCAATTATTATGATATTGCAGGAAGGACTCTTACTGAAATGATGAAGCCCTTTATGAAACTGTTCTGAACAAATGTAAACTTTAAGAAGTACAGTTTCCTGATGGCATAATTGAAGGCTGTTAGGAATATTTTGCACACGGCCATATCCTCAGCTTCTGGAAAGCAAAGTGATTCAGCTGAATCGATAGAAGTCTACCTTTTACCCCAGCCCATATCCTGGGCTTAAAACCATGGAAAAATATTTTAGAAGAAATAAAATTCTGGTGCAATTCCTTCAAAATCTGTTTAGTAGGCGGAGTTACTTTACCTGGATTTTAAAAAGTATGATGATATCTTCCCTCCCTCTTCACAAGACACGCAGACTCAATCCTTAATATAGGTGACAGTCATATAGAAAGTTTTTACAGTGGCTTTGTTCAAGAGGCAAGAGATGAAGGTTATTAATAACTGTTCTTCCACTTGGAAGTCAGAAGAAATACTTTTTTGCTGAAAGGAAGCCTATACCATAGCTGTGGAGTAGCTGCACGGTTTACCATGAATTGGGAAACTGAGTAACTTTCTCTGATGTTCCTTGTTGCAGCTTCTTAACTAGTCACATTTGCTACCACGAAACATGGCTGTGGGACATTTGGGGTCAAGAATTGAAGGGCAAAGGTTACTGAAGCATCCTGCCAATGCAGCTAAAATTGACCTTTACTTGACAAAGCAGAAGTAACGTGGGATCTAAAAGAATGGTATTCAAATAGCCAGTCCATCCAAAACATTGCATTTGGATTGATCCTAATCAGCCATAATTTCCTAGTTTAATGGCCAATTAAAAGGCCATTTGAAAGTAAGAGAAGCAGAACAAATCAGCATGGAAAAAACCTGGATGGTCTTTAGAAAGTAATTCAAGTTTACTTAGGTTTTACACATCTGACTAGTGAGAAAACGAGTAGGTAATGGATGTCTTACTCCAAAAGTAATTCAGATTCATTAAATAACTTGTTTCAGTATGAGATAAAATCTGAAGCATCGCTGAAAAGTGAAGTAAAATACCTGCATTAAACCAAGGGATTTATCTATATAAATGTCATAGCAAATATTAAACGAAATGTAAAATCCGCCACTATCTGGCTGTTGTGTATGTTATGTACCTTGACCTGATGTAAGAAGCAGAATTATACTCAGTATTTCTTTCATGTGTATTTACAGCTGTGATCAGACATATAATGGTCAGAAGGATTCTAATTTACCATCTTCAAACCCAAAATGTTTTTATTTTAAACACATCTTCAATTTTTTTTCATTTTCTTGGAAACAAAGTTCCTTAAACGTTATGGGCCAAAAGTGAGAGCCAAATTACCTCTGGTTCTTTCATGGCTGGGAGGTACAAGGAAGATCCTTGCATGACAAGAGGCAGGGACACCTCAGTTCTTGAAGTGAACAAAGCAGACCAAAGTGCTGAGGATGAAGAAGTGGAGTCATGGTGTGTCTCTCATATGCATCTGTCTCAAGTTCACATACTCTTGAATATGGATCTATTGATTTAGGCACTCATTTTGCAAAGGGAATTGTAAAGATAGGCCCCCCGCAACTAATTCCAAATTTAATCTGTTTCAGAAGATTTCCAGAGTGGGGCAGGAGTCCCGCTCATAGCTCTACGTGGGGCACCAAGGTTTCGTTCAATAGTGAAGGCTCCCTGAGACCTATATATCACTCTTTATCAGAGGTCTCTAGCAGATAAAGACTGCAACAAAACAGCTACCGATCTCTGTTACTGTAGCCTCACTCTGCAGAAGAGCTGCTATTGCTGGGCAATAGACGTCCCTTTTGCCATTCTATTGACTAATAGGTCGCATACTGCCATCAGTGTGATCTGGATCCAGTTAAGCAGATGTGTCATTGATTGTATAATATTGTAGAAGGAACTAACCAATACTAATGAAATAAAGAGCAACAGAACTATAAATGGACCCTACACAAACCCTTCCTATTTATGGCCTCAGTGGCAATACCAGTATCCCATTCTCAAAAGACAGTAATCCCCAAATGTACCTTTTCCTCCAACACGCACACACAAACAGCAATGACAACCCTTTGCACTGTCATGGCAAATAGCAGTGATATAAAAAATCATTGATTAACCGTTCACCCCTCACACTAACTGCCTGACTTACATTTCCTGCATTTTAACTCTCGATTTGCTGAGAAAGGTAGTGACGGACATATCAACTACAGCTTTTGCTGGCAATTTATAACCTTTGCTACCTAAGTTCCTTCTGCACTGTCATTAGGCAAGATTTTCCAGTTATGATGTCTAGTCACCACTTTGCACTGAAACAAGTCTTACGATTTGGTTAGTGCGGTGGTTCGTCATGGGCAGTTTGTATTTCAGTCTGACTTCACCATATGCTACTGAATAATAATAACAATAACAATCATCATCATCATCATCATCATCAGTTAACATTCAGAACAATACTGTTAATACTTTGTTAAGAAAAGGAGCTAAGGTCCAATTCTGCCTTCCATGGAAAAAATTCATTTACTCCAGCGGGAACAGTCAGACATTTGGCAAAAAATTCTTGGTAGTAAATTATTAGAGTATCAATTAATATTTATAGTTTAGGCCTGTTGAGGCCTCATAAGAGTGGAGGCTCCATTTTGCCTCACATTTTATGTGCATGCACAAATAAGCAATGACGTACTGTTTTCCCTTCTGATTCCTAGCATAATGATGCACATACAATGAGTGGATTTTACAGTCTCCCAGCCTGTACATTTATTCCTAGAGAGTTTTGCTCGTGTTACAGATGTGAACATGCATGGCTACAGCTTTTCCAGTTTTAGATCAATGAGCCACACAGCAAAGAGCATCGAGTTGGCAGGTCCTCTGCATTCATCCGAATGAAATGAAAGGGAGCTCAGTTCTTGGCTCCAGTTTTCTGTCACTGCATTGTCATTCAACAAAACGGACCAAAGAGAAAAGCGATCAATCCATAAACTCGTGAAGCCTCAGTCTCCAGCTGTCATCAGCTTTGAGCTCCCTCCACTGATCTTATCTGTTGCAGAGTAATTGAAAGTAATTTGTTTTGGTTGAAAGTAATTTGTTTTGGAGAGTAATTAGATTATCTCTTGGGGGGCTTCCTACCTGGTGACCCAGTGTTTCTCCTTGGCTTGCTGCTCATTAACATCAATTACCATAGAGACACTCTTCAAAGGAAGGCTTGCACTGCCCAGGGTGGGGAACCTATTAAGAAATATGCTTCTCATTCCTGCTAGGAGATAATAAACCTTCTGATGTCAAACAATTATTTGTGGGTCAGACACATATGGTCCCACTGGGGCTTAAGCCTTTCATTTGCCATCCAGTGTGAAATGCTTAGTAATTAGGAAATGAGCCAGGTCTTTCTATAACGGTGTATATTAAAGTGAATGTAACAGGCTCAAGCAAACAGCTACGTAACATTTGTGAGCATTTACTAACACTGCCAAAGCGGTAAGGTGCACTGGTAGGCAGGCTACTCTGGAAAAATAGAGACACGTATTCCACACTTGCAGAGGTACTGGGACGGCAAACGAAATACATCTCTGTAGGGGAAAGTGCAGAGAGGCTCAAAAGTTCATGCTTTGACTCTTGTCCCCAGAATCAACTCTTTTTAACTGAGACAATTAATATGGTTATGTATATGACGCAGCACTGATAAGCATCACAATAATAACCAGTATCTATTTTTTTCTGTAATCATGTGAGCTCTAGATGAGTCATTGCCTGACTGTGACATTTACTGGTAGTGATTACATCATTACTACTATGCCATCCTACACAATATCACAAAATAAACAAGAACCATAATGATCCACCTTTTGAACCACGTCTCTTTTTTAGGCACGGCAAATCTGAACAATAAATTGCCCCGGTTCTGCATTAATTTACAAACGTTCAGTCTAAAATTTCCCCCCGTTACATCTGATCTTTGTGCTGCTCGGGCAGTAGAAAAAGGTTATGGAGGGAGCAGAAACGGCCTTTAAAGGTAAGGTTTGGTTGTGGGGGCTTCGCTGGCTGCGTAGAGGTCCTAGCGTCACTTAAAAGGGTGCAGGATGAGCTGGGGTTGACCACGGGGAAGCTGGGGGAAAAAACATGGTGAAAATGTCCTCGTTCTGCAGCTGTTGACGGCTACCTGCAGCTGTCCTGGTCCCTAGGGAGAGGAGTATAAGGAGCGGGACAGCCCGAGAGTCTGTCCCCCCACACTGAAAGGAAATCATCACCAGTGCTTGTAGTCGTCAAAACCCACCCTGTTAGGTGATACTGGCTCTCACGTTTTAAATAGGTGCCACAAGCCCTTTAAATCTCTTTTCTGAAGAGCTGCTAAATGCTAACATCTGAAGTAAATAACTGCCTTTTTTTTTTTTTTTCATTTGTCTTGTTTGGGTAATTAGGTCATTATATCTGAAAGTGATTGTTTTATGCGTGCCAAGAGTGAATAATGAAGACCTTTGATGAATCCAGTGAGCGGCATGTAAATGTGGGGAAGGAATGCAGAGGCAAATGAATGACCTTTCTGAAACAGAATTTCTCCCTGCACCACCATTTTTATCCGCATTAAAGTCAGTTAATGCGTTTACTTTTTCCTGCTGTGTATATTCTAGTTGATGCCTCAATGCTTCCTTTTCCTAATAAAATGCACATTGTTCAAAGTGCTTGCAACGTTCTTTAAATAGGCTACTGTGGGCCTGTTTATGAGCCAGCCAGCGGCTGCTCATATAGAGCTAAACATTTCCTCTTCCCATAGTTTTCAAGGAGTGCTTAGAACTTAAATATTTTTTCAGACTGCGTTTATATGATTTTGATATTAATGCTGAGCTATGGATGATCTTTAGCCACCTCCCCAGCCCCTAAAAATTAAGTTAAATGAAAGTAAACTAGTTTTATTACCCATGATGTTGTTAGTTAAAAAATAAAAGACAAGGACGAGCAATGGAAAATAAATAACCTTTTGTTTTTCAGGACTGATCTGCACAGGAAAGGGCGGATCGACTGCTTCCACTTAGCTGCTCATGTGAGCAAGTACAGGACGTTACTCTACAGCCCGCTGAAACCAGATCGATTCCATGGCACTCACATCATAAATCACACTGAATAAAGCAAAGAAACTGGAAATATCATGAGAAGACTGGCAATGATTTTGTTTCGCAGGCCTTTCCTTCGAGCCCAGGGTGGAGGAGAGCTGCTTGTGCCTGTGAGCATCTTTGCCAGCGTGCACTGATACTGGTGCAAGGGTACTCGGCAGAGGGAGGGTGCCCTGACCCTTGCAATGTGGCCGGTGACCTTGTAATCCTGTCTCACATCTGCTGGCTGCCAGTGGGAAATAAAATTCAGTCCTTCAGCAGCACGGCTGGTTGTGAGAGTGAGGATGCCACAGGAAAATTAAGGTATCCTGAAGAGGGAAGCAAACGCGGCTGCCTTGGTCTGGAAGGCTTCATGGTAGGGAAGAGGAGCAGGTGGCTGAATGCATTTTATCTGACATGTGTACTTTGCAGGTGTACTTTCTGCTTGCAGCTGCACACATCTGTATACACTACCTTCCATTAACTGGCTACGGTGATTTAGAAGAAAATGAGTTCAAATCACTAGATTTTTTTTTTCGGTGTGTGGTATGTCAGTAGAAAAAGGGTCTGTTTATGGCAGCATTTTAGCTTAAGTCAGGATAAATGGTTTGAAGGAAATCTGATTTCCTTCCTTGCTGAGCTTCTGTTTGCTTTCTGGAGTAAGTGGTATCAGAGCATGTGGACCGAATTGACTTTGGATTAAACTAAACCTGAATATGTGCTCAGTGAAGTCCCCTGACGTGCTGTTAACTGCTAATGGCCGTTCAGTCCACGGGACCAGATTAGAACTTGCCTGAAGCAACCCCCTTGAACTGTGTCCAGTGTGGATGCTTAGGTCCTCAGCACCTAGGGACGATTTTGGGACAATTCATGATACTCATACCATCTTTTGTTTTCTTAAATAAATATTTTTTTTCTGTGCATGACAGACAGCAGGTCCAGTAATTCCAAATCTTGACATGGCGTCTGATAAACTCTACTACAGATTTAATTTATTTGCTCAGTGGAAAACATGGTAATGTTTTATTATGCACTTTAGATGCTTTGCCTCTGTCCAATTCACTGCCCTGCCAGCTTAGACTGATGAAGTGAAGAGTGTGAACCCAACTGTGGTGAATTCTTGCACCTGAGCTTTTATATCAGTCTGCCTGCTCTTGGTGTGGGCTGATCTCTGTTTACAAGGTGATTTCTAGCTCTTTGTTCTCAGGTTTCTGAAGTGTATGTCTAAGGAATTATGGAGGGGATTATCATCGACTTCTTATTTACTTGTGGGAAAGCTACCAAGGTAGCTAGGCAAAGCAGGCTGCTAGATAAAAAAAACTAAATGTGGATCAAAAGGAATGAAGTCTGTGGCAAAAAAACTGAATTTCCTCTTGGGAAAATGCCAGTTTTCCCAGCCAAAACATTGCAAATTGTACAAAGTCATAATAGGGAAATGAGGCAGGTCACATATCTCAGAAATCTTGTGGGCAGATGCTCCTGTTTACAGCTGGCTTACAGTTTTGAGATTTTTCCGGGACTATAGAAGACAGAATCAGAGTTTAAAGAATGAACCTCCTATCTGGAATGCAATACAGCAAGTAGGAGCTAATTCTGAAATGAATTTCTCATCCATGGGATCACAGGACAAGATACTTTCTTAATGGTTTTGTTAAACAATGCGACTCGTGGGTCTTAAATCTCCTGTCTACAGAAAACCTATGTCCCTTCTTGATTCTCTGCCACAGTAAGAGAGGAAAAGATGGATAAAGTGACAAGGAGGTATCCATTTGTATTTTTTATTCCACTGAATGTGTTACAAATGTAATTGCCAAATCATTTTCTGTGAACACTATAGAGGAGAAGTATTGTTCGTTTGGATGGTTGATCAGGAATGATTTAGAAGCAAACTCTGAGTCATTTTTAAATGCGTAGGTTACTCGCCCGAGGCGCAGAAATGCCAGGGTATGAATTAGGGAGCCACTCGCCCAGAAGGGTAGGAAATACCATGCATGTGCACGTCCTAAATACAGAAAGTTCAACAGGTTTTCTTTTTGAAACAGCTAGCAGTCACCATCCTAGATTCGTACTAGAAAGTGTCCACTGGTTACTGTTTGTATGAGTAATCAGCTGAATAGCTGATCACGGTTAATTAATTAATAAAAGTAATCATCTCTTAGTGGGCAATTTACAAAGTCCCATTTGTCACTGTCATGGAACATTCAACCATCCTGAGCTAAGAGGTGACTTCTTCAGTTCCAGAAGTCAAAGTAACCCAATTACAAAATACCAAATGCAGTTGTGAGGGGTTTATCAGCTCACGTTTCCCCTTACCCCGAGATTTGAGTGCTGCCCTTCCAACATTTCCAGTTTACGACCACAGATTTTGCCCACTATATCCCTTGGCGGCTTTGCTGAGTCTGCCTTTTCCCACTTGATGCTGCTGCATAATCCCATTCGATCCCCCATATGAACAGCAGGGCTGTGAGGGATCCTAGGGACATTAACAACTCCTAGCAGAAGAAAATAAAATGCCAGCACCCTCTTTATTTCACTGACACAACGATCCTGTTCTAGCTGGTTCATTAAAGGGATGTTGCAAGATAGTGATTACAGGGAAAGTTCAGCTGGTTTCCCTTTGAAATACATAAAGGTGGTGTTCAGGTAATGGTTTTGAATGTTAGTTCTTTTGATGTCTGCAGGCTTTACACTTACACATCTGGAAGCCTGCACACCTAGCTATAAACAGACATCGCAGCTATGTTTCACAGCTGGCTTTACAAAAGATCAGCAGGACGCACATCACTTACAAATGCCACTTTTTTCTTTTCCTTTAGCTTGCTTGAAATTGTATGTTGTTAACTTGTTACTTGCTTTGGTGATTGCTTTATTCATTTTCTTTTTACTCACTTTCAAAGAATAAGCAATCTGGCCCCACAGACTTTGCCGTGTTGCCATAGGAATAGCCGGGGCTGGAGACTGGCATTTGTTCTCGGAAGCCGATTCAAGACCTGCTGAGGAGCGTGTGAAGGCTTTGCTATGGTGCCGAGTGCCCCCAGCCCACCATGAAAGAGCTGAGGATATCCTGCCAATCAAAGGAGGTGTGGTGGGATCAGTTCGGACACAAATCTTATTAATTTCAGTCTCTCTAGCCTCGTATTTAATTACCTTTTACTTCTAGATTCAACTTCAGTCCGTATAAGGAGTGACAAAATGTCATTATCATTTAAAAACTGCTTTATGGAAGCAATGTCTATGGAAAATTTCTTAGTGTCACAGCTTAAAAGCGATATGCATGTTCTTACCCAGAAATGGGAATAACCATCATTACTTTTTGAAAGACTTGGCAAAAAATGCCATTGCATTTGAGATACTGTTTGACTTAGAGAGTCGGTCATATCTTCCCAGGTAAGCGCTGTATTGGTCATGCTGCCTGGTGCCAGCTACCTACCTCATGAAAAAGCAGGTTTGGGGCTTTAAGATTGCTATGTTAAACATAAGGGTTTGCTACTTAGGACATAAACCCAAGGATTTTCCAAATTCAGTTTCCCTACTTTCCAATTTGGTCTCATGTTGAGCTATTGGAGTTAGGGATTGGATATAACTACAACCACGGTGTTAACATCCTTCAAATATTTCTTTATAACTGGAAGAGTATGTCTGAACAGGCTTGCAAGGACATAAGCATGGCTGGAACGAGTCAGATTTGAAGATGAACTTAGTCCAGGATCCTGCCAATTTGGTAGTGGTTGGCTACAGATAGCTACAAAACAATGAGATAAAAAGGACCGTATAGAATCATTCTTCCACCTCCGGCAATATTTGTTAGAGGGACTTTATGAAATGAAGGTTACAATCTGGATCATTGTACTCAACACCTTATAATGGAAGTAACATTTTGTTTGATGACCGCTGATTACAGCTCTGGTATTTTCAGGGAATAGGAGTTCCAAGACGTCCCTCTTACCCCACAGCAGCTTGGGCAGGGGGACTTGTCCAAAACTACAGAGCTGGCGTGTAACTTTCTTCTGTAAAATCTTTGTGGTATCCTGCCCACTCTTTTGTCTTTATCCTTGTGGCTGCTAATAGTTTTTCATTATGGTTTCAAACAAGGTGCCCAGTGTTAATTATTTACTGATTTCTAGTTTTATTGGCCTTTCCTTGAGCCCTTTTGAAAGCAGGCATTACATTTGCTATCTTTCCTTCTTCTGATACCAAGGCTGGTGCAAGCAGTAAGTTTCATATCCCAGTTAGCAGCTCGATGAGTCCATATCTGAGCTCATTTAAACTCTGATACTCTTTGGTCAATAGCACAGGTAAATATCCTGTGGTTAATTACCCTGTGTCATTTACCCCAGGATAGAAATACCTGTGGTTAATTATCCTGTGGCATTTACCCCAGGATAGAAATAGAAAGAAAATACAATGGATGGACAGTTACACAATTAAAACATTATTTATATAGAGCTTTTAGACCAAACTGGCAAAATGTGTAGTAGCAATTCATCAGCTCATCTCTCGGTGGTACTCAGTTTGGCCTAAAACCTCCATCTAAATAATGCTTTTACTACATCAGTGCCCACCCATTGCATTTTTTTTTTTTAAACAAACACAGAAATGAAGGAATCTCCCATTTTATCCTCTAATTTCTAAAAAGTAGAGAACAAGAAAATGCTGTATCTTAGACAAGACAGGTTTTCAAACAGCCAGTTCCCATCCAAGTCCATCAGTCCTCCCTCCCCTTCTCCTCCCCAGGAACACATTCCTGCAAAACTTTAGTTGAAATCGCTTTGTTATTTTCAGCGTGTTCTGCCAGTTTGCAGCCCATGCCATGACACAGCATTCCTCCCGCTTTGTTTGGGCTGCTACGATTTTGAGCTGACATTTAGCAAAACTGCATTAATGCCTCCCTAAGACAAGACTCCTTGTTGAATGCCGTTGGCTGAAGTTGCAAGTTTTAGGCACAGGCATGAGTGGGGCGTGCAGCCGTGAATCCCAAAAGGGAGTTCCCCCCTTCCTTAGGGGTGTATGGCTTGTTTTGCCATGGAACTCGCCTTGGGCATGGGTTGCACCTCTGAGACAGCCGGATAGAGCAAAATCATTCCTCCTTGGAGAACAGGGACTGCCATTTACCTTGGCATTTCAGGGGGCAGGCAGTGTGGGGAAGACTTTTCCAAACCCTATAAAGGCACTCATCATGTACCCGTGAGAGGCTGAGCGCAGATTTTTTGGACCGAAATGGGTATACGTATCTGGGGGGGCATGCTGGGTGTATTTCCTTTCCAGCATCTCATTTAGGGCTTGACTTCACTGAAGTCGATAGGAGCTTCCCTACTCACTTCAGTAGACCTGAATCAGGGCTGCAATATAAAGTATACTGCAACTATAAAGTATAAAACCGTAAGTGCGTGTTTGTTACTTAGTCAGTGCTGATACATCTTTAAATTAGCAGCAAATGCTCTTTTAAAGCCATCACAGTAAAGGTTTTTCACAACAAACCGTCCACTCTGCCAAAGCAGGCAGCTTTTGCTAATAGAGGCTTATAGGTGTTAGCTGGATAGGTGAACTAAATAGTAAATGTTTGCTTTCTACTTAACGAATGTCTGTCATAGCCCTGCTAAGTAGCCAGAAACAAATTACGTGTGAAACTCAGCATCCCTCTCTCTCTTTCTCTCCTGTGATTGGTATTTGCTTATGCAGCCCAAGTCCTTAATTTAATTAATAGGAATATGCTTATTTTACAAATGGTAACCTTGTAATCTCCTTAGCAGGAAAAAAAAGGAACATTTTTACCACAAGCTATTCTTTGTGGCACATCATTTTATTACCAACATTGTTGTGGCCCTCTATTTATTAAAAACTAAATTAGTCTTTCTGATTATTTCCGTTAACTTACAAGTGGATTTTATTTACAGAAAATAGATGGGAAAGCCACAGAAATATCCTGAAGCTGTGTGTCATTAAATGGACTTCCAAAGTAGCTCAATTTTTTAAGTGCTTATGTCAATTATAAAGTGAATTAACGTTGACTGTTTTTAATATTTTCTTTAACAGAATAATTGAGTGGATTCTCCCCTAGCGTCACTGTTTTGAACAAAGTTGTGAACTGTACACTTCAGTGGCATTTCATAGATTGCCATGAAAGGTAAAAAATTAATAGATGTTAATAGCTAGCAGAGGTATTTTTAAGTATGTATATCTATGTTTATATCTATAGACACAATCACAGAGCTGTGGCTGGGGGGTTTAAAGGTAAAAAATTAATAGATGTTAATAGCTAGCAGAGGTATTTTTAAGTATGTATATCTATGTTTATATCTATAGACACAATCACAGAGCTGTGGCTGTTGTATTTTTTGTGATCCTTCAGCACAGCGTACGTATAAAGAGTGCTGGTTCTGCCTTAAATGTGGATTTATGATTGTCAGTTCATGCACTCTTCCCTTTTATCAAGAATATAGCCTTTAGTGCACTCCCACCACCAACATCAAGAAATATTTTTATTGATGGTCACATGTAAAGGCAATTCTGTTAACGCAGCAGCTCGTACAGGTGAGTGCCCGGCTGTGTCCCTGTGAAATCAGTCGACATCTGTAAAGGTAGTGGAGCTCTCTGCAGAATCAAGAGGACAGAATGTTTGATGCTCCTATGAATAGAAACAGAACAACTTGGCAAGCAGATGCATATTTGCTTCCATATTTTTCTTAATTAACTTTTGGAGAGCGTAAACAATGAACAAATGCAAATTTATACTGCATCATCTTCCAAAACTCGAATGGAAAGAAACCTCAGATTTATGTCACCAGGAGAAGTGGATATGATCGTTTTCAGCCTGCAGCTATGGTACCCAAATGAACACATACAACTTTTTATTAAATGCATATACATTCCTTGTTTCTGCATCTGTTCACCTTTCTGTAAGAGTCACAACAAGGTGATTACGGCAGAATATTTTTGTGACTATTAATCTGTAATTCAGCGTGGGTCATTCGATGACTGCACTGGTAGCCGTATTTATTTTCTGTGATCGTTCTGCAGAAGAGCAAGAACATTTGTTTAAACACTGAGCTTTAAACTAATAACGTAGAATACGCTTCCAAGCACATGCATTCCCTCATTCTGTGAGGTCACTAATTTACACTCACCTGACTTGCAAGCAGAAAGTATCAGGAGATCCTTTTTCCGCCAGTTAAAACCTGAAGAGGTTTTTGTTGATTTTTCAGCCTTTATTCACAAAATATTTTAACTAATCTATTTTTCTGTTCTTCGTTTTGCTGGGTACCTGTGAGTACCAGTAAGCTGAGGCTTAAAGGGTCCAAATAAGGGCTAATGATATGCGCTAATTATTCTACTAAGGCCACCCAGGTATGCATAGGAAGACTTTGTTTAGAATGGTAATTACAGTCAGATTTCTAGTGTGAACATTGCCATTGTGATATTTATTTGATAATAAAAAATGTAAAAGCCCCAGACTGAAATGAAATGTCTCAATTTTTAACCTCAGGAAGTGTTTTGATAGACTTTCAACACGTTAATAATTGTGGTTGTATTTACTCTTTTATTACATATTTTGGACCAAGATGTATTCCAAAATTATAATATTTACTGAACAAGCTCTAGTCTAGTACAGCCTGAGGAACAATCACATGAAGTATCTCATTCCATGAAGTCACATTCTTTGCTATTTACTAATCATTAATCCAAAATATTAACTCCAGGAGTTATTTGCCAAGGCATGAAATAAAATGGTATTTTATGGCTAGAATACCTATTCTATAATTTAAATTTTGTATATATGTGTGTCTATATATTTAAAGGAGCAAAATAAATAACAAGAATTAATTTAAAACAAGTGACTATCTTGGATGTGACTAGTATTACTAGAATAAAGATTTGTGGAAGACGTTAAATTTCTGAACTTCGAGGTCAAAGACTCAGTTTATCTTACTGCGTAATTTCTTAGGTTTCCATTTATAGATCTCACTTCAGCAGTGTTTCTGCATTCAAATTCTTTAAAATACAATCACTATTTAACACAAAGCAATGCGTAGAGATGGACATCTATATAGATATCTTTCTGCCCAAAATACACTTTGCTTAGATTATTCCATCAAGGCATACCTTCTTTGCATGGCATAAGACTATCATAGTTGTATTTATAACTTGCATAGTTCTATAAATACGTAAGTGCTTTTCCTTGAGCATGCTGAAAAACCCTGTGCTGAATTGCCCACACTATAATTGTCAAAACAGATACGATCCAGTGAATCACTCTGATAACATATCAGGGAGCACAAAGGACCTGTTTTTTATGCTTTTCTGTCTGGTAAACAGACACTTGATGGTCTAATTCTGCTTCCATTACGGTTTGTGGCTCATACACCTTGCTCTTCAGACGGATGCTTGTGTTGAACTCTGCTGCCGTAGCTAGGCCATCGCTCGCTGAAAGCTGGTTTGATTACCTCTGCAACCCTCAGACATTCAGGAGAGAAACTGCAAAGGACTGAGGGAAAGGGGATATATGGGTAAAAATAAAATGTAGGCAAGTGAGAAGTTCTGTGCTAACCTGAAAAGGAGTTGAACTTAATGCAGAAGATGAAAACCAAGGGCAGGTACCAACCAGAGCAGTAAGAAAGAATTTTAAACTAAAAAAGGGTAGATTCAGACTAGATATAAGGAAGACATTTTTTACGCTGAGGGTGGTGAAGCACTGGCCCAGGTTGCCCTGAGAGGTGGTGGATGCCCCATCCCTGGAAACATCCAAGGTCAGGTGGGACGGGGCTCTCTGAAATCTAGTAGAATATATCCCTTCCCTGCACACGGCAGGGACGAGAGACTAGATGACCTTTAGAGGTCCCTTCCAACCCAAACTATTCTATGATTCTATGAAAATAACCCCACCCTGACAAGAGTGTAGCAGATAGTCCGTGCATATTAACATCTGCAGGAACGAACCTGAGTCACAGGGTCGGATATAGACACGAGTCGCCCCGGTGTTGGCAGAGTTTGCATCATCGCTGCCAGCCGCAGCAGGCAGGTTGAGGTACATGCTTGGTTAAAGCTCTTTGGCCTTAATGTGATTAATAAGGTCTCAAGAATAAAATCTAACAAAAGATCTCAGGGAAAGGGGAAAAGCATAAAAGGCAGGAGAGAAAGGGAGGGTGGTTGGAGGTAACGCAACTAAGAAATATAAGAAAAGGTGAGTAGAAAATCAAAGCAGGAGTATGAAGGAAAAAGGGAAATGGCAAAACAAGAGGAAAAGGTGTCAAAATGGGATGGCGTGGAAGAAGGAAAGGTGCTGGGTTGAATGGGGGATGTTTCTGGGCAGAAGCAGCCCGCTGTGTGGGAGGAGGAAGCCAGGCACAGGCAGGGCTGCTGGGGAAAGGCAGTGCCCGTCACCCGGCCCCGGCAGAGGAAGGTCAAAAACAAGGGAAAAAGCAACAGAGGTATTTTTTTCTTAGGGGCTGTGGAAAAGCTGTAATAAATTGCAGCCAAAGTTATGGCTGTTGGCGGGTTGGCCCTGCCTAGCCGCGTGGGCATGGCCGCTCCTGGAGGAAGCACCACAGGAGACCTGAGGTCGTCGCACGGCAGTAACCTCCCAGCTGCAACGCTCACGCCCGGGGAAATCAGCCCGCTTATCTCAAACCTCATTTGAAGGAAAGGCATGAACGAAAAGACACTCTGGCTCCAGAGCGAGACCACATGGGTGAGATAGCAACCTAACTGCCTGGGTTAATGTGTAACTCCTCATGGACGAGCTCCCGTTCACAGTAGCATCAGGGTTTCTCGGAGCAGGATTCGGCGTGGAAGGTGAGCACCGGGGAGCTGTAACGTGCCCTTTCCCCACCAGGTAATACAGAGCCACTCTGCTGGTTAGCATTAGACGGGAGGGAGAGGAGAGGGGCACCAAGGCCTGGCAGAGCTGTGGTCCTCACCCCGGATGGTGCCTGGTGGAGGAGCCGAGGCTCTCCCTGCTCTTTCCTGGCTGGGGGGGGCTGCCCCACCGCAGGGCCGGGAGGGGGCTTGCAGATGGGAAATGGCCATGATTGTGCTGGGTTTTGGTGTTGATGGCGGGCATGCGGAGGCACTGGAGCAGCCTTGGCTTGGTGATGAAGAAGCCCTGTGGAGGTCATCCATCCCACTGCGCTGTTCAGCCACGAGTTGCTGTGAGCCAGCCTGGGGCAATCCCCACCCCGGACAGGGATCAGAGCCGGCACCCAGTTACCATCTGGCCAAGTGAAAGAGCTTATAAAAGAGGTTTATCCAACAAAAGCTCCAAAATGTTCCTCATGGATGAGCTCTCAAGCTTGCCGAGCGTCCGTCAGTCAGAGGTGCACAGCTGGACATGTCTTCTAAACTTCTTTAACAAGATTCCCCCAAGGTTGGGGTCTCTCCTGTCTCTAATGGATGCTCATCCTGCAGGTGGTACTCCCTTTATTCTCACCAGCACCCTTAACCTCAATGACATTAAACAGCTGTATTGGCCCCAGCTAGCATTACAAACACTTGTCTTGAAGGCACTGGAAGCAAACAGATGTAGCTGCGAAGATGATGAAAAAGTGTGTAAATAGTAGCTCCCCAGAAACCACAGAGTTTTACCAAGTGGCTTTGACACTTGCCAAATACCTTTAAGCTGATAAAGATCTGATTTGTACTTCAGAGGTAACCTGATTAGCAACCAATTTGAATCTGGAATATGTTAATTGGTACAAACATCACTAAATCACTTTCTTTAACCTATATGAAATAGTGTGAATGAATGATAGCAAAGGTCAACACAGCCTGGGGAGTCACAGAGAACGAGTACTTCTGTACCTACCCACAATAAAATAGTATGATTAGTAATAAAATGTAATAGCATGTACACACACAGAATGACACTAGAAGGTATCCAAGCTCAATCCAGCACTCAGAATTTAAGAAAAACTTAATTAAACCTGCTCATGCAACTAAAAAGTGGTCATGCACCACCTTTTTTGTCAGGAGTCCTGCCCCATTCAGTGCCCGGTACAGATGGTGTTCACTAAATGAACACCCATTCCTAGTTTGATTTTGCTCAGCTGCAAGCTGTACAGCTTACTGATCCCATGCTCTCACAAACTCAGTATCTGTGTGTCTCACAAATTTTAATATATTAATGGATATATTTTGAACACTGTTTAGTGACAGCTTGGAAACGGGGAGCTAAAGCACAGAGATATTAATGTCAAAAAGGTGCAGTAATGTAAACTGCCCAGGTTGAAACCTTCTTGGCATGATATTTCATAGTGCTGGTCATTACCCATCATTTATATCCACAACACAGATGCAGCTGAGTTAAGTTTCAGGTGCTCACCGTCTTTGCCACACTTCATGGTGTCATGTCGGGCATTCAGAAAAGAAGGGCTGGACCACTTGTTGCACCACGTTGCTGGCATCACAGGTTACCTGGTGGCAGAGATGACACTAATACCTGATTCTCCAGCGTGGCACTGAACTATTTTCTCCTCAAAAACCTTCCATTCACTATATAATTTCTGCCTCTGTAACAAAGCATATAGGGAACCTATTAGCAACTGTCTTTATTTTACTTACTTGCTTCACGCTCAGCACAGGACCGTTCAGGTTGCAGGTCCATTAGCAGCAGGAGACTTTGCTAAGAAATGGTTCTCAACATTCAGTTTGTCTTTAGCATGGACAAGACATATCTTCTAATATTGTGCTCAAAAGGGATTGCACCATTTTTTTACATGCTTGCAAAAAGTCAAAACCAGTCATCCTTGGTTTTCAGGAACATTTGTTTGAATTTTATAAATTTTTAAGTATCTACAAATGGTCTTAAAATGAAAAAACAATCAATCTGTTCTATAGACAGTACTAACCAGCTTCTTTTTAATGTGTAAGAGTTGTGGTGAGTGGAGTTAAATCCAGCTGGCGGCCAATCACAAGTGGTGTTCCCCAGGGCTCAGTATTGGGGCCAGTTCTGTTTAATATCTTTATCAATGATCTGGACGAGGGGATTGAGTGCACTCTCAGTAAGCTTGCAGACGACACCAAGTTGGGCAGGAGTGTTGATCTGCTCGAGGGTAGGAAGGCTCTGCAGAGGGACCTGGACAGGCTGGATCGATGGGCTGAGGCCAACTGGATGAGGTTCAACAAGGCCAAGTGCCAGGTCCTGCACTTGGGTCACAACAACCCCATGCAGCGCTACAGGCTTGGGGAAGAGTGGCTGGAAAGCTGCCTGTCAGAAAAGGACCTGGGGTTATTGGTCGACAGCCGGCTGAACATGAGCCGGCAGTGTGCCCAGGCAGCCAAGAAGGCCAATGGCATCCTGGCCTGTATCAGAAATAGTGTGGCCAGCAGGAGTAGGGAAGTGATCGTGCCCCTGTACTCGGCACTGGTGAGGCCGCACCTCAAATACTGTGTTCAGTTTTGGGCCCCTCACTACAAGAAGGACGTTGAGGTGCTGGAGCGTGTCC
>NW_008794281.1:1089964-1097744 GCF_000699145.1 Aptenodytes forsteri
CAGTGGTAGGTTTACTGTTGGACTTGATGATCTTACAGGTCTTTTCCAACCTAAACAATTCTATGATTCTATAATGAAACTTATAATATAAGAAATCGTCATTGTTTTATATTAAGTAATTGTCTGCCTTAAGTGACTGGCCATAGAAATTTCTTGGCATGATATTAAGCTATTTTTTTTAAGTAATCAATTTTTAAAACAAACAGTTCAGGGTAATATTTCTTGTTTGAAATCCATAAACCGTGGCTGCTGCGCAGGAAACTGAATTCATGCTGTGCCTCCCTTTTGCACGTTGTGTTGCCTGAAAGCAGCTAGGTATTACAATTTTGCACTATCCCATCCATGTTTGGATTATTTGGTAGAAGAACTAGGGTAGTTTTGGTTTGTTTTGTTTTTTTTTTTAGCTTCAGACTGGGTTTTGTACATTAACAATCTGTTCTCATCAGTGCTCGGCAAACGACAATACTTTGTGTCATATAAACGGAGCTGCAGTGTTTCAGGGAATTCCTTTTAACTTTCCTGCTGAAGTGCTTGCTAGCCTTTATCAAAAGACTCCTCAACCCTTAACAGACTCTCTTTAATTGGCCACTTGCATGGGCAGTTAATATACTGCAGTGGAAACCAAGTGGTAAAGTGTGAACAACCGAATCTGGCACTATAAACACGGTGACTGCCCTGAAACCTGTGGCTATTTATATACAAGGCAGTGTTTTGTCATGCTGATTTTTATTAGCACAGATTAGATACAGACAACTTGGTAGATGTCACAGATGAGTCAGAAAGCATTAAGCACGGACCATTTAAAATATGCAAGTCTGCAAACGAGCGATGGGGCTTGGAGCCTCTGTCCTTCCCCTGGCAAGCAGGGGCACAGCGCAGGGCCAGGCTGGCACTGGTCCTCTTCTTTTTATCCTACAGGACAGGCTGGACCATCACTGGATGGGGGGAAATGTGCCCGGCTTATGGAAGGGGTTAATCCAGCCTCAGAAAAGGTTTTAGGTTGTTCTGTGCAGAGAAGTGTTTGGTAGAGGATGGCAGGAGCACTGGGCATGCCTGTAGCACGGTGATGCTCTCAGAAGTGTTGCAACACATGATGTATCAGGGCCTTTTTTGGGGGGTTAAAATTCATTTTCACCTTTAATGTATTTCTTCTACTATCATCTCCAAAGGCAATGTGAGGAAAGCTGGCTTAGCAATGAAGCAAAAATGGGTGATGCCGGAGGAGGAAGAAGGTTTCTCTAGAGTTCTCTGTAACATCTCAAGCTGCTCCATCTGCGGTGGCAACAGGCTCGTATATTTTTGTGTGGGTAGGACCACATATGCAGCGCCAGTACTCTAGGTGCTATGAACCTGCAAAGCTACTACTCTGAAGTAGCTATGCAAAGCTACTAGTCTTAGGATTTATCTCCAACCTTAAAGTCATGATTGGGTGTCTCCCCA
The DNA here is from genome assembly GCF_000699145.1 of Aptenodytes forsteri. Classification (NCBI taxonomy): domain Eukaryota; kingdom Metazoa; phylum Chordata; class Aves; order Sphenisciformes; family Spheniscidae; genus Aptenodytes; species Aptenodytes forsteri. Next base: position 1,091,405 of record NW_008794281.1, read on the forward strand.
AGGCTGAAACGAATTTTTGTCCCTGGCCATATTTTTTTGTTATAATTCTGGAAGACCTGGCAGTAATAAATTTACGTTTGTTCTTTGTTTACAAGCATTGTAAAAAAACCAAGTTAATTATGAAAAATGGTTATATATGTCTGCTTGCCTATTTATTCTGGCTCTATTCATAGGAGCATTAAACACGCTGCAGCTATACTTGTCTAGTTAAAAAAAAAACCACCTGTGCAATGTATTTATAGAGCCTATACAACTTTAGAGAGAAATTGCTCTTGCTCAGAGTGAGGGCACTGGACATTCATCTATTGCCTTCCCCTTTCTAGGAACAGGAAAAAGAGCATCACTCAATGGACAATGAAGTGGAGAAGTCTGTATCTTGGGGTCTGGCTTTCTGTTTTGTATGGCCCTTAGCTGGACAAATTCCCTTTGCCATCAGGGTGTGTAAGATCAAACCTGAATATTGTCGTTCCCATTACACATCCTTCCCTAGTCCTTGGAAGAGGGTGAGCCATGAGTAAAACTGAAGGTACATAGATTTGACATAGTGTGTGCGCGTGTGTACAAGTGCATATGTGTGCGTATTTATAAATAAAAGTTGTGCAAAAGAATCTTGCCATAAGGTGTGCTACAAAGTGCTTCCTATTTCTATACGCTTGCATAAGTATAATCATTAATTGTAAAAAGAGACAGTATCTCAAATCAAACAGGTAATCCTGCAATCTCTTGCATCAATGTAGTCCTACTTCACAGAGGGAGAGCGAGCAGCACTCATTAAAGCCAAGAAAAAGGCAATCAGGTTTCATTTGTAACGTTAACATCCAGCAACATAAATGCCAAAAGTGGTTTGTGTCTCTGATCATTAATATTAGACGCTGCATGAAAAGCTGCCGTTGTTAATAACCACACAAATAATACGAGTAGGAATACTAGCGCGTGGCAGATGCAAGCGTGCGTATCTGTTACCGAGCTCATGAAGCTGCGCTTCCCTGGACAATTTCCAACTTTAGCAGGGTGAACTTTAGCTGAGTAAGAAATCCGGGCTGTCATTCGTGAAGTATCTGGCATAGGTGCAAAGACTCCCCGGTCTTTGGGAAAGTGAAATAGCATTTTTTTTGTCTTTCATTGCAGGATACATTCCCTTCCAAAGAGTTAAAATCAATACCAGGGTGCCATATGTTGTAAACGTTTATCATTTATTATGCATTTAAATGTGCACAGCACATACACCACAGTCTTGAACAGCACCTGTATAAAACTACAGACAGATTCTGGTAAATGGTGAAAGCTCATACCATGTAACATTGTTATCAAGGTTTTATCACAATATTTCAAAGCTACAACAACTACCTCTGAGCATATCTTGTGTGAGGCCGTTGGTTGTGGATTTGATGGAGTGAAAAGTGACAAAGAAGAACCATTCCCAGAGAAAATCTTTGTGATCTGATTTTGCTATCTGAAATCTGGAACAAAATCATCGGTTGTCAGAGGTAGTGATGATAATTACACAATGATTACTCACATATAGAAAACATAGAAAGTACAGAAATCCCCCAAATTACAGAAAAAAAATTAAAAATCCTTAGGCGTGACATTTCCTAGGCGCTTTCTCTTGATTTGGCTTCTTTTTTATTAATTGTTATTTTTGCTTTGACAGCGGCTGGCTTAAGATCTGGTCCTGGTCTGCTCTCGTCTTACTGAACTTTGGTGAGTAGATTTTGTCTTCAAGGTCATGTGTAAGTAGAGGATACGGGCAAGTCTATACCATTACAAAGAAACAAAGGCTTTTGTGTAGGAATGTAAAGAGAAAAAAAAAAGCTGAATTCAGATTTGCATGTCGTCAGAAATAACTAGAAATAACTAGTTTAGATTGGAGAATGATCTGTAAACATCCTCTAAAGTCATCAAACATTGTGGTTAGTCCTGGTTCCCACTTAACATATTGATGCCCCAAAGACGATGTGAAAAGAAAAGAAAAGAAAAGGAAAGGAAAGGAAAGGAAAGGAAAGGAAAGGAAAGGAAAGGAAAGGAAAGGAAAGGAAAGGAAAGGAAAGGAAAGGAAAGGAAAGGAAAGGAAAGGAAAGGAAAGGAAAGGAAAGGAAAGGAAAGGAAAGGAAAGGAAAGGAAAGGAAAGGAAAGGAAAGGAAAGGAAAGGAAAGGAAAGGAAAGGAAAGGAAAGGAAAGGAAAGGAAAGGAATGGATCCTTTTAGTGATTCCCCCATAATCAAACCTGTCTTTTCCTTCATCACACTAGAGACATGAGTTACACTTGCAAAATATATAAAGAAAAATATAGGGTTACTTGATGACGATATAGTACTGCAGCCTGACAGCTGTCTGCAAATATTTTCACCATGATTACCCTTACTAAAAGTAAACCACCGGGTAAAGATAGCTCAAACGTGACAAGGCTCAAATAGGATGCAACCAACTCTATCCTGAATACTTTTGGCTACATATGGAAAAAGAGAGATTTGGGATTACGATTGTTCCCCCGGGCCCTCCTCCAGAAGTGTAAGACCAAGCAGAAAAGCGTGTACCTTCCTTCCATGCAGATTTTGTTAGGAGACTGGCTTTGAGAGTTAGTGAGGTAGAAATTAATCAAATTTGTCAGGGAATGAGACAGAAAAAAGCAGCATATTTCTCCTTCCAAATACTGCACCAAAAACAATAAATAGTACAAAACAACCTCAATTCCTTGTAATCAGTCTAAATTCTCTCTCTGTGGAGCTTGTGTTTTCTACAAACCAGCAAATGCTTTTGCCTTTTAAAAACTTATGAGAATTAGAGAGTTTCACAAACTTTGAAAAATGAATGTAGTCTCCAAATATGAAAGGGAATTTGATTTGAATCAAGTATAATTTGTTCATGGTAGCGTGTTTCACAGTGCGCTCACTGGGGGAGGGACAGACACTTTTTTTTTTAGCCTAATGCCAAGCAATCGTATCAAACATAAGCTTCCATTAAGGGCCACGAAAGATCATACGCTCCTGTTCATCTAAATAGAAAAAAAACCCCAACCCTGCTGAGTTTATATAGGTGTTTCAGCCTCTCTACCGCCTGGCAGCTCTAAGAAGACGGACTGCAGGAAAGTTCAAAGTTCAGCACTGGCAGATCTAAAAACAGATTTGAGGGGTAGCTCTTCAGCACCGCGCTTTCTGTGCGGAGGTAAACCGATACTGTTCCAATTAAATAGCAACGCGGCACAAAGGAGGTCAGGCATTGTGTGTGGCTCCGCGCTGGCATCCCACCCAGGCACCTCCGCCACCGCTCCTTCTCGGAGGCCAAGAGCTTCTTTGGGAGTCATGGGGGTTTGGAAAACACGCAGAGAGCAAAGCCACCATAACAAACAAACAAACACGTGTACAACGATAAACACCGTACAGCACACAAACAGTGCAAAACATTGTAATAGAGGAATTGAATTTCACCTCTTTTAGGACACGGAGTAGCAGCACACCTGTGATAACTTAGAAACGAATTAAATAAACCACAAACCAGAAGTCTTCTACTGTTGCACCATGAAATGAAATACCTTGGGTTGGAGGTTTGTTTTGCTTTCAGAAATTAAAAAAAAAAAAAATATCGGAACTATAAATAAATTTTGTGGCAATATATACAGATTTAAATAATTAACTTAAATATCTTACACCTACTCTTGCATAAAACTCTCCAGTAAAAGTGCACCATGTTTCTTTTCCCCAAACGTGTTCTGCGTCTTCCCCTGTGCTGAGGTAGGTCTGAAGGGAGATGTCTCAGATTCTAGGAAGAAAATGTGTCACTGTCATTGTGGGAGATACTTTATTGCCTTTCTTTGTTCTTCCATTTTTGCTCAGGGCTATGTACATCCCGGGATAAATCCTGGATTCATAAGCATTGTAGTTGTTTGGCAGGAGAATCTCTTTGAATTTGCACTCATCATTGAAATGGGTCTGAAATGAAAAGGAAAGAATGAGAGGGAAGGAATTTTAAACATCAGGTGTGGAAATATTCTTGCTACCAGGTGTAGAAGGTACGCTGCGGGGAAATGTGCAGCTGACTTCCTCCCCCTTAGTAATCTTTTGAAGTGGTCGCCCAAACGAAGCTTCAAACAGGACTCAGGAGTCAGAGGATCATTAAGGATGTTGTGTCCAGGCCAGGCATGTACACCTAAAGGTGGGAAGGACACCCATAGCTATGTCTGCACTCTTGAGGGAGAGGGGCACATCTTAACAGAGCTGCTTGGGGTAAGGCCCAAGTCCAATTCTGCTGCCCTGCTGATCTAATTACTCAGTGGTTGTCCCACTAGCAATAAATTGCCTGAGAGGCTTCAGAAAAATCTGAATGCTAGCACTTTCTCATATCGCTTGAAGAGAAAAAGGTATTTTAAAGACACTCAGAGTGGACAATATTTTCTGGTTCTTTAGTTTTAAAATTGAAAGAAGGGTTTGGGTTCACTTATGTTAATGGATGAGGAAAACAGAGCTGACAAAAGGCACCTTTCTAGTGAAGAGGTTTCATTTGCAAGTATATACAAAGAGGGACAGGTTTTACAAGTGTGTTGTTATCTGGAGAGTAACAAATGAACTCATCTCTTGTTATTGGGCAAAAGCCTAGGGTTTTTTAAGGTAGGTCTCAGTCTGCCAAGCTGAACGCTGCACTGGGAATTACTTTATCCAGAACACCAAAGCAGCAGTCTTCATAAGAAATGATGCAAAGGGGGCTCTTGCACTTCGGTGACTGATTCTGCCTGGCTTTTATATAAGTCAAAATCCTCTGTAACAGGACTGATGCCCCAGAAAATAATTCTGGATGCTTCATGTCTTCATTCATGTGAAAATGCCCTAGTTAACTTTGACATAGTTTGGCTCTTCCTCAGCCCAAGTTTCTTCAAAGCATACTTGAGAAACATGAAATAGAAAGGCCGTGGGTAAGGAAGGAGACCCAGGAACATGGGTTTGAAATGATGCTGATCACAGGAACTTATATAGAGGTGAACTCAAAAGCAGGAGGACAGCTCAACATGGGCAAAGACATGCACTGTTATTGTCCACCCCAAGTATATTTTATAAGATGCCTCTATCTTTTCCAAAGATTCAATGTAAAAAAAGATCTGTATTGTCTCCTAATAGATCTGCCTTCTTATAAATGTAAGACCAAACCTTGAGGATGCTGAACTGTCATGGGAACAGACTCTCCGATCGAGAGCATTAACAAAGAGTGATCTATAGGTATGTGGCAGGCACTGATTCATCTCATCATAAAGGATCATTTGTGGGGGCCTGGCTGATGACAAGTTCAAGAGCACTCTGAGAGATGGAGTGAGCGATTGCCATACCTGCTTAAGGCTGTTTGTACTTAAATAGAAGAAAGATATGGACTGAGGCTAGCTTGAGGTCTTGCCACACAAATGACTACTCTGTTGGTCTATGTGGTAGGCAAGGTGGGTAGCCATGGTTGGGTGACTATAGTTTTTATGGGGGAACCGAGGAAGCGTAATGCAAAAGAGTGGGTTTTACTTCAAAAGCTCAGTAAGCAGCATACGTGGGCAGCACACCTTCTGTTGGCAAGGCAGCAAGGGCTGCTCTGTGTTGCCTGACACAGGAGGGGCAAGAATGGGGCTTGGGCAGCTTCTAGCACCATGCACACCTCTCACGCCAGCTGACCATGGTCCCCTCCCCAGGCACACAACTGGTGGCTACTTACAGATCCATAGAGTTTGCCTTTGCTGTTCATGGCCACGAAGAGTCCACTTCTAACACCAAATATGCTCACCACTCCTCTTTCCACGGGGGAGATTTCCAGCAGACCTACAGGGGAGACACAGGAATCAGGGGGACAAAGGGCTGTGCCCTGAAGGAGTGTGTGGTGTCAGTGCTGTGCTCACCCAGAGGCTCCCATCCCCAGTGTGGTGTGGATCTCCATGCCCCAGCACTGCCGTGGGTGGCCGCAGAACCCCAGCCTCACACTCCATGTGCTGCCCCATGCCCCATGCTGAGACCTCTCTTCTTTTAGCTAAGTATCTATTTTTACTTTGCCCCCAGGCATCCTCCTGTGTAGCCGAGGTTAAAATAAGCCAGAGTGTGCTTGGGGCAAATGAAACATTTGTCATCACGCAGCTTATATTCCCCCACCCCCCCTCCCCCGGATCTTATTGTTTCAGTTGGATATTAGAGTCATGGGGCCACGGGGTTAAGTCCCCAGCAGATGCTTTTCAGGTTTGGGGGAGAGCTGGGCTCTCCCCGGCCCCTGCTCAGAGTGGGCGGCCCATGGTCTGCGGACCCTCCAGATGTTGAGGCAACCCCGACACCTGATGCCTGCCGGCGGCAAGGGGACAGCACGGCGCTGAGGAGCGCCGATGAGC
>NW_008794281.1:1098326-1099028 GCF_000699145.1 Aptenodytes forsteri
CAGCGCCACGGGGAGAGGCATCCCGGCTAAGGGCGCGTAGCCACGGGCCGGCGGCCGGTCGCTCCGAAAATACGCTCGCCCCCCAGCTCCCACTTTATACTGAGGTCAAAGGGGGGGAGAAGAAAAGAAAACCAACAAAAAAACAAAACAAAACAAAACAAAAAACCAAAAAGCGAGGCGGGGGGAGGGAGGGAGCCCCGCGCTCAGTCCCCCGAGGATCTGCGGTTTCCCTGGGCTGGCTGCATGGAGAGGAAATCCCGGGAGCAAGAGCTTCTGAACTTGATCTCAACTCCAGGAGTCTTGTCTGAAGTGCTGATCTTCTTCTATAGCTGCTCAGCCATAGCGCTTTAGCCCTAGCCACGATATTTATATATCCATGTGCGTTGGTACCTATTACATCACCACCTACTGCTGTCTGCTGCAGCCCTCCGGTTTAGCTGAAAGTCAAATTATCACCCCTAGATGCTTAACAACTCCAAAGCGTCTTGAAGGGAAAGGGTGAGCAGCATTGGTGCTAAACAAGAGGGACAGCACAAACTTTTAAAAAGAAAAGGTCATATTTTACGTTCATCACAGCAGCTTCCTTCTCTCTGTCTTCTTTCTTTCTTTCTTTTCCTTCCTTTCTCTCCCCCCATCTTTCTTTCTTTCTTTCTTTTTCTTTCTTTTTTCTTTCTTTCTTTCTTTCTTTCTTTCTTTCTTTCT
>NW_008794281.1:1099468-1134291 GCF_000699145.1 Aptenodytes forsteri
TTCTTTCTTCTTTTCTCTTTCTTTCTCTTTTCTTTCTCTTTTTCTCTTTCATAAGTGCTTACAAATGCTAATGCAGGACACAAAAATCAAAGAATGCCCAGCACACTTTCCCCCCAACACAATGTATGACTTTGTGGAAATCTGTGGAATTTCGGCTTTTGCTGTATCCAAGCGACATGGTTTACAGTTTGCTGGATGCAGAAAAATTCCCTTCATTAAAAGCCAAAATAGTTGTTGCATGGGAGGTTTAAGAATTGAAAAATGAAAGAACTTGAAAAAAAAAAAATTAACAAAGGAAAGGGCCAAGGCTTTAATAAAGAGGAAAACGTTTAAAGAGGCAGCATGTGCTCAAAAGCAGTAATAAAGTTTTTGATTCTAAATATCCCTTTAAGAAATCAGAAAGCACAGCGTTGCTCTGGAGTACAAGGCATGTGGAGCTCCCTCTTGGTCACTGTACTGACAGGGACTGTAGTGACATGAGTTTATTCCTGAGCTTTAGAGGCTGCCCATTCGTGCAAGTATTGCTGCGCTTTTTAATGGTATGATTATTTTCTAATCTTTACTATGCATGCACTTACTTAGATGTTGCTGTTGTGTCTTAATGATGCAGTTGTTCTTAGGTAAGTACTTCATTTGGTTTAAGTTCATGAAAATGAAGCTCAGTATTTAAAAGTAGGAGAGGTTTTGAGCCCATCAGTCTAGAATTACTTTGTTTAGAGCAAATCCCATATGTTTTGTCACCTCCCTTAGCTTAAGCCTCGGCCCTCCACAGGGTTTCAGAACCAACAGGTAAAGAGACATTAGGACAATTTTGGAAGGTCCTGAATTAATATGAAAGTGTGCGTGGGGGGGGAAGTGGTTTGTGACTCAAGTCTTTTATAGCCTGAGGACAGTTTAGTCTTTCACGCCAGTAAAGCTCTCCTGCTGTTCCAGCAAAGGATGCGAGAGAAAAGAGAATTGCCCCAAGCTAGATGACAGCTCACCTAGGTGTGGAAAATCTCTGACCTTCGCTAAACCTAAGCAAACTTAGATGATGTGCTTTTATTTCTTCTTGTGAGGTGCATATACAGCCTGTGTGTGTGTGTGTCTTTCTCCTACCACACCTCTCAGGATGGAAAAGAGACTGCTGCTGCTTTGTGGGTGATTGCAATCTGGTGCTATAGAGGTAAAAGAGTCCTAGGTGTTTTGTCTCAATGTCAAACAAGTTAATTTCTGTGTGTGTGTTTAAAGGCAGCAGAATTTAGATTTTTCTCTGCGGAGGTTTACAGGCAGGTAAATCCACTGAGGTTAAATGCACAGACATTTATTACGTTTCTGTTTGCATCAGGTCCGTCCAGACACCTCTTACACCTGACAAGCCTGGTGGATCAGTCCTGGGGGAAAGGGCTGTGCATCAGGCAAAGGCCAGCTGATCATGGGTTAGGAAACTGCCCTGCTCTGCAGGAGCTGCTCTGGACGCCTTGTCCTTCCCCAGGGTCCTTAGAACAGCGTGATTCCACCTCACTTCAAAATCTGAATTATTTGCTGTTAGCAAACAGCAGTGGATGAATTTGGGATTAAGTTTATTGACACTCTGAAGGATAAGGCCAAGGAGTGGTGCTTCTGCCAACACACCTACCCGGCAGCTTCCCTCCTGCAGCAGAAGTATAGTCCAAAACCCACAGCTAATGGGTGAGGGCCAGGTCTGCTCGGCCTTACCGTCACTGACAGCGATTGTCCCTGACCCAAAAAAGCATGAACTCTGAGGCCTTAGCCCTGTGAATGTGAAAGCATGTTAAAACTTGAAGTTAGGGATGTGCACTGGAGGCCCAGCGGCCTGTGGTACCTTCATCCCTTTGGAACGTATGGAAATGGGTCCTAAAACACCCTGTTAGGCTCTGAGTCCGTATGTTTGCAAGATCAGGTCCTAAATGATTACACAGAGCACCCAGAACAGCAAATTACTTTGTCACAATATCACTGAAGGGACGCTTCTACAAGTTCATTCTTAAACTTGTTACAGAATTAAATGGCACTCTTTCTGTAAAGGCTTCAAGGAACCTTTCTGAGGGAACCTTTCTGAGGGAAAAGCAACAAGTTTGAAAACTATGAGGTTTGGGTTTGCTTTCAAATTTTATATATTCATGTGTGTGTGAGCTTGTGTACAGTCTACCTACGAAACACTAGTCCTGATGCTTCAAAGCCCTCCGATCGCCTAATTGTTCATACCTGTGAAAAACCCATAGGGATGAAAGCAAAGCAGAACTGCAGCATTTTCCATTTGCACCAGGTGTAAATGACAGGTGGAAACTGCTGACGTTCGGGGTCTTTATGCTGCAACGCAGACATTGTCAGCTGGAAATTATTGTCACAGGAAACCATTAAAGCAGCATATTCCCTATGGAAGCCAATGAAACTGTGTCAGCCAGGCTCTCCAGGGCAGAGCCAGGAACTGACCCTCCAACATGCCATCAGCTTTCACGCAGTGAAGGGGAGCTGGGTGTCTCCAGATAAACCCATAATTAATTTTTCTGAATCTTCCATATCGTGCCATGCTCCACTGCTGTGTGCCCCCTAACGCCTTGTGTCATACACTCTTTCACAGCAATAATTTAAATATTAAAACAGGTAAAATGTCTTCATCTTTGTATTGGCTCTGTTCCCTAAGAAGCATATGGGGATGTCACAGTTCAGACAGCTCTGCTTTCCAAATTCCTCCAGGCTTAAAGTATAAAAAAGAAGAAAGGATTCACAGAATTCAGGTCCACACCCAGGTTCAAGCCCCATATCATGTATTCTGAAAGAAAAAGGAAAAAGAAGAAGGAATCTGGAATAGCCTTACAACCTTTATGGAAATTATTCTGCAATTGCACTGGCACAGCAGTCATCCGAATTTGGCTCTGTGTCTATATCTCTAAAGGGGTCTAGGTCCACAATTTAAAAATCAATTTACATATTTATTAACCCTAGTGAATAGATGTAAATAACCCTGAAAGATATTGCTCATGAGTTTTTCTGTTGAAGACAAATATTGTACTGAGATCCTTTGATCTGGAAGGATGGGGACTGGACTGGAAGGGGCATGGAGAAGTATATTGTTAGGAAAAAATCCCTTTCACCGTGTTTGCATGCTATGAAGACATGGTAAAAAAGCAAGCCCGTACCCCAACTCCCCCTTTGTGCACGCCCCTTTTAATTATGATTATTTTGGAAGACAACTACCCAGCGATCTGCAGAAGGGACTCGCCTGAGAAAGCTTTCTCACGTTCACGTCTGGCTGCCTCTCTGTGTGAGCAGGGGCAGTGGTCCCGGGAGAGGAGGCAGGCTGGAATGCAGCGCGGTGCTGGGGGCCCAAGCCCCGAATGGCCGGGGTCACTGGGAGACCTTCGCCATCCAGGCCTCTGCTGCCTGCATAACATGCATACCCACACACAAGCTAGCGAGTCATATGCACTCTTTTTTTTTTTTTCTCTGTTTGCAGCTGGTCTATTTGATCTCTGTGTGCCTGGGCTGTTTGCTGTTGTGAGCGTCTTGCCATGATCAAAACCTTATTATCTCGAGTGATGTCGTAGTGTTATATATTGGAAAAGGGCAGTGGAGTATAGCAGCAGGCAGCTACAATACTGGGCAGCTAACAAAGGCACCAATAACCTCTCTCCAGTGTATTTGGATTGATCCAGTGAGAGGGCTGAACATCACTTTGCTAGTGATGGGTATGGACTTTTTCAACAGCTACTCCCTCTGCTGCTGTTAAGCTTGCGCAGTCGTACACTTCTGTGTATCTCTGTATAAAGCAGAGATCAGAGAGGACACGACTGCATCCATCTGTGTGGCTCCTGTAGGTCTTCCGTGGCTTAGATGTTGCAATTCACGCTTCCAGCTTGTGACCGTGCTGCTCATATACACCCGCTGCTGCAGGGATGGGCATCCAGGAGCTCCAACTGGAAGACCAAGCCACAGACATTTGACTTTCTGTGAACTACATTCAGTGTCTTAGCAGCATTTTTCTCAGCTTCTGTGCTTGATTTGTTTGCTTTATTGCTTTTGAGCTGTTGTTCCTGCAACATCAGCTCAAAGGTGTGAGGTGGTAGTGTGGTGGTAGCGACCCTCTGGGAGACCCGAGGCTGTTCTTAGCCAAGTAACCTGACATGGTCATGACAAGCTACTTCCTTGTCCTGCTGGTCCTTGTCACTGACTGACGTATGAACAGCTCTCAGGTGAAGAAACACGTCTGGACAATGTTTTATACCCTCTGCTTCTCACCTTGTTTCTGCAGGCTGCAGCTTTGCTCCATGCTTTTCTTTCACTATGCATTCCCCGCAGCAAAAATTCCCAACCTACTGTCACTACTGCTCCATATTTCCAGCAATTTTCTTTGCTCCATTGGCTTTTGCTCTGTTATCAGCTCTTTTTGCTACACGTGCTTCCTGTTGTCCACTACCCTCTCCCTTTTTCTGTAGCTGTTCTACTCTCTTCTCCGTCCTCAGGACAAGATGACAGGCTTACAGAAACAAATGCCCTTCATAGAAGTTACATTCATGGTAAAGGATGACTAAACAACACCCAGACCTTAACTGCAGGGCTGAAGGATGTGTCCTACCTGGTGGATCTTCTGCAGTCATCTTTATGGTGTCACTGGTTACTTGAACGTATGAACTATGGCTGGCATGAAAATGAGCTTTGGGGAGCGATGTCATGAGAACCAGTTAAGGGAGGAACTCTTAGCAGGCTGAAGTGGGATTTCTCTCTGATGTTGTGATTAGTGTCAGTTCCTGAAGCCTGAGATGCTTTTCTGTGGGGTGGTGGGACGAGTGGAGAAGATGGAGGATCTGAGGACTCCTCAGGAGTATCATTGGAGTTTGTATTATTGAAGAGCAGGACTCAGTGGGATGGGGCAATGGACATGTCCTGGGAAGTCATCAGTCAAGCCAGATCATTTTTGAGGGCAATCATGTCTTGGGGTCTTGTCATAGCCTCACAGTCCTCATCCCCGTGAAGTTTGAACCAAAGTTTGGAGGAGAAGTCTGCTAAGAACTTAAGTGGAGAAATACGTTCTGAAGGCTCCGGTTGTTAATGTAGGTCTTTTTTAGAAAATTTAGTTCCCAGCCAGGCTCATTATTACGCTAAAACTCACATGCTTATACTTTCATATTCATTGCTGACATTTCTGCATATGCTATTTTGTTCTTCCTTGTCCTGTATTCTTTTTACCTACCGAAATTATAAACACTTTAAAACTAAAAATATACATTTTTTTCCTTTTGTCAGATTATGGCACACATACTTTTGCTGATACATTACTTGACACTCTGCCAAACAAAACTGGTAGAAGGAAACATAATAGAAAATGAGTTTTGAGAATCAGGGTAAGTGTTTGTTAAGCTTATTTTTATTATTATTATTGTGGGAAATAGTAGCTTAAGTTAACTTTTTGTGTGAGAATGTTTTAGCTGACTTTGAGTGTAGCATAATTGGTTTACACGAGTCTGTTCAACATGTGGCCTCTCTCGTATGAATCATTTTTTACCGGTGGCTAATGTGAAGAAAACTGGCTGTTGTAAGCAAATGACGTGTATTGCTGAATTTTAAAACTTCCCAGCAAAGCACCACTTAAAATCTGTCAGAACATATATGGACATAGCTGTACAACTCATAACCTCTCCGAGCATGTAGGAGACTAGCTTTTCCAGTTGACCTTTAGTGTCACAACCGTGAAATAAATGGAAGTCTCTTTCCCTTATTTACTCTCGGACTTTTCACGGTGCTCCTCACTGCAAGGTCTGAGTCCTCTGAGGAGGTAGTGGCCGTATCCTCAGAATACCTCCGTGAGCTGGGTGTTGCTATCCTCCTTCCCAGCCCATTACTCGCTGTGGCAGTGCGGGGCAGCTATGCTGCCATCAGATGAGATGCCTTCACACACGTCTGGGGTGGCAGAGGGGGAATCAAGACCAGAGAGGTTGTGGAAGATCTGTGTGATCTGTCGGGGTTGATGAACTACTGTGGTAGAGGTTCTCAAAGCCTGGTCTAGGCAAGTTGCTTTCCCAACGTGGCACAGCATGCAGAGAACCTACGATGTTGACTTTCACCCCCAAGGACAGGACAGCTGCATGGGTCCAGCAGGACCACGGCACTCACCTGCACCAGGAGGCGCAGCTGGGCTCCTTTGATTTTGGACAAGCTCTGCACCTTATGGGCTGCGTGGGGTAGGGGCAGGAACACAGACATCCTGCAATCTCTCCAAATACTCTTCTTTCCTAATAAGCATCAGTGGTGTTGGCAATGGCAAAAACTTTTTCTTGCACTCTGGCACACAAAAGGCCCTGAAAACGGTTATACAAACAGTTTAACAGGCAGCTCGCCCAGACAAGTACCCGGTTCAGCACTACATTACTCCGGATGAAGTCAGCCAGAGACAACTGTACGGTTTGCTGGGTGAGTTTTTGAAAAGTAAACTGCAAGCCACGAAGTATACACAGGTAACAGCTCTAGAGCTTGAAGACCAGCCAGCATGGAGGTTACTCATCAAATTCTGTGTTGCTTGAAGGTAGTGACAGCAGCAATGTATTAGGTAAAATGTAATTTCTTTCCCTTCAAGGCGTTTGGAAAGAAAAGCTAAGAAGCCAGATATATAGCTAAGAAGCATATTGCGGAAGTGTGTAAAACAGGTTATCTGTCAACAGACGCGTCAGTCATCTGTCATCAGACATGTCTAGAAGATTTGTCTTAGGTTTTGGCACATTCCTTATTCACTCTCATTATGCTGTTTAATAACAGGCCTTATAGATTACAATGGGAGCCAGTTCTCACTCCAAGTTTGGATCACACAAGATATAAGTAAATGGATCATTGGATGAATGATCCTTGGCCAGAAAAACCCCCTTGACACCAAGAAACCTGCAGAGATGGCATACTGCATTGCTTGATTTTTGACTTAATAATTTAATTTCTCTTGCCATTCAAGGCTTAGAGCAACTTCGTTCTAGTCAACCATTTTAGTATTACCTCTGTTTCCCCTCCATCTTTCTCACTTCACTAATAAAGCTACGAGAGCTTCAGTAACATCAGCATTACAGGAACTAATACGTGCGGGTTAAAAAATAAACAAGCAAAAGAAAAAGAGAGAGACTGCTTATCTCCTTTTGGACGATTCCTGGTACTGCTCTAAGAGTACATTTCTCACAGGGTCTACTTTTGCTCCTGCAGATGAAAGAAGGAACAGGACCGGACTCTAAGTCAGTTTGTTCAATGCAGCCACACGGTCTCCTTAGCTCTCAGCAATGAGCATTCAGTTTATGATTTTTCTTCTATTTCTATGTTTATATTTGGACCAAGAGACTGTACAGTTTCCATACTGCTAATGTGCTCTGCGGGAAGAGATCCCCAGGAAATTAGCTTAGATACTTACCTGGCTTAAGTCTGCTTTTTGTTTTTAAGATGTGGAATGAGTTAAATGCAAACTTGAAATAACCATTTTAAAGATTGTTTTGGGAAGAAAACAGTCTTAAACCAGGCAGACATCAACAGAAGGAAGACTTCGGTATTCTTAATAGTTTCCCAGGACTAACCCATGATTCCCTCCATCAGTGGATTGGAAGCCACTTGGAACTAAGCCAATATGTATGTCCTGCAAACATTGAGAGTAATAGTGTGGTCATCTAAAACCTGTTAGCTGTCACATGCAAGCAGAACACGTCCCACATCTCCAACGTTTTCACTTTGCTACTACCCAACTGGAATAATGGGCAAATTATTGCATGAAAGACACTGAGCTAAACTCTCTTCTCACTCATTTCCAGGTAACCTCCTGAGATAATGGGATAGAACAAGAGAAGCTGAGCCTACAGAAAGTCCGATCCCTACCAGAGATACTGGTTTTATGTTCAGAGCACACCCATTCAGAATGATTATTTTGATATGAATCTCCATGTACATTATTATTAATATGAATGGGAATGGAGGATATGCACGCGAGCTGTTGGAATCAGGACGGTGGGATGGGAACGATACATAACGAAGGGAAAACTCCCTGCCCAGGGAATTCAGACAGTGCTGTGCAGTCACTGCTATGCTATTTGCCACGTGCTATATACAGTCACAAAATATTTCACTCAGTCAGAGACATGGCCAGAAAAAGCCCTGCGAACCCCAAAGTCTTACAGTCTTATAATAACCACTGAAGCACGCCCTTCACCACAAAAGGAGCAGACCTCCTGTCGACCCACATAGGACAAGCTGCATGCAATTTATTCCAGCATGTAAAGAACCAGGCAAAATCAGAGGGGCTGGTTTCATTACATCCATGGCCATTTAGCATTGCTCTGGAACTGCGAAGCAAACATTTTTGGCTACTTTAATGAAACATCTCAATGCCGGAATGAGGTATTATAAAATTACCTGGAGTTTTCAGAATAGCCACTTATTTCAGAGGATAAAAACCTAAATTTGGGTACCAGTATTTGGGTGAAAAAGGATTCTGTCATTAAAAAAAATCCTTTCAAAATTAATCTGTGTTCTTCTCCCCCCTCCTTCCACTTCTTAATTCGTAAATTTATATTCCTGAGAGTTGTTGGACCAGCATACTAGGAGGCTACTTGTCACTTGAAGTTCAAATGCAGGAACTCAGAAAAATAAAAGGCATTGGAGTCTTTATGAGTGCTTCTTGGATTGGAAGACAAAGGAATATAATGATGATACTTGTCCTTATGGTAAAATGCCATTCCTATTGTCTACAACACTGTACATATAACCATTCCAATTATTATTTTTCTGACCCAAAAAATCAGTCTAAGGCTTCAGTTACAATCAACCACAAACGGGACAAAAGAGCAAACGCAATAAGCTGCTGACTGACTTGTATTCCAAAATGCCCAGGCGGCTGCTAGTTTTCAATAGTGTTTCTACATGCTGTAATTACAAATTACTGCAGTCAGGTCATTTGCATTTGGCCTTTATTGGCCAACACCGGCATAGCAACCTGGATGAACGGTACCTCTCTATTGGTGTATTGGCTTCAAGAAGAGGATGGGGCAGGTCATGTCTTGTCCCACACAAGAAGAACGGCTGCAGAAGGAGGGGAGCTGAAGCTGGTCAAGACATTACGGCAGGACTAGAGCACCGTGTCGAACCAGAGCCACCCTTGGAGAGATCGGACCAGTCCTGAAGATCCTGTCAACTGAGGGAGCCCCGGGAAGGCGAGTGTTTGTTGGTGCTGACTCTGCCCTACGCTAAGAGGGTAGATGGAAAGCCTGGCTCAGTAGCCTTTTTCGTGGAGTGCTAGACTGTGGCCCCAGTAAAAATCCCACTGTCTGGGGAACGGGAAGGCATCGGAGGGGGCGAGAGCCAGGGAGATCTCAAAGCTACCCTGTTTGCTTGCCTGGACGTCCCCACTGAACCGCTGCCAAAACAATTTAATAAGAATGTTATTTTTGGTGTTAGTGACAGTTTTTGCTATTCGTATTTGAAGAGGGAAGCAGTATCATCCATAACAAACGTATTGCGGTTGGGGGATGTGTTACACCTGCAGTCAGATCTCCTCTTTTCCTTTCCCTCTAAAACTGCCCTGCTCTTTCTCACACTGCTGTGGAAGGGGTTAACCTGGGGAGCTGGGAGGACGAAGGAGAGGAGGGAGAAGAATTGTGCTGGCAAATGTTGTTCTACGTTAGATTTTTACAGAGCTTAGAAAGTTTCTCCCCCCACCCCTCACCCCCATCACCACAGTAATTTATCTAAATTGCAGCAGGAAAATTATGGAGCGTAAATAAAAACGCTACCCCAAAACTCCCTCCTGTAGCAGCGTTGGTGCAAGTGCAATCATAATTCAGAATCGTGGGAACAAACCTTGTACACTGTTGTAGTTGTTTATTTAACGGTGGCAAATTGCCATTATTTGTTACCGAGCCCGAGGGGTGGTTTGCAACCCATTCTCATGCTTCATGGTGCTTTCAACTCAACATGAACACAGGCTGCAGAGTTAGCTCCTAAATACATCCGATCGTGATTTGATGACGTGGGCAAAGTGGCTTCAGGAACCCTTCCCTTTTGGGGCTGCAACGGTTTGTACCCAACGCCCTGCTGTGGTACTATTCCTGCTCCTTTGCGGGCTTCAGCACTGCCATCGCCAACACCATACTCATTTATGACAAAGTTGCATGTTATTACGCATTATTGAAGCTTCTGTGACGATTAGGGATAAGGGAAAGACCTCAGCTGCAGAGGGGAACGTACAGAATGCCTTTGCTCGTGGACTAACCCTATACTGCTGGAGGACCTGCAATACCTCAGCAGAGAGCTTACAAGAAATCTGCCAGACATGTTTAAACAGCAATTTGGAATCACCAAATACTAGCCAAATATATCTCACTGTTGTTATAGTATAAATATAATTATTGCTATTATTAGTAGTAGCAATCGTTACTATTACTGGTTATTATTAGTCATAATTTTTACTGTGGTACCACTTAGGAATTCCCTTAGTAGACCAGAGTGCCATTGCAATATGTGCTGTAACGCTGTTACCATGACAATTTTTCTCTGTTTGCCACTGTGTTTTGGCTAGAGAGCCAGCTGTTGACCAGCTGTGCTCCAAGTTGCTGAGCAATAAATCCCAAACCAAATTCACGACCAGATTTCTGCTCCAAGTCTCAATCCTGTGACCTGCCGCCTAGGCTGCTTTGCAGCTCCACTTGACTCCATCAAGTCACTCTGCAAAAACACCGCTCTCTCACTGAAACAAGTGGCTCCGAAGTAAAATTTTTGAAAATACACACTGCATACTCATTCGTGCAGGTAAGCACAGGAGATGCTGCTGGTGAGATTGACAAGGCAGAAGGTATTTGTGAAAGGCTCTGGGGAAACAAGTGAAGATGAGAATGATTTCTTTGCAATACAAGAGAAAAAGCTTTTAGAAGCACATTATATTAAGAAAAAGGCATTTAACTAAGCAGGACGAGACAAACTTTGTGAAATGTCAATGGTTTCTTATAGATGAGGAGATTTCCCTGACAGATTGTCAGTCTCGAGAGATCCACAAAGTATCGGCCTGGCTTTCAGCTTGGTGTTGAACATACTAATGTTGTTAATTCTTCCAAGGTGGTACAGTCATTTGACTTTTTTTCCTTCTTGTAGCGACATGTGAAATTGGTCACTGTGCATAGAGAATGAATTTCACTGCGGGCTTCACTCACAAATTATGTTCCCCTTAAAATTTTCACAGCCTTCTGCACAGAGGTACGTGTCGTGCACTGAGCAAAAAGTTCATCAGAGGTGTGTGGGGTGAGGAGTCCTCAGGTGCTCACAAAGACCCTGGTGATTCGGCTGCCCCAGGACAGCTGGGGTGATGCAACCCTGTTGTCACCAGGGCTGCAAGCCATTAGCATCTGAGGGCTGTTGGGTAAAGCCACGGTATGTGAACTAATGGTCCCAAACCATTACCTACCCAGTTGAAATCCTTATCACAAAAGCACTGTGGTTGTGATTTGCATCTCTCCAATGTTGGGTTCAGTAACTTTTCCATCTGTCATTACCAGTAATCTCTCTTTGTAATCTTCCTAGTACCTCTGTGTCACCAATATCCCCACTATAGGTGTTGTGTTTTCTAATGGTCCACTTAGCACATTCAGAAGTCTTCCATGCTCACACTATTGTTTGATTATGTCTTTTAGGGTTAAGATCTGATCAGTGTATGTACACCCTCTTCTGAAGCTAAACTGAGTTTCCTTAAGCCCACTATTCAGCTGTGCCTGCTTTCTTGTTCACAGGCACTCAAGCAAATGTATTCTCAAACACAGCAAACAGGCTAATGCCTCTTGAGTTTTATATTCCTTCCTGCCACCTCCTTTTCTTTTTCTTCAGCTTGCTGTAATCACATCCGAATACCAGGGACAAGTCCTTCCGCAGCTTTGAAGAGCACAGGGAATACCTGGTGCTGTCCCATGGGTGACACCTTTGTTGTCAGCGCAGCCAGGAGGATGCGATGCTTTGGGACGGCCATCCGTGTGTCACACTGAGGGCTGGATCCAAGGAGCGATGACATCTGTGGGGCCACTGCATCCTCTTCGATGGCTTTCGGCCTTGATCCTTGCGGCTGTGCTTGGCACCCCTGTTGATCCATCTTTTAAATTTCCCAGCATAGATTACCAATGCTCTTTTCAACAGGTTTCCACTCTCACTTCTAGCTTCTCACCTAACGTCCTGAGTTTTCCTGCCTCCCTCTTCAATACGATAAACTTTTGAGAGACGAGCCGTTCCGACAGGTTTCTGACTCTGGTGGTGTGGAGGTGTGGGGCCATGTGAGTTTGTGACATACTGCATCTGTCACTCACCTTCCAAAGCACAGCTTTAGAGATATGTCTCTGAAAGGATCTATTTAGAAATACTGATGAATTAAAAGTACACTTGGAACCTGGTATTAGGTCCTAATTTAACGCATACTCAGCCTTTATTCAGGCTAATCACAAAATTTATCTGCCCTTTCACACTAAACTCTTTTCATGTCAAGGGGACTTTGTCCTTGGTCAGAGTTTATCTGATTAAATACTGATAAAGGTGTACCCTGATACAGGCATGCAAAATGCTGCATTTAAGAGAAGATGATGAGCATTCAGACTTAGCTGCTGTGACGGAATGGAAATAGCAAGCCTTAGTTTCCTCCTTTGGGCAGGTTGGTGGCAGCTTTCTGAGAACGCTCTCCATCGCTGGCAAAAGGCTCTCAAAACTTACAGGTGTGGTGGCCAATCTCCAGAGAGAGGCTGAAATTAAGTTAGGTCTTCTTAAAACAAATGTCCGGTCACTTCTTGCCAAATATGCCAGCGTTACAGAGGAAAACAAATATTGTTTTATTAATTCTCTTACATGTCTGCATTGTTCAAATGCTGCGGACGTCATTGTGTGAGGTATCACACAAACGTGCAGTGTAAGGCACTGATCTGAACAGCCCGTTAGCTGGGGTAGTGCCGATGAAAACCAGCCATATTGAACACTTATAAAGTAGTACTACTCGTGATAAAAGGAAAACCCATTATAAATAAAAAAATCTAAAAGTTGTTTATGCCAATCAAAACCAGTCACAATAGTATTCATACCATGGCATTTTATGCATCAAATCTGTATTTTGTAATTAAAAAAAAAAAAGACATAAAAAATTATTTCCCTAATAAGCGATTGGTACCATGTTTAGTAAAAATATCTCAGGATCTTGAGGAAAATTTGTGACATTTTATTTCTGCTAGAATCGGTGTAACGATTAGGGCTTCCAGCTCAGTTCCAGGGAGATATCTTTCTTCCATTGCATTTTTCTCTGTTCCTCCTGTGCCAACTCTTATAAAACAAGATACCACAGGATTTAATTCTAAAAATCTAATATTACTGCCTTGTGGTGAACTGAATACTACAGATTCCTTCTTGATAATACTGTCTCATGGGATTCCTGCGTGGTAACAGAATCTCCTGGGATTCCTGCCTGGTAACCATATCTCGCTGGACTTTGGTAGTATTTCTCCCATTGGATAACCCCAGCCCCACCAAATAAGCAGTCATAAACCTTACGCTCTCATTATTTTACATGACATTATTTTACTAATGCAGATCCTGCACTGTTTAAATCAGTGGGGTGGGTTTTTTCCACTGATTTTCACTGTTAGAATCAGGGGCTCCAAGAGAAAAGAATTCTATGGAATATTTTATTTGTTTGACAAGAACAACATTAAGAAATACTTTTAAAGTAGCAATAATAGAAATATTTCATGGCTGGTTTATTTACATGCTGTTATTCAACTCCTGCAGGACTTGCACTTAGTCTTTAACCATACATGGACTAGAAAGCTTTTTGTTGTTCTGAAAGTGAGATATTGTAACAGGTCTTCCTCTTCATGACAGAGAGAGAAATCACAGCTAAATATTTTCAAAGGGAATATACAGAACAATTCTTGAGAGAGGTTTTCAGTGAATGCCTCTGCCGCAACTATAGATCAGCAATAAACCAACTGCCATAAATCACCTATTATTCTGCTTGGTTTTATTATACCCCAAAGGCTCGCTAAAATATCGGGACCCCATTGCAGCAGATACTGCACCCTGAAATAACGGAGGCGGCGATCCAGCCTTTCTGTTCTTAGCCAGTCTCTCTACCCAGTTGTTCACAGCAAATTGACAGGGGATAAAATTATTCCAAAAAGCCCATGAACACACAGAATTTTGTTCTTACGGTCCTGCCCAGTATCTCCAGACACTTTTCCAGCTTTTCCCAGGACGTGGGGTCACCCTGGGAAGCAGCAGTTAATCCACTTGCAGGGTAACTCTGGCATGAGAGGCTGGCCCCCACGGTTGCACATTTCACAGGGTTCAGACCTGTTTCATCAACCCGTAAAGCTGAAAGTGATTCAGGAGAGGTCTGCTCTGGTCCACCCTGTGAGATTTCCAGGCTCAAAAGTTTTGGCTTGAGCTTTCCTTTGAATTATTTAGTGTTTCTAATGGCCTGCTTTTGAGAAGATGATGGGATCTTTATGGTTGGGGATCACCTTGATGGAGGGATTGCTGCTGAGCTGAGAGCCAGCCTTACGATTTCATAGTGTTGTCATATTGCCATGATACACCTCTTGGAGAACCCAGCCCTAACGATGTAGGTCAAATAAAATGGTGATGGGCCCTGTGAAGAATTATTCAGTAAGTTTTGTGTCACTAAGCTCTAGATGTACCAACAGGTATCAGGGCGGGTCTTGACTACCGTCTTCCCAGCACAGGGTGACTTTCGCACAGCTCCGACCAGCTGAAGCTCTGGCTCAGTAAGAGAAGGAAGGTTGGAAACCCAGACACTACTAGGGCACTCCTAGGAACCACAGTGAAGGCACCTGAAGAATAGAAATGTTGGAGATAAAAGAAGGTAAGCAGGCAACACCTTCTATTAAAGCACTGTATCTCCTGCCGCGTGTTCAGATAAAAAAAAAGGACATATGCCATTTTTCCTTTTCACAGCTGTCTTTCAGTCCAAATATAACACTCACAACTCCAGATCTTACGGCTGTTCTGAGCCCTTTTTTGAATCCAGACCATGCTTCAACACCAGCTTTTCTTTGGTCTTGATCAAGTCATTAAACCTCATAACTCTTAGAGATATAAGTATCGGTGATAACAATCCCTGACTACTTCGTGTTATTTTTGAGAGGATCAATGAAGTTTCTGAAGCACTTTCTGAAGGTAAAAAAATATGACTGACACACTTGATACCAGATCTGCCAAGACACCTTTATCCCTAAACCCTTGAATTTCCATGGTGTTTAGCTGCCTGAAATACATTGAAATTAGCAGGCAGGTAAGCAAGTGAAAGGCATTCAGGAGCATCAGTGGCTTTGGTCCTGGCTGGCACTTTGGTACCCTCTGCGATGACTAGAAGGGCTGCATGTTCTGGTTATTACTATAGGGGGGTGATAATCAGGGATGGTGTTAGATTAGGGTCTGCATCTCTGCTCTGTTGCCTTTTAGGGTACAGCTCGCTGCATGGACAATGAACTGAGAAAAATGTGTTGGAGACTTGTGGAAATATCCACAGGCAGCCTGGACAACGAAAACAGGAAAAACAAAACACTTCTTACCAGGGGGCTTTCGACAGCCTCTTAAGGGGGCATTCATGACTTTCTTGTGAGTCACCGCCCCAAAAATACTGTAAGTGCTATTCGTTCAGCGGGGCTAGCAGTGCAAGCTGGAAACAATCTAGGGAACTCTCATCTTCAGGTCAGTGGGGGCTGGCAGCGCAGTCGCTCTCTCCCTGGGAACGAGGGGTGAGACGAGAAAGAGCACGGCTTCGAAATTGCTCTCGTGCATGCTGTGGCTGGGGACTGGCACTGCAGAAAGGGAAGGGTTTACTTGCTGCCCAGAAGCAGAGCTGTGGCTCCCCTTTGCAGCTCTCGTGAAAACTGGAATGATTTTTTTGTGTGTGTGTGCTTGAGGGATGATTATGGCTAGGAAAGGTTTACGTAGAGCTGGAACAAAAAGAAAAGGTGCAGAGCTTGGGGGAGACGCATGAAAATTCCTGCCATCCCGCGCTGCTTAGTCTTCTGCTTGGAAGGGTCAGAGAGCAACTTTGGTGTATATCCCGTTTATAGCCCACAGGACCTTCTTAGGGCCTGAAGCCCTCCTGCTATAAAAATAGGGGAGAATCCATAAAAGCAGCAGCATCTCATATATAGCACAAATCTTTTCTTACAAGATAGGCAAGAAGCTAAATGCCTTAATTAGAAGTTCACTGAGTTATTTTTTGTATGTTGCAGCTAACGACACAGAACATGGACTCCTGATTGAATACCAAGGCAGTAAATCAATGGAGGGTCTTTGCTACCGTTCATGAAATGCTCCAGCTGTGCTCCTAAGGATTATAATGTCAACAGAACTCTTGATTTGAATCACAGCCTTGCCTTCACTCAGGGGCCGTATATTAGTCCTGAAAAGCAGACAGAGTTTCATCGCTCAAAGAAAAAAAGGAAAAGAGAATCACTGAGCTGAAAATAAAATGGTGATATAGGGGAGGAACACTGCAACACAGCCAAAGCAGACGCGTGGCAAATTTCAGGAAAAACCTCTAGAAATTTGAAAGTTAAGATATTTCTCCATGTTTGTTTAGTATAAATTTCACAAGTCAAATTTAATTTTTCCTAATACGTTTAGACAGTGCTCAGTCACCTGATTAAGTGCTCAGCTGGTGTGACTCCTCACAACTTCACCAAAGCCAGTACAGCAATGCCAACCGACTCCAGCCAAGGATCTGGTCCTTACTCGGATTATGATATATATCAGGAATCCCAGGAAGCAAGACACGGATCATTTTAGACACAGGTAAATTTGTCTGGAGGACAAATATGCTTCTGAATATCCCTTGTGGTTATGCTTCTGCTTTAGAGCATGAACAAATCAATGAAGACTGGACTGTTCCATCGAGCTGGATTCCTGAAATCTGTGTAAAAGGTGTAGTTTCGCCTTAGCAAAACACTTGAAGTTTCCCAGGAATCTTTTGACATTTAGCAGGTGTTCTCTTGCAATGATTGTAATAAATCTTAACAACCCACGTGCAACCAAGCAAAAAAAAGCTGAAGACTCTCCTAACGATGACCTTGAAGTTGTTGACGAGGTCACAGCGGTAGTGTCATACTGCAGTTTGCACATGTTCTTACTTTTTTATTCCTACAGGAATCAGCTGCTGCCAAAGTACACATGATACAAACTAGAATCTTGATTATCCAAAGCTCAGTCATAGTCTCTGTTTCCTAGAATACAGTTTTATCCCTGGTATTTATTGCTTACATTGAAAAGTATCTCAGTTATTTAAAAACTCAATTACTCAAATTCAGTAATTGGACCCATTAAATCAATTTGCAATTAATTCAGCTGGCCCAAAACCATTTCCCCTCTCATAACTGCGCTGAAGCTCTGCAAAAGTTTGCACAAAACTATTCAAAAAGGGAAAGACCTAGCTTAACATTGAATATTTCTGTTGAAAGCAAAAAGGAGGAAGAGATCTCACAGAGCCCTGATATTCCTGGAACTTTGGGCAGGTTTATATCTTTGCAGGAGCAAGAAAACTGGCCATCCTTCCTCTCTGAAATGTACAATTAATTGAAAATCATAGAATCATAGAATAGAATCATAGAATAGAATCATAGAATAGAATCATAGAATAGAATCATAGAATAGAATCATAGAATAGAATCATAGAATCATTGAGGTTGGAAAAGACCTCTAAGATCATCGAGTCCAACCGTCAACCCAACCCCACCATGCCCACTAAACCATGTCCCTAAGTGCCTCATCTACACGTCTTTTAAATACCTCCAGGGATGGGGACTCCCCCACTTCCCTGGGCAGCCTGTTCCAATGTTTCACCACTCTTTCAGTAAATACATTTTTCCTCACATCCAATCTAAACCTCCCGTGGCGCAACTTGACGCCATTTCCTCTCGTCCTGTCACTTGTTACTTCGGAGAAGAGACCGACCCCCCCCTCGCTACAACCTCCGTTCAGGGAGTTGTAGAGAGCGATGAGGCCTCCCCTCAGCCTCCTCTTCTCCAGGCTAAACAACCCCAGTTCCCTCAGCCGCTCCTCATCAGACTTGTTCTCTAGACCCCTCACCAGCCTCGTTGCCCTTCTCTGGACACGCTCCAGCACCTCAATGTCCTTCTTGTAGTGAGGGGCCCAAAACTGACCACAGTATTGGAGGTGCGGCCTCACCAGGGCCGAGTACAGGGGCACGATCACTTTCCTACTCCTGCTGGCCACACTATGCTGCTTTTCGCTAGCACCAAAATGCCAAAATGCTGCTTTTCGCTAGCACCGAGGTTGAACAATAGCTCAAATACAACGGGATTGGAGAGTTGAGCCAAGTTCCTGAAACGTAATGCTGGTTTCTACTGCACTGGCTCTTGCAAAGTCACGATACCCACTGAGGATGATAGTAGCCTGCTTCCTGGCTTGGCATTTTGTTTATTTTGCTTCCCCACCATCACACGTGAGGCCTGTGCAGAGCTGCACCAGCTCATGCTCCCTCTACCATCTGCAGGACTGCACCCAGGGCTCATGCCCACGGCTGCCATGGTGGGCGGGTGATCAGTATCAGAGTCTCCAACAGCCTTCATGCACATAAGTCTCCTCTTGTCGTTTCCTTGCATAACATGAACTTCTCACGGGGTCTCCAAGTACAAGTACACATGTGCCACCAAAGCTGAATACACAGTTTCACAACTGTTAAATGTGTTACTGGTTTGCCATCACAAACAGTCTAGCCAAATAGAAAGTATTAGTTTGTTTCAGAAATAAGTGAACTTGAAGTATCACATCTGCAATGACGTCATTGGTGTGAAAATGTGCGTTTTGTTTCTCTCAGATAAAGTGCTTCATTCCCAGAAGTGTGCGCAGAATAAAAACCCACAGGCCTTCACCTGGCAGGGTTCTCCAGGGCAGTTTTCTAAACTGATTCTGTTTCTTCACACACACACCCTGCCCCTGCTTGTTTTCTTCTTTTTCCTCTATCAATCTCCTGGAGGGAGCAGGACCACAACAGCAGCTCAAGGTGTAAAAGTGTTTTTCTTATCTCTCTCTGATTGCATTTTAATCAGTCCATGTTTCCTTTCTGATTCTGCTTTATCAAGGTTGTATGGAAAAGAGGCACACAGTGTCCTTCAGTCTTTCCACAGCTTTTTGACCAAATGCTTCATTATTTTCTAAAAAATTTGCTCTTCCTTTGTTTAGCCATACATGTTCTTTACATGGGCCATAACCTAGATTTACTCCAAAACTTACCAAGAAAGCAAATTCTTGCCTACCTTTCTAATTCACCTCCAAAATTGGAACCTTGTTCCAGTGTTCAAATACCAGAATATTCCACACATAGACTTTATGCATTGTATTATTTTATAAGGGTTTATTTGTTTTATAAGACTCTTGCTGTTCCATAAATTTAGACTTTTTCATCTCACTATGGATGCCATGGGGAATTGATACAAAAATGTAGCAGTGCAGATAAGAATTTTTTTTTTAATTTAAGTTTTCTGTGGAGAAGAAGTTGGATGAAGTGTTTGGCTTATGCCATGAGACAGTGCCATCGCAAAAAATCATAGGGGTTTTTTAATATGAATTTTTTAAATCAGAAAAGCTTTCTTATTTTTCATTCTTAGTCGAGAAGCCAAGTTTTGTTAGAACTTAAAACAAGAAACAGTATTAAGTTTACATTAAAATAATCTTACCTTGCATTGAGCTATGGGGCAGGAGAGAAGGCTTTGGTACAAGTTTTCACTAAAGCTGGGAAAATGCTTAGAGAAGTAGACAGCAGAAAGGGATGAGAGAGAGTGAATTTGATCTGTGCAATACAGAGATAAGGGGAAACTTAATATTGGGTTGAGTTCTTTAAGAAAAAGCAAAACATATGTGTGGGATCACCCTGCTCTGTTTAGATTAAGAAATTTAGGGTGTTTAAAAAAAAAAAAAAAAGACAAGAAAAGAAGGAAAAACTCAATTTGGAAGAACTTTGTTTTACCGTCCTGGTCCCTCTCTGGGAAGATCCTAGAGCATCTCAATTTCTTATAGCTATTTTTGAAATGCATTTGCAGTAAAGCACTGGAAATGCAATGTGCTCTTCATTCAGAGCAGGGGAAAGAAAGGGTTAACCTGATCCAGAGGGTTTTCTTTCCATATGCACTACTGAATATGGCCAACAGATCCTCGGAGCAGACAGACTATGGGACACAAATAAACTCCGTTTCTGCTGCTGTAGTTTTAGACCCATGTTGCCATGAAAAAATGTCTAAGGATTTAAGAATAATTGTCAGTTGGTTTCATGGTCTGAGCAACACACGCCCGTGAGACTCCATGTCTGCAGTGTAAACCAAGCATGTACGATCATACCATAACTATGCTGCGCCGAGTAACGTATGTCACCTATCTTCTAGTGCCACTGTCTCAGGGATTGCCAGCAGACTTCTTCCAGACTAGTTCATTTCTGGCCGCATAAAGCAACATTTGTGTGACTTTTCCTAGTAGGAACATAAAAAAAAGGTGGAGCCTTGAGCTGCTGTTAATTTTGGGGGGGAGTCCTATTTAATGAAGTATCTGAAGACACTGAATTCTGGTCATACTTTATGAATGAGCCCATTTCTCCCTCCAAAATCCATGCAAGGAATACTTTCAAAAGATAAAAATTCATTTAGGACAGATTATTATCTTTTGTGGCTGTTCATCACATATGATGTATTATTGCGCAGTATAACCAAACTTACATGAAGTAAGGCTGGTTCCAAATGAAAAAGACATTCCGTTCAAAAACATCTTACTGTGAGATCTTGTGATATTTTGGCACTATCAGACCTAGTTTTCTTTCCTCCGGGACAAAAATTTGCAAAATCAAGCAGCCGGTGCCAGAGGTGTTTCCAAGTCAGTAGAACTGCACATCCCACCGGGGCTGGATCCTTCAAGAGCTCCGCAGCCAGCCCCGCTGCCCCGTGCTTCTTGCTTACTTTTGCATGAGCATCAGGATGTCTCTAAATTCTCCTCACAGACATATCACAGTTCTTCAAATCCAGACATTTCAGATTGCAGTGAAGTTACTAGCGCTTAGGATTGTTACTGTAGGAAAGCACAACATTTTCTTTAATACGTAAAGTGAAGACCGTGAGCTTGTTTTTGTGGTCAGAAAGGGGATGTGCCCTGGATTTCAGAAAGGCTTCTCTACCGCTATGCAATGGTGGCATCTAAACTATTGCAGAACTAAAACGGGACAGAGTTCTCTTTAACTGTCTAAATTTGGAGGTGGCCCGAGAATGCTAACAAAGGAGAACAGTTACCATCAACTGTTCTTTAATTATAGATCTGCTTGTTCACCTTCCCAAATCCTTCAAACCTTCCGAAAGGAAACAGGAGACATTTGAACTTGAGCACCGCTGCAAACTTCAAAGGCACTATTTAAGATAGCTTAAAAAAAAAAAAAAATCAGTTCAATACATTTTCTCCCTACGCAAAGCCTTTTACCACTTAAAATCCAAGAAGGAAGAACACAAATCTTCTTTAAGAGAAGAGGAAGCAGATATGTGAACTAAAGAAACTGCCACCTTACCCAAGCTCTTCAGTTTTGTTATATTCTTTAGTTCTCACAGGGGTAGAAGTTTCCCAAATTTCCTTAGGGATTTATACATATTCTCGCTCTCTTTCTCCCTCTGCTTTGCTAATTCATGCCGCTGAAATAAACCTTCCCAACACCATGGTTATGGGCAGTGCTCTCATCTGAGGAACAGTACATTCAAAAAGCAAGGCACCTTTCGCTTACAAATAAATAACTATTTTATTCACACGTGCCCCTGACCTGTTTACTGCACACATTTACGAAAGGCTCAAAGTATTCCAAAATCTTGTTTAAGCTTTCACAACGTTGTAACGTCAGGTGGAAAATGATTCAAGTCCACTGAGAGTAATAGAATAAGTCCCACCACCTGTGGTGGGAACCAGACTGTGCTGGAGTCAAACCAAGCGATTATAGCTGAAAAGCTGAACTTTATGGTATGAATTGGTTCAAATCGTTCCAAGAGAGTGAGTTCTTTGGTGTACATTCTGCCCAATAGCTTCTCTGAAGATAGTAACAAGAACAAAATTTGGCCTCCAATTGGAGAAAAATATGTCAAATTTAAGTAAAAATTTTTACATCTAGTTACTTACATGTCTGCTTTTATTCATGTAATATTTTCAGGTCTCTTTTTTATATTTTAGAAGCTGGTCACTTCTTTTTGCTGTCACTTTAATGACCACAAAATGTGTAAAGCAACATTTGCAGCCGCAGATGTTTCCTTCACTGGGTCATTTTGTCTCTCGGGGCTGTGTCCACGACACCGTTTCCCATTACAGGTGCCGCCTTAGCCCATACACCAGCAAGTGAAGAACGTGAAAAACAACCACAAAGGAGGGAACCTCCCTCACATTGCTCATCTCCACCCTTGCAGCTAAGCTTTTCTGTGCACAAACCAAGGAACTCACTATCTGGAAAAATGGCTATAGCAACAGCTAGGAATCCACGATCAGTTTTTAAAATGCCGTTACCAGAACGAAGAAAAAATAAAAATTCTTTAGTCCCCAAAGACTTGTACAGCTGTGGTGACATGCCGAGGAGACCAGAAGCAACCAAGGGGTGATCGAAGACATCTCGCATCCACTTCTTAAGCTCTAGAAGATGCAGCAATATCTGCCAGGATCTGGTTCATCAGCAGACACTCTTCGCAGTCTCCTGTCTTTGACATGTTAGCATCCCTCCCCTGTGCCTTACCTCCCCACAGACAAAATGGAGACTGGCGAGACTGTCAGTGACCGCAACCGCATTCCATATTGTGGCACAGGGGGGTCATGAGTGCTCGCATCCTAGAGTCAGGAAAACAAAGTGAAATATGGAGATGGACCCCGTTTCACCCCAGACCA
This sequence comes from Aptenodytes forsteri, assembly GCF_000699145.1. NCBI lineage: Eukaryota > Metazoa > Chordata > Aves > Sphenisciformes > Spheniscidae > Aptenodytes > Aptenodytes forsteri. The sequence continues at coordinate 1,122,377 of NW_008794281.1, forward strand.
CCACATCAGCATGTGGAGCTGGGGCAAAGCCCAGGCTGCTCGTCCATGTCCTGTGCTCGGGCCACTGCAGCAAAGCTGGAAGCCCAAACTCCAACGTCAATCTCTTGCCTGTGAAGTCTGAAGGGCTCGTTGTTAGCTCGTTTGTAAAGCGTATCAGATATAGCTTACATTACGTAAATGCTAAATGACTGATACCACAAAGAATATTCTAACAAGATGGATTTGAATAAGTGGGAGTTAATGTACTTCATCCCACCATATGTTGTTTCACTTGTTTGTTTCTTTGTCGGTGTATTATCCTGGTAAAAGATACTTCTTTTGTGATACTTCTAAATGCTATATTTATTACCAATAAAAATAGTTTGCATTCCAAAAGGAGAAAAAGAAGAGCTGTCAGTAAGGTCCTTCTGTGCACAGATTATTGTTTTGATAAGACAGACCACAGCAGTTCCTATCAAGATCTTTTTGGCAGAGTGGCATGCTGATCTCCTTGCAAACGTTTGGTTCTTAGAAAACAATTCTGCACATAAACAACGCATAAATAGTTGTCCTAATTGAATGCCTCTTTTTACAAGGCCTTCAGCACATTACTGGTAATTAAAATTGAAACATTTCAATTCCAGGAGTATAAAAATATGTAGAATCTTGTTTGCTTTGGGCTCAAAGATGTAATTGTATTTGCTGTATGTGTATGACGTTCAGTAATTTCATGATGACTAAACTTAGAAAGGTTTTGCCTTATTTGTTTTAACACATTTTTGGAGTGTTACATTGTAAACCACTCTCTTTTAGTACTCTCCCTGAGATTTTGAGGCCAGAAGAAGGATTTCTTATTTTTAATGCAATTGATTATACATTTTTCTAAGGAAAATTCCATGTAACTATGCCATACACGTACATATAAATATGAAGAATCTTATGCTTTATATCAAATACAAATAAGCACTAAGATTCAAAGTTTTCATTGTCATCATTAACAGCTTTATTTTCTGAGGTTATTGTTTAGGCCTGAGAGGGACATCAGTGCACAGTGGTGGCAGGGTGCTCAGGGGAAAGGTTTTCGCTGTAACTCAAAGACACTTTTCAGTGGCATTGTTTTGTGATGTCTCATATTGCCCTGCCTGGCTACAACTTTAAATATATTTACTTGTCTGCTCCTCTGAGCTCATATTCACTGATGAGGCTTTGAATCAAATAGTTGATGATGAATATCAGTGTATTATAACAGCTTTGCTGTCTAGATGTTTTTCAGCCTGAACTGTTCTGGATGGGACTAAACCTTCTGAAAGCTGGGGGAGTAACCACATCCTCGATTCAGACAATTATAAGAAACAGTTAAGCCTTGTCGACTGAATAGTTGAACTAATACCAGCCCCATTCCAAAGCCAGGTCCATGCAACCACCCAAAGCAAAGACACGTGTGGTCAAAAGGATTTCTTTGCCTATTGTTTTGCAGAGGGTTGTACATCTGCGAAGAAAAGCAGAGAAGAAAGAGGAAACATCAGGAAGCAAAGCAGGAAATCCAAGAGCTCACAAAAGGACTCGAAACAGAGAGGGTTTGGGGCTAGGTACTGCTGTTAAAAAGTATGAACAAAAATCCCCTCTAGCATTATTTCGTGCTTGTGGTGACTGAGGAAAACAGATTTTATACATTCTCTGTAATGAAATAAGATTACCTTGAGAAATGTCACCAGTCTCTCTTCTAAATGCTGAGAGTACGAGTGTGAAGGAGTTTCCAAATACAAATGGGGTGCACGGCTATTCTTGCTGAAGCAAATGGGTAACGGTAGCAGGGCTTGTAGAAACGAGTATCAGACCTATGGCAAGTGGTGAAACAAAGAGTCAGAAACATCCCAAAATTACTAAAATATAATCTCAGGATGGCAGAGTAATGACCCTCAAAGAGAAGGAAAATCCATGCTGAGAAAGTGAAGGAAAATGTGTGGGTAAATTGGGAAACAATTCATGCTTTGTAACTTAGTTATTCAACATGGGGTAGCTATTTATGTTCCATGCACAACTCTTGCTTTTTATGAACAGACAACCACAAAAGTACTAACATAATCCCCAAAGACCAGAATATTTTACACAAAGTTTTGAACAGCTCGGAATATAAGAGCTATGATGGGCTAAAGCAAGGATTAAAGGAACTAAAAAAATCTGCTTCAGCTATCAATCAAGAAGTCATGGATCAGGCTGCATGTCTTCCGTCTGGAAGCAAGTGAATGAAAACTGCCTGCCAAAACCCCTTGATGCACTGTTCTCTGCCTCACGCCCATGAAAGAAAATGCCATTCAAGTCCAGTTCAAGTAATGTATGAGTGACTGGGAAAGTAACACAATATTTGGATAATTTGTGCGGTTTCTACAGAACAATATTTATTTTTTAAAAAGTGCAAAACTGGAAGGAGGCAGTTCTGCAGATGGAGTTTGTGAATGGAGAGAAATCTGAGGGGTTGGGATAGGGAACTGGACTCTGAAATGCACAGCATGAGTCTGAATATCCAAAGGTGAGGGCGAACTACTCACTTGGATTCAGTACAACTAATAATTGAATCACTGAATCACGGAAAGGTTGAGGTTGGACGGGACCTCTGGAGGGCATCTGGTCCAACCCCTCTCCTCAAGCAGGGCCACCTAGAGCAGGTTGCCCAGGAATAGGCAATTAATACGTGGTGACCATGCTCTCCTGGCTCCAGGGTGAGAACAGCAACAGTTTGTGCTCTGGTAACTGACTTGCCACCCAGGACGGAGAGGGTTGAAGTCATGGTCTCAAGATCTGGTTTCTGCCCCCAAAGGGAACAGTTACAGGGTCTGAATGAGTGGGTCTCACACAGGGTGCATCTACACTGGCGTTTGGTTCAAATCAGAAGCATGCTTTTGAGCAAGGTCTCCTGCTAGTTGGAGTGATGTCAACATTTGCTGAGCACGTGAAAAGGATTCCTTCTTGGTGACACTCAACCCAAAGGCCCTCTCAGAGCACTCCACCTGCCAAAGGGCTTTCAGTCCATAGGGCCAGACTGGAAGTTATCCAGAGTAACCCTCCCACCCACTCCCAAAATATGCGTAGTGTGAACATTGGGTACTTGACACCAAAGGTTTTGCTCTGCAGGTCTGTTGCTGTGGGTCTGCACTGCGTGCTAATGCAGATGTAAGCACAGAATGCTGATGGTGGCCCTGAAATGGACTCTGATCCACAAAACAATTGAAAATTGACCTGGTATATAACCAAAAGGCTGCAGCAGACAAGCTCTTTACCAGGTCTGGCTTCCCTGAATGACCCTTTCTGTGATCTCTGTTTTGTGATGAATTTAAGGATGCCAGTGAACTTCTGGAGTATGTGAAGTTTGTAGAAACTCTACAATCCAAAATGGGTAAAGCTTACATCTTCCTCAAAATAAAAGAAAAAAGTCTGATAATAGCCTGTATGATGGAAAGGTATAAAGTCACTCAAGAAACTTTTAAAAGAGGAGACACACCTTGACTTTACAATTCTAAGGGGAAAGTAACAGTAACTCAAATCTACTGCCTCTTGTAAGGTATCCCGTAAGGTTCTGGTCCAAATAAATAAAATGGGATATAGGATACAACTGGGATAATTATAGTGAATAGGATTTCAGCCTGTCAGTACCTGCAAACTGTGGAATTCAAGGTTGCTAAAAGAATATTAAGTAATGAATGTCTGTAGTGAAAAGTATTTCAACAAGAACATTAGTATTTCTTAAAAGATTAAAAAAAAGAAAAAAAAAGACAAATCCCAAAGCCATCTCCTTTGAATTGCTGCAATGAGACCGAGCAAAGAAGAATTCTAAGAATGTCAGTAAAATTGTTTTAGGTTGATGTGAAAATCATCACTTACCTACAGTAGTTAAAATGCATTGCATCCAATCAGTTAATTGTTTTTTCTTTTGTCTCCCCCCTCCTGTTTTTTCAGTGTCAGTATTTTAGACTTTGTTGGGATGAAAACTGAAACTGAAATAAGGATATAGTTCATGCGTTAAGCTAAACGTCATTGCAATTTCCTATGGGAAGGTGCTTAAAACAATACTCCTACAACAAGCATGCAGTACAGCTCAAAACACAGACAGGAGTAAGCAGGTGCTTTGTAATTAATGATATTCCTATACCACCTATAGCAATTACCTTCTGTTGCATTATGGCAGGTAGTTTGACCATCTGTAAAAGAGAAGTGGAAGGAGAAAAGAATGAGAGGAACATTTGACAAAAACAGAGACAGAAAAGCAAGGGATACAGCCAGCACAAGCACTTGCCCTTGAGAAAAGCTAAGAGCGAAGACTAAATGTTTGATAGGAAATGGACTTGGAGCTGGCATGAAGATGCCGACTTTGTGTCACGGGAAACAGGAGTTTGTCCACTTCCTTTAGATGATCAGGATTGTATCAAACATACCTGATGCAGTCATTAGTCATTAGTTTTACAACAACAATTTTTAGGGGAGAGAAAGCTGAGAATGGATCTTGTTTTTCTTACAAGTTGAGGTGAAGTAGATCTGAAAGCGTCGAAAATAAATATGACTCAGAAATTAGACATGGGGAAAAACAGCTCTCAATCTTCAGCTGTAGGTCATCTTTCCCTGCCAGCTGGGCTTACTGACACTTTCCTTCCCTTGCATTTTGTTCTTGAAGCTTGAGAGCCATGAGGACTCCCTACGCCCCTCTCTTTCCTGCCCAGTCACATTGTTTGGCCCCCGCCAGGAGCCTGAAGGGGAATACAGAGCTGAGATAGGGTAGCCGGCGTAGTCAACAATGTGTCCCCAAAACACCCCTGATGCCCAGGGTGCAAAACTTAATTTTCTTCACTGATACAACCAACTTTCAAAAGACACCTTGAATTCTGCAGCAGTTTGGACCTTGTGTGTTTACAGGAGAGTAAACAAAACAGAAAGTCTGATTTCTTCTGTTTCTTTTTCAGTCTCCATGTTTCTTCTTTGCACAGCTTTTTCAGTGGCTCCTGAGAGGATACTGCCTGATTACTTCTGTGAAGATCCCATCACTATGTTCAGTAATTTTGTAAAAGCAAGAAAATTTGGTAACATGGTTCATGGTTTTCTGTACCCTTTTTTTAAACCTAGGTCTATTCTGCGTGCACCAGATTGCACTATTTAATGTACACCATTTAAGTGTCTTTTTACATTATTTCAGTATAAAGGAAAGCAGAGATCAAAGAATTTTTACTTTCTTATTCAAACATAGTTTCCTTCTTTGTTAGAATGTTACAGAAAAGATGCGAAGGTAGAAGGAATGGAGCGTACTTTTTGGTATGAAGACACCTTTCTGTTTTTCCCTTTATAAGGATGTAAGGAGTGCTAAACCTGTAACTACTAGGCTTAGTAAACTCATTCTGTGGACTCATTTTACTTCCCTCTCTCACAGAATTCATCCCTTAGTGACGGAAGATTTTCACTACCTCGTTTTAAATGATCATACTGTTATTCAGTAGGTAGCCCACAAGAAGACCTTTGTGTCAATGTGACCAGGAATGGGATTTGCACCTGTCTGTTTCTATATAATATCGTATTTAACTTACAGACCTTTTGTTAAATTGAGACTGAATGTTTATTTCAGTGCAGTCTCTCTTTTCTGCAGCTGTGCTGTATCAGGGCCTAATTCTAGGAAGTGAAGAGCACAAGGCCAAATCCCATTGAAATGACCATTATTTGTGCTTGTCAAGCACATCTAAATCTTTGTACTACTCTGTCATCTCCTGGCTGTGAAGAGACATTTTTAAAGCTTAACCCCTTCCTCAAAATTAAACTTGTGATGTGGACTCCCCTCAACTTTGTGAAAGTTAACTTCCAGAATCAGAGTAGAAAAATTATAGCAAAATATTTTTATGTGGATTGAATGAAAACTCATGATCATTAACCCCCATCTGGATTTGGAGCTTTCAGGTTAGGACTACCTTGTGAAAATAACAAGCATTTGAAAAGAAAGGAATATCAGAACATAGCAGCCACCTTAAATTAGGGAGTCACTACAGTTTTTGTATGCCCAATGTGACTGTTATTCCCCCCCCACCAAATAGTTAAAACATATTTAACCTAGAACTAGGACTTCCTGTAGAAAACTTAGCTAAACAAAAGTACCTGATAAAGATTCTCACCCCCAGTGCTGAATTTTCCTACATTGCAAGTTCAGTCCACACCACAAACTCGGCTTTCACATCGTATTTGGGTCCTATTTTAGGAGAGGATTCGTCAATTGGTAAACAGGTATATATTGCTAAAGCTTGGCCAATGCAAATGCCACTTCACCAACATTCATTTATTTGCATGACAAGGTCAGGTGTCTTGGGTTTTTAATTAAACCAATTCAAAAATACTCTAGTAATGTGTAGGTCTGTTGAAATGTTTGAAGTAGCTTACAATTTTACTTTTCTTGGACAGTCATGGAAAAAGTATAGTTGATACTGACTGATCATAAAATAAAAATAAATATATGTAAGTTAAAAAATAAATCGGTTTTCTAACTCCTGTATTCCATAAAAATAGGAATGTAACCTTTTATGAGGAACTGCCAAAAGAGCCATGAAAATGCCATGCTTTCTCTGTGGACACAAAATTGGTTAAGTGTAAAATAGTCATATGATCTGGGAGGACAGGGTCACTGAGATAATACCCTATGGCAAGTTAGAATGAAAATGCTAGTAATTGAAATGATATTTTTTTTTTTTTTAGAAAAGAAAATGTGAAAGTCATTGATGAAATTATTACATCCAACAAATTTACATTTGAATGTGCCTTAGTTTATCTGACATCTCTTTTACCACAGATAATAATTCTACAATAGCTAAAAGTAAGTGATGTGACTTTCAGTTATATTATACAGTGTCTAAAAAATGTCCGTGTTAATGCCTGTCATACAATCACTGCTGTTAGTTTTTTTAGTAGTATTTTGAAGACCCTCAGTCACTTCCAGCCCCCATACAAGCTCCCTCCACTCCAGTCAGCGTCCTCTCCTTCTTCGCTGGTTCTTGCTCGGGGGCTTCAGGAGACTCTCTCGATATTTCACGTTTGTGTGGAACAGTCGGACCATTTCATGGTCTTTGTTATCCAATACCCTGGGCAGAAAGAGAGACGATTTCTGTGTCCTGCGAGTTTTAAAGCCCCTTCTGGGTCGTCCTTTCCCGTTGATTGAGACATACCAGAGTCTCTCTGCACTAGCTTTGCGCTTGGTGCCGGCTCTGTTAGGTACAGTCCGGTAGAGATGGGACGCGTAGGTGTTATAACCCAATTCATGGATCCTCTCCACGAACTCACACTCTGCATTATAATTTTCCTGTAAAGTAAACATGACAAAGTTTAAGAAAGACTATATGGGCAACAGCTCTGTTCTGCCTCATTAAGATTGGACTAAAGTCTTAAGCAAGACTCAACTCAGTTTTAGGATAAGGACAGCAACACGTGTGGTGAGAAAAACTCAGACTGGTGCTACAAAAGGCGAGCAGAAGAGAAGCGCTGAGCCTGAACTGCTGTGCAACGAGGTGCTCTCAGCGGTGTGAGCATACTCCATGGGTCAGAGACAGAAAGAGGCCAAAAAACAATTTGAAAACAACAAAATGGCGTGTGAATAGGAATGAGTAGCTCTGCTGATTGTTCAGCTGTAAATTTAATTTTTTTGTGCTTATGGACCTAAATATGCCTGTGAACTGGACAGATGATTTAATTGCTGCCTATCAACCTTTGACATCTATTAAAAAGGTAAAATACTACAGTTTAATGTAAAATGTGGCTCTTTAATTGGTATATTCATAGTTAGACACACCTGCAGTCTATTACATCCAGTTTGTTACAGATATTTGAGCAGTGAACAACACCTTTATGAAGCTTCTTTGTTCGCTTCGGTGTAACAAAATGAAAGTACACCCTGCCCACCAGTGTGCTCCTCCAAAATGCTAGGCTGCTCCTTTATCGCAGACTGTAAGGGAGAACATGCACCCATCCTGGTGCATGATCTGTCAAAATTTGCCCCTTTTCATCTGGTCCTCAACCGAGAGAAAACAGTGTGCAAAAGCCTGGCAAGAGGAACTCCTTCCTCCTCCCTGGGAGCAGTAGAAACGGTGCAAATAAAAGGACCTCCCACACTGTAGATCTTTTCTTAACTACAAAATCATCTTTGCTGAACCTGTGTGATTAAGACTTCAGTATCTAACATGTGTAAAGCACAGAGGCAGAGGGGAACTGCTACCATGGTCTTTACAGAGGTTTTTTATTGAGCGTTGCCTCTGTGGAGGACATGGAAAGGGCACAGGTAGCCAGCCTGGGGCCAGAAAAGCCATAGGCTCCGTTAACAACACGTCTTTAATGCTGTTCACTCACCAGAAATGCTGATAGGCGTTTAACAAGATTTTAAAAGACTCCACATGTCTCAGCTTCACAGCTGTAAAACGGAAGTGCCCTTCCTTGCAAGGACAAGGTTTTCATACGCTGTGGTGCTGGAGCCCACGCAACTACCATGTGTAGGTAGATTTGTCCTGCTGTCTGCCTCAGTTCTGGTTGTAGGGGGTTTATCACAGAGGATAAACCTAGAGGATTATCACAATCTGCTAAGGACACAAAGGAATTCTGCAGACTCAACAAACTCATTTTATTGACATGGGAATGTCAATTCTGTAAAAAAAGCTGCAGTGGAATAGCTTTTCCTGGATCATAGAATCATAGAATCATTAAGGCTGGAAAAGACCTCTAAGATCATCGAGTCCAACCGTCAACCCAACACCACCATGCCCACTAAACCATGTCCCTAAGTGCCTCATCTACACGTCTTTTAAATACCTCCAGGGAGGGGGACTCAACCACTTCCCTGGGCAGCCTGTTTAACCACTCTTTCAGTAAAGAAATTTTTCCTCATTCCTGGAGGGATTGTCCCTCCAGCTCTGAAAGACAAGTCTGAAACAGTCTCTCTCAAACTTGAGCTGGAACAGCAAAAATTATTTTTTCTGGTTGTACAGAAACCTTTCATGGCTGATACTGCTTGGCACGTGACAGCTGAACAAACTTCAGGACGGCCTGATGCTCCTCACACTGGAAAAGGAAGTCCAGGAGAAAAGGACTCTCTGGGCTATCCTACCCTAGGCTTTTCTCCGCTCCAGGAGAGGAGGTTTTTGCTCAGAATTTGTTTAGTCTTACTTTAATTCAGTTTAATTAATCTGGAGGAAAAACTTACATATTTTGAACAAGAAAGAGAGAAAGATGAGAAAGAACTTGAAAACTCATCCTTCCCATTAATTTCTTTGGGGCAGACGCTGGCTCTGAGCTGATGGAGGAGCTCCATTGAAAAAGATGCTCATTTTAATCAGAATATTAACTGGAAGCATGGAAGTGGTCAGCCTTAGCTCTGGCACAGCAGAGCTAGTATGTCCTCATTCCACTTCAGCTTCATTTTCCTTTGCCAAAATTGTTTGTGATCTGCTTCTCTGCATCAGCAAAGAACCATCATCTTTACACACAGGCCCTTTAATCAGTGTGCATCGCATGAGACACATTACAGAAGCTGGGTCACAAACCCTATCAGAACATTCTTGAGAAGGTGGAGTAAAAAACATTAAACTAGGGAGGCAACTGAGTTGATTGTGTTACCTGATTGCATTCACATGGAAAAAAAAAAGCTCACATTGCTCAAGGACTTATCATGCTATTCAAATCAACAGAATTACACATAATGACTAGTTGGAGGAAGCAAATTTCACATAGCCATATTTTACCCTCTTCAAATCTGTTTCCATACCACAGGATTCCTGGAGAAACTGCACAGTATGGCTGTTACACAGTAAGAGATTGCAAGATTGCTGGGGATGTAATCAAAGACAATGGAAGAAATTCAAGTAGGTAGATAGTGTGTATAGTATACACACTGACAAATACGCCTTAGTGTGTCCCTGAATGTGAAGAAGTCTAAGCTAAAGTATTTTATTCACTGAGGGGAAATATTGGCTGGGCTGAAAAGGCAAGACTTCCACTAATATCAGTAGAGCCCAGATTTTACTCAAATATCAGGACAAAAAATGAGGTCAAAGGAGTAGCATAAAGTGTTTATTTTCACCTTTATCCTCTTGCACCTTCTCATACTTCCTTCCCTTGCTATAGCCCTGCCTTTCAGTACCTGTAAGTTCTTTCACTGCCCAACCAAATGCTCTGTGCAAAGAAACTCCCATCAGTAGGCTGCTTTCCTGTAATGGAGATGCTCAATTGCTTCTGGATATTCTTTATCTGACACGTATATCCTCTGCCAGTGTCCAAGATCCACATCAAATATAAATATGGATAATTTTGAATAGAGATGGACGTTCTGCACCGCAAAGGCTGGCTCCTGAGGTCTTTATCAGTGCACCCAATTGCCCAGAACTTTGGCCGCGTGAAATACCTTTGCCAAATACATTCTTCTGCCTTTGGCTGTACAGGCAATACGAAAGTAAGACCACAGCTTCTTTCCACTTTTAAAAATATACTGAATGGTTGCCTGTAACAATTCCAGACAGAAATCTGTTATTACATTACTCTTTTCTCTATAAATGTTTATTTATAAGAAATCAGTGCTCCCCACTGGACCTGTTCTCCCCATAGGAAATGACAGGCGTATGCCAGCCTTAAGTAAAACTTACTGATGCATAAAGTCTGCCCCTTTTGTTCATGGCCAGGTATCTGCCAGAGAACAAGCCCTTGATGGCAACGATTCCGACATCAACAGCAGTTATTTCAAGAATACCTGGAAACAGAAACAATTATGAGATATGTTGTGGCTCCCCATCGTGTATAATTTTTTGAGATACATTTGAATGACTGCTTACCTGCAGAGTATGATTTCACAGCTACCACTAGCTCACACCAAAATCATACTGCAATCATGTGAATGAAACAAGACTATTATTTGAAACACTATAAAACAACGATGATGTGGGAATTGTTTGAGACAAGCTTGACAATAAATCCCTAGATGTCTGATTGAGATTGAACTCTTTCAAAAATGAAAAAGATCTGACACTGAACTAGAGGTTCACTTAATCCTATATGTATATAAAAAAGTTTAAATCCTCTTTAATGCTTAGGAACACAAGAGCTCTTGACTTATTGAAACCAGTCACAAAGCTGTCCCTTTCAGGACAAAGCCCTTGCTGAGGTCTCCAGAGGGTAAAACAGAGTGAGTCGGCTGCATTTTAGAGCCATGTATATAATCATGAAAGGAACTTGTCATTTAGGAGGTCAATGTAGCCCTCCAGACAAGGACAATATGACTGTCTGAGCCAAATTAAAAGGGAGGAGATTTTCAGGCCATCAAAGATGGGGTCTCAAACACAAGAAGAGTGTCACAGGCGAGGCTGGCACAATACCTGCCAAGATGCTTATGTCCAGTCAAAGGTGCCATGACGCTGATGGAGGCACAAATGGCTCAGGAGATGTTGTGTCGTATGTGCAGGGCTCTCTAGCTGGCTCGCTCAAACTCTGCTCTCAGTTCTCCAGCTGTGGCCCAACAGCTCGGTACTTTCTATGAGTGTTTGGAGGCGAGAGGCGACCCTTGCACCCAAACCCATTGCTGCCTTTCGGCAGTGATAAAGCAGAGCCAGGGGCCTGTCCCCTTTGCAGAGCTGGATTGCTGGCCTGTGTCTGGGAAAGTTGGGGTGGTTTTGGTACAGCTGTTTTGAATCAGACACCGGTTCGCTGCTGAAGGATGCCTCCTCCAGGCTTTGATAGCGAGGGGGTTTTCCTCTAGGAAATAGCGGTTTTCCTTTATGGACTTCAGACAGATCCCTGAGGTCTCCCTATCTCTGTGTGCCATCACCAGCTGGGATTTACGCTTCCTGGGGTGGCGGGGCCGGGGCGGAGGCCGGGCTGTGTCCGCGGCCGGGGCTGGGCTGGGTGCGGGGGCGCCCGGAGCTCCCCCCGGGGCAGCGGCGGCGCTG
>NW_008794281.1:1135142-1135851 GCF_000699145.1 Aptenodytes forsteri
CCCGGGCGGGAGACCCCCTCCCCACGCACGCCGGCCCGGGGGAAGCGGGATGGGGAAAGGTGTGCCCGGTACTCACTGAAGACGCTGTTTTTCTCCAGGGTGCCGTTGATCTTGCCGTTGGGGTGGATCTGGAGATGGTACTTGGTGGCACAGTAGAGTTTCCTGCGCCTGGGCGCTCCCCCGAGGTGCTCGTAGACGCCGCCGCGGCCCCCCGCATCCCGGCGCGGCCGGGGGTCGCTCGGGGAGGCTCCGGCCGCCTCGGGCACCCCCGCGGCCCGCCCTGGGGACCACGGCTCCTGCAACAAACTCAGGAACAAGATCCAAATTATAACCATTGTGGCATGATGGCCGCAGCGCTTAGTCTGCTGGGGAGATGGAGGCTTGGAGCGAATGACACCAGGGGTCCCATTAAAGACGTCTTGCTAGCAGCACTCCAAAGTTGCAGAGCACACACTGGTTCGAGCCGTGAAGCATTGGCAAGTTTTTATCAGCCTCGATCTGGCCCTTTTATCTGTCTCAGATTTACTTAAATCAATAGACATCAGCAAAGGCCACCGAAGAGTCCCAGCTGTTTGTATTAGATGGAGCTGCCGTGATCAGCCTTCTCCTTGGGTTTCCAGATAGACAGACGGCATGCATGAGAGACAGAGAGGCAGAAGGGGCGGGGGGGGGGGGGGGGGGGGGGGGGGGGGGGGGGGGGAGACCCCCA
>NW_008794281.1:1137561-1138897 GCF_000699145.1 Aptenodytes forsteri
TTAAAGGCAGAAGCGTAAGAAAGGGGGTGCGGGGGTCCTGGGTCCGGCAGGCTGGAAGGGGACGAGCACGCTCAACGGCTTTCACTCGGGCGTCAGGGTTTCTTCAGCATGCACCCCTCGCCCCCCCCTCCCGCTTTGTCCCCGGTGTCGAAAGCAAACAGTTATTACTAAATCAATCAGTTCACGGTTACAAATAGTACGCACTCCCCGGTGTCGAAAGCAAACAGTTATTACTAAATCAATCAGTTCACGGTTACAAATAGTACGCACTATTTAGATAGGTCTTCCAAGATTTAGTCATTTCTAAATTAACTTAGACAAAACAGGGCCCAGCGAGTGTTATTATATACGTCCCTGAATGCATTTGCAAGAAGTTGGAGCTAATCCTTTTTCCTAACTCTGGTGCCTGGTAAGTCTCATTAGCTATAGCAGATCTGCACTCGCTACCATGTAGCTTCACACAACTGCCTACGCTTTCAAAATATGATGGAGCTACCTATAAATAAATATAAAAGAAGGCAAAAGGTTCAACAACTCAGTGAATTACGCTGTCCCTGTGTGCTACTCAAAGGCAGCTCGTTAATTAGATTTGCATCTGAAACAGGCAGTAGGAGTTTTGGGGAAGTGTTTGAGAGATAATTAGTATTAATGTGCTCGAAGGGCACACAAATACACCTTTGAAGTGAGTCACGTCAGAATTCAAGCGTTTGACCTTGATCAATATAATTTTTTTCCAGAATCGGTGAACAAGAAGAGGTCTATAAAATATTTTTTAAAGACATTCCTATGTAGAGCAAGAGGATTTTCTTACACGTTAAAGAGATCTTAAGAGAAAAAAAAAAAAGAAAAAAGAAAAAAAGAAGCTTTGCTTTTACTAGTGGGAAAATAAGGGAAGACACATGACCTTTTCCTAAAAGGAATGGCAGGAGGACGAAAGGATCTCGAAAGCTACTCCCTATTTTAAGCTGTGCTTAATATTTAGTAGTTCTCCAAGGCTAAAAGGCTTTTCATTATATAGTCGTCTGGAATAAAAGGAAACACATAAAAAACCCACAAGCACCCCTCTCCGCCATTACCACCCCTTCCTCCCCCTTTTCTTCTCCACAAGTTAAGCCCTAGCCTCACAAGGAGAGTTTGATCTGGGGATGATAAATGTTTGTACAATTAATTCTTTATTGCTGTTCTTCTACAATGCCACTTCCAGGCAGCCATGTAGTTCCAGAGTATTTAGTAAAAGTAAACGACTGGAAATTAAAATAATTGAAGCACTGTATCCACGTAAAAAGATGAAAACATAAACATGCAGGACCCCGATCTTGGAGTGCCTGTGGGGCGG
>NW_008794281.1:1139026-1173355 GCF_000699145.1 Aptenodytes forsteri
ATCCTCTTCCCGCCCCCCCTCCCCGCCTGCCCACCGCAATAATAAACCAAAAAGACTAGTGGGTGGAAGAGTAACACGTTAATGACTTTTGCTCAAATTGCTTCCATCTTGATCACATTTTCATAATTAGCACCATCATCTACAAATCTTTCCGCCCTGGGCATCTGACACAGACAGGCTTCCCAAGCGATGTGTATTCTACTTATTAGGGAGGGGACCACTTATAGGTCTATCATTAATGGTTCCCTTTCAAATGAAATGAATACGACCTCCTCGGAAATATCAAAGGGCTGTAGCTACCTTGTCTCGCTTGGTACAACACTGAATAGCAAGCAACCTTAAGTCGTTTTGCTCTAGTCAGACATCTACACAATAAAACATAAGCCCACTCTTGTATATTTTAAGTTGTCTGGTGACCATTTTTTGAAAACAAAAAGGGTCCCTTTGATGTGGTCTAATTCTAACAGGGGGTGGGACGTCAGATGTGGTCTACCGAGTCTTTCTGGAAATATTTTTAATTATGCCCCAAAGCTCCTTGTAGCCCTAAAGTGATAATCAGAGAGCAGTTTGACTCTTACTTCACGTGGAGGGGAGAATAGGCTCTAGACCGTATGTAACCGAATTAGAATTGCAACCGATAATGGTCTATTAATTCGCTCGAAGCGTGTGATTTTAAGTGGAACGTGTTAGGTATCTATTATTGTTTATGCTGATCTTGCTAAGGGAAGATTTCTAAGCCTTCTTACAGTTAAGCCATAAAGACAGCATTTCTCCTAGCAAGTCGCTGGGTAAAAGCGAGTATTTGAGGCAGATGTTTTCATCCCCGCAGCGAGCGCGCTGTAAGCACACAAAGCACTCGTATTCTTAACTGATTACCCTCGGAGAAGGACCATATATTCGGGTAGGTACGTCTTTATGACGGAGCAAGGCATATTTCTATTTGAGTACTGCATAAATGTAAACGTGGGGAAAAAAAAAACACCAGCAAAAATTTTGAAAGCCCCCCCCACCCACCCAGACCAACTCAGAAATACTAACTTTAACCTGTAATAAACTTGTCAAAGACGCATTTTTGCAACGATCGGATCCCCGCGACCCGGGATCTGATTTTTACTACGGGGTCCGACGCCTCCGCAGCCGCAGCCGCCGCGCCTGCCCCTCGCTCCTCCGGCCCCCAGCGCTGATTTACGACCGGCCCGTTACTCTAACGAGGAGGAAGTTACAATTTGTAGAGCAATAAATACCGAGGCGGTGGGTGGAGCCCCCAGCAGAAGAAAATCGCCCTCCTTCACCAATTAAAAATCCATCCGAGCTGAAACGTGGACCGTGGGAAGGTCTCAAAGAAAACACAGCCTCGGTGGTTATTCGGTGTTGGTTTGCAATGTGCTAATGTCATCTGCCGAGCATAACTTTCCTGCCCGATGCGGTTCGCTCACACCTGCTGATATTGGGAAGAGGTTCTACAATTCAATCGGTTTTATTCGGCTATATTTTGTTTTCTTTGTGGTTTCCTAGCGGGGCTATTCTGCACCCTGTGAACAATATAATCTTGTTTAAATGACTTTCCAGACCACACAGCATCACGTTACCCTTTTCTAGACGTGTAGGCAATACTGTTTATTGTATTGTACACTATTAACTCCCAGAAAGCAGGATGAAGGGAGAGTGGAGGAGGAAAGCTCCGGGGAGTAAATTCATAGCTTCCGAGGTTCAGGTTGCTTTCTCAGGTGGAGAAAATAAGATTTAGATCATTTCAAATGAAAATAGATAGAAAGAATTCTCTAAAGGAAATGTTAAACACGTAACAGGCGTATCACCATTTTTCCCTTTATCCACTCATAGGAAATGTTTTTCATGTTTACGGTTACTTTTTATGGTTTATGGACAAACAATTTGAGGTCTTCAGATTTAGGATGATACAGTTGATTCTATACATATTATGAGCTACTGCTGTATTGCACTTCAGACAATAAATTAATTTAGAATTTTTAAACTTCTGTACTTAGGTTGTTGTTGTTGTTGTTGTTGTTGTTGTTGTTGTTGTTGTTGTTGTTGTTGTTGTTGTTGTTGTTGTTATTATTATTATTATTATTTTATTGACATCAAGATGCAAATGCCTAAATTCCTTACTCCAGGAAATTCCTACTAAAGTTGGCAAGAGTTGCTTTGGCTGAGGACCGAGGGATTAATCCTTCATTCAAAGTCCATGGAATTCACTAAGAGCCTTTTCTTTAACACCAGTGAATTTGGATCAGGCCCAATCTTATTACTAGAAAAATTATTTTCCCTTGTTAAGATAATCTCTTAATGGTTTACTGAATGAAAATATCCAAAACAATGAGTGCAGCAACATTAAACAAAAATTTTAAATCTCTTTTCTCCCTCTGTTGCTTACTCCTTTTCAATACAAGAAACAAAGGAAAGAGTAGAAGAAATGTAACACTACCGAAAAATGTGCGACGGTGCAGTTTAGATGACTGTCACGTGGCTCGTAAAGGTTTGTGGCAGGCTCAAACCGTGCTACAATAGGGATATTCAGACCAATACAGAACTGTGAACCGTAGCCATGAAAAACACTAAACACAGGGATATGGGGACGTCTAGAAGAGGAGAGAGGGAGTGTAAAAACGAGAGAAATGTAATTTGTTGATAACTTGGGGACCAGATTTGCATACCTGCTTCACACCTTTGATATCTCAATCATCACTTAGTAGCCTGAGCTCTTGGAAAACCTTTGCTCCTTTTTTTGGTAACTCAGCATGTGTTTTTGAAATCGGCTTCAAAGCATTTCTTTAGATTTAGAGAGAAGTGTGGTGTACCTGAGAGAAGTATCTGGCCCATATCCACGATGTAATTGCTTTTCGTGCCCGAAGGAGCTGCTCTTCAGATAAATCTCTTACTACTTTTAGAATTTATCCCCTGGTTACTTTCACAATCAGAGGCTTGTTACGATCTCACTCAGCCCTGCAAATCTTTGGGAATTGGGTTACCTGGAGATAAAAGATCTCCCTTTCTCCAAGCTGTGGTTGGATCAACACTTTGCAAAATCAGATGACAGGTGTAGGGGTCAGGCCTAGGTCTGTGCATGGGGCTGCCCAGGTGCCAGGGATAAAAACTGGAAGTAGCTGCCTTAGGGAAACGCCACGTGCATGAACATACATCCCTGGAGAGAAAAACCTAGCGCCAGGAATTATCCACTCCGAACTGAAGATTAGTAACTGTTGCATTTAAACTTTTCTGGTTTTAGGGAAGACTACTTCAAATCAAGGTTTGCATCATACAGCTGGGGTTTTCCCAGAAAGTCCCATTTGTGGTTATATGTTGTCCTAAGGTGGTCACGATGCAAAGTATCTTGAAGTTTCGCCTAGATCAAGGGATGAGAAAGAGGGCCAAGTAGGCAGGAGAAGTACAGGCAAGGAAAGGTTACACAACTTTCAAATCTAAAAGATAATACAGAGAACAAACAGAAACACAAATTAAAATTAGTACCTTAGACGAATTTCAATGGAATTCATAGAATCATAGAATAGTTTGGGTTGGAAGGGACCTCTAAAGGTCATCTAGTCCAACCCCCCTGCCGTGGGCAGGGACATCTTCAACTAGATCAGGGTGCTGAAGATGTCCTTGCCCATTCTTGAAGCATTCATGAAGGAAAATTCCTTCTTTTGCTTCAAGGGAAGAGGTGAAAGTACCTGGCATTTGTCACCAGTGCATAAAGGAATGATCCCATCTATATTGCTCACACACATGTGCACAAACACACACTGACATGCCACACAGTAAAGGTGAGAGGAAAATGTGCAGTGAGAAGAAGGAACAAATTAAAAGGGCCTTTCCTTCTGGTACTCCCCACATCTACCTATCAGGGCCTGGATGGAAAGTAAAATGGAGCAATAAATAACTCCCGAGTGTCCTAGGAACAGTGCAAACATATGAGTTTATATCTAGACCCAACGTCCCTATGGCCTCTTTGGTTACAGAGTTTCAGACACTGGCCACAACATCTCTGTCCCTTCTGTGTTAGGCAGGTAGGAGGCACTCAGGACACAGGGGTCACCCAGAGTGGTCCTGAGGAGTCCCGAGAGGCTCGGGCTGAAATCAGTGTTATTTTTCTCCCCTCCAGGTCTGCCGTGGAGAGGCAGGACCCGGACTCAGGAGGTCTGCGGTCAAGCAGAACGTGGGACCAGGCTCTGGGGCTTACCCAAGCTAGCAGAAAAGTGGCCTCCACTTGATACTGTGCAGGTATAGACCCTTCCCACAGACTCCCTCTCCAGGGAGGACTGAAGGTCTCTCTTGCTAGATCTGGAGCTCCCTAGAGGAAATTAGCTGCTGAGAAAAAATACATATGACCTTTCTTCATAATTTTTTCCTATTTTGTGGAAGCAGAAGTCCTACTACATAAATCCTTCCGATCAGCAGTGTGAACAAGGAGGAATTAATCTCTTTTCACTGCTACATCCCTCTGCCTTCCTTTGGGAAATTTATACTTTTTATATGGGCACTTTAATGCTGACATTTCAAGGTAGAGCTTGCAGTATTTTCCTGAGTGGTAGCTGGGCCTAGCAGTACAGCTGTCATTTGAGATGCCACCACACTGAGTTCCCTTTTCCATAACGTTTCAGCATCCCTCCCTGGGCTGCTTGGTGTCTGGGTATCAAACCCTCTTTGCTGGCTTCTCCTGCAGCCCCAGCAGCCCTGGCAGCCCCTGCTACCTTGCTCCTGGCTGCCCTCTCCCCTTCGGCACCTGCTCTTCTGCAAGGCAGAGGGCTCCGGCACCAGGCTCCTGTCCTGTCACTGGTCACCCCATATAGCAGACGTGGCCTCAGTTCCTCTGGCGCTTTTCTTTTCTGCAGCCTTTAACAAATTCTTTTTCATAGTAATTTCATTCATTAGGTTATTAGCCAAGTGATTAATACCGTGTTCTAGACATCCTATATCTATGACAGCGCATCTAAGAATCTATTGGGTAGATCAAGACAATTTGGCTCTCCCGTTTCAGCCCAATTTGACCCCCAAGTGGGTAAGGCTGTCAGAGCTTCTAGATCTGAAGGTATATTTTTCACCTGTAACATAAAGAAGGAGGTTTAATAATTTAATAGTATGTTATCTTAGTGCACTTTCTAATCTGAGACAGACTTCTACTACTTCTGTCCTTGGAAAAATTTCATAGAAGTGGTGACCCAAATTAGCAACGTGTTAACCAAAAGAAATAAAAGACATTCCTGAAGAATCTTAGATGGAAGGTATAGACATAATTTGTGATTGATGACAGCACAGAAATGGACTGAGGACTGCATGTGACACAGCTGGTGTTGCAAGGCCATGGAAGCCCCTCTTCACTACTTGCAGCCTCTGGTTTAAATTAGTGATTAATAGCCCAAGTAGAATATTTTCCCACTGAAGAGGGCTTTTTGGTGGCAAAGGGATATATTGTGATCAATAAAAGAGGTGAGGGCCATTTTCTTTCCTGGGCTTTACATTGCACAACTGCAGCACTGCTGAATGCTGTAACTCAGTCTTAGGTACCAGTGCTTAGATATCAGATTTCAGGTGATGCCTGAGCTAACGGCTTGCACAGAAGTGGTCATGTAAGCATCAGGTATGGGGAATCTTGGTATCACCAACATCCACAGCCAAATTCCACATGTGCTGGAAGCCACAGGTGAATTTGTAATGGATATTTTTCTTGTTATTACTTTGGCAGCTGTCTCCCTTTCTTTAGAAGTTAGGTAACATAAGCTCATAAACTCAGAATAGCGGGACGAGGAGCTAATGGCCAATATTATTTTATCCATCTCTACCCCTTATTATCACATTTCACCCC
Organism: Aptenodytes forsteri; assembly: GCF_000699145.1. NCBI lineage: Eukaryota > Metazoa > Chordata > Aves > Sphenisciformes > Spheniscidae > Aptenodytes > Aptenodytes forsteri. Next base: position 1,144,851 of record NW_008794281.1, read on the forward strand.
ACTTCACTGTTTTCTTTCAGAGATTTTTCTCACTGGGAAATGAAATCCGGCCTTCTCTCTCCTCTAGTGGGGATGTCTGACTAGCGAGCACAGGTGATTCTTTTTTTCATCACATCTGAATACGCCCAGCATAGGTCAGTTGCATGCCATAGATGTGATGTCTTAGATATCTTCACTGAGGCCTTACTTTAGGCGGATATGTATGGACCAGAATTTTTCCTTTGGCTCATTTTAAAAGTATTGATGTATCTTGCAAAATTGGTTCTTTAGTGAATTACAGAAGGCTGGGTAAGTACGTATTTATATCTTGATGACTGAGAACTGCTTTCTCCAAAGGGTATTCTTTGCTGCCATGAATCTCTCTTAGGTAATCCAGTTATTTGCCTCAATAATCGATCTCAAAAAATAAAAGTAAAAATTTCCAGAGCTGTTCCTGTATCTTCTCTCACAAACTGTGCACAGAAAATTGAGTCCAAATCAGCTCCTTCAGCCAATTCTGATTTTGTTTTTGGCTCAGAGGCCTCCAAGACTCTAACTTGACCACAGCAGCAATCTGCAAAGTGAAGAAAATCAGCCTCTGTCTTGGATGCACCTGTTTCAGTCCAACTCCTCCTTTTCTGGGTTGATGGCTCTTACTTTAAGACTACAATGAGGATCTAACTAGGACCATTTCACAATCCAAAACTGCAGGACAATCTAAATAAGACTACTGGAACCCCAATGGGTCTCTGGAAACTGTCAGGTTTATTTTCTTCTCTGAAATACACTCGTCCTCTGATTTTAACACTTAACCACAGAAAGCCAAAACACATCAGGGATTTCTGCAACAGAAGGGTATAAAAGCTTTTCAGGAAAGCAGAGAATCTTACTGAAATATTTGGAAATTACCCGCCATAAGCGGATCCTCCAAGAAGAAACAACCTTTGCAGAATTTCTCAACTGGAGATGTTCAGAAGAGAGTGCAATGCTACTCACAACCTCTCCTCTTCCCATCATCAGGTCTTTAGCACACATATTCTTCCAGACTACCACTAGCTGTTTTTCAACAGATTCTCTTCAGTTCCCAGAGCTGCAGGACTCCAAAGAAAGTCAGACACACGTTGCAAAGAATGATCCCCAAAATGGTTTGGTAGACTAGGTAGCTGCAACACTCTGGTCTCAAGGTCAAGCTGGGGCTGACCCACTAACTGCTTGCACAGAGAGTTGAGGTTGCTATCCCAGACACATTTTTCCCTCTTGCCCCAGTCTGGTACTTCATCATTATGAACAGGGGTGAATTCTAATATGAAGAAGTCAGATCCCTTATGTGAGGTCCAGGGCACTGTTATCCGTTTGTCTCAGAAGCATCTTGTTTATTCATATGTGAAGGATGTTACCTGGAGTTGTGCTCCAGCTGCACCAAAGTGCAACGTTGTTCCCTAAAAACTGGTCTCTGTATCAGACCTTAATAGGGGAATCCTGGAATACTTTTCAAAGACACTTCTTCAGATAATTTGGATATTGCTGAAAGAAGCACAGTTCCCCTTCTACTTCCCCACCCTCTCCACCATGACTTTTATGCACAGCTTACCCAGGGATAACAAATCCTACCCTGTGCTTGCAAAATCTTGCACCTGATCACAAAAATTCCCTTTTGTTTTTGACTCTGACCATTTGGCTCTTTCCCCACTCTGGAAGAAATCTGGGTGTGGAGCAGGAAAAGTTGAGAGACTTATTCACCAGTTGTACCATTTCCCCTCATGGAAGTGAAAATGTACGTATCATTTTCAGTCTACTATCCAATCCAATCTAGCCTAGCCATTAAATATCCAAAATGCACTCATTCCTGGGCAAGAGAAAAAACAGGGGAAGCACACAAAAGTAACAGAGAGCCCCCTCTGCTCCCGGTGTACCCTTGCCTTCTGCCACTCAGGAGGATGAAAGCAATGCCCGGCAAGGCTTGCACCTACTCTCATTCTGTATTACCACCTCAGACTCAATTATTTGGCTATTCTGAGAACAGGAGGGTTGGTCAACCCACACCTTTCCCCCCTCGCTTCTCTGTTGCCTGTTGGCAGGGTGTATGCCACAGCAAGTGTCCTCCCCTCCAGCAAGCCATGTGGGGGCCTCCTCCTCGGCTAGAGAAGATCGCCATTTCCCAAACAAGCTGGACGCAACCTATGTCACTAGCATCCTCCACCACTTAAGGAATAGGACCATCTGTTTATAACCTAAAACAAGACATTCTTTGCTCAATAATATTTGGAAGATAATAATTGCTGGGAGTGATCTACAGCAGATGACGATTCACAGAGCTCCTCTGAAATAAATCAGTGAAGTAATTGTCAGACAAACATCTGGATTAAAAGAGAACAGTGCGTTTCATAATCACCTGAATTTTATGGAAGCAGAATGCAAACAGTTACAAAGATTTGTTTATTTGCTTTTGTCTTGAGTTTTGAGTTTTCAAGCATACAATTTTTTTCAGGTCACTCATTAAAATCTAATCTTTGCTTAGAAAGAAGGACACCCACCTCTGAGCAGACACACAGACACAGACACACACAGACACACCTGCATCCCCTAACCAAATGTAATGCCTGAACTTGCAAACTCTTTGTCATGAAAGTAATCTTTATTCACGTGAGCAACCCCACAGGACTATTCATGCAATGGAGAATTACTCACACGAGTAAAACTTTGCAGGATCAGGTCCTGGATCTAACAACAGCATTTTAATTACAGACAATCCCCAAGCAATGTGTACAAAAGAGTTTTTTTCCTGGACAATAACAAAGGTTATTAGCCTGTTCTTTTTTCCCCTTCTTGCTCTTTGGTTTAAAAGGAGGCACCAATAATCCAAACCAAATAAAACTGACCTTTGAACCTTTTCTGCTGTACTTTTTCTCATGCCATGATTTCTTTAGTGTGTTAGTGATCTGAAGGCTCGTTCTGGGCTACAGCCACTTTCCCAGACAGGACTGCCTTTCGTCCCCTGACAAATCACTGCTGAGCCCCTTTTGTCCTGCACCACTTTGATCTCACCTGCCTGTCAGGCAAAAAAGAACTCCCGTACAGTCAGAATGCATTGCAAACAAATTGGCAACCATTTCATTCCCATACACCATTTCAGCAAAGATCAAGATAGAGATAGAGAATTTTTAACCCTTTCATTGACCTATAGAACCGAGATGGAATGCTCGATTATGGTGGCGTGATAAGATAATTTCTTAAGGAATTGGAGGATTAAAAAACCCAAAAAACCAACAATCCTCTGTAGATCATAATTGCGCGGCATATTAGCTCTCAAATACAAAGGGGTTGTTGCACAGTGGGCAGTGCTATGTTCAGATACATGCTTTGTAGAAGATCGATTCCTTTTAATTGGACAGCTGCTTAACCATAAACTAAAGAAACATAATAGGTATTCTCCAATGTGAATGAAATTAATCCTATTGTAAATAACCATTGGAGTATTTAATGGGCTATCTGAATCCTTTCCAATACACAAACTTAGCCACAGGTGAGTTTCTTTCCCAGTTTAATCTCACTAAATTTTTTTTATTTTTTATTTTTACATTTTTACGGTTCCTCATCACATAGAGTTTAGAAAAGGCATTATGTAGCAATTTTAAAGCAATTTCATGCTTGGCAATGACTTACCAAAATCTGTGTATTTTACTCTGTGGTATTAGAGGTATCCAGTCCTTTGCTAGGTCAGTTACCATGCAGCTACTAGGCTGGTCCTACTCCTATTGAGTCATGTTTTGTTTATTATTTTAAAGGAAAAACTCCCTATCACCTTTGATCAACTCAGGTTAGCAGGAACATAGGTGCATTTCAGCTCTTTACCATTTATCTCCTCCCAACTATTACCACGTGCCAGCCTCCTGCCCTCTTTCCACAGCAGCAGCCCTGTTTACCCAATAGTCTGCTTTCTATCAAAATACCTCACCACCTTTATTTTAGTCTAAAATGCACTGGCAAAACATTTCGTACTCAGAGAAAGGAAATTTAACACATCCCTCTCTTCTATTTAAAATGATTGAAAGAATAAGCATAGACTTTTGGAGAAAACAAAGCTACACCAGTGATGAAAAGAAGAAAGTGCATTCAAACCTGCTGTCAAACATACATATTAATGAAACAGTGGCATACTGCACAAAAGAAATATTCAAATTACAGTTTATAGCTAAAAGTTGAAAGCTTCTATTTTCCTGCCACACTTACCCGACACAAACAATATTGATTGTTTTATTAATTTCAAGATACCCCTGCATATTTATTTGATTTAGAACGTATAAGTTTTTCTTTCAAGTGTTACTCCGCTAATTCCTTCACAAGGAAAGAGTCCTTTATTTAACAGTATTTATTCTCTGAAATGAAAGGAAAGAAGCTGTTTAAGAGCTTGTTATAAATGTTAAAAGGAGACTCTTACCAAATCTCAGCTTTGGTTCATTGTGCTGACGTCCTAATAATGTTCAAATATACTAATAATTGAGGTAAAAATACAATTAACAAATTCTTTTACTTCATGACAATGAAGCATTAGATTTTTTTGGAAAACTGAGCTAAGTACAACTTCATGTTCAGAAATCCCACTCGCCAAAGCGTAAGAGCAGAATCTCGGTATCAGCTAGTCTTGCTGGGTTGGAAGAAGTTGTTGGTCTGTGTTCTTCATGTATGACACATTCCTGTCAGAATTTCCTTCAGTTCAGTATGTGAAAGTGGCCTAGTCACGGTGGAGGAGTTGAACAACCTCCTGTGATCGTACTGCATGGCTTCTTTGATTTGGAAAATGGCGTCTTTGACTTGAAACTGGACAGGCTCTTTGTACTTTCACCTCTCTTTGTTTCTTAACTTCAAATTTCAAGTACCTTTCAGAAAGCACTGGACTATGGCACACCTTCTGACACTGAGATCTTTGGGAGGAGCTGTCAGAAAGTGCACTCTACTCCTGGTTGCAGTGCTAAAGCCACTGTCAAAAACTGAGGAGGCTCCATCATTCCCAAACAGAGCCAGGTGCTCTTCTTCAAAAGGATCTCTTCCCATCTGATCTTGCAGGTCTACTTCAAGGGCATTTCATGACCACCCTTTTCTTGGAGATGCTCAGTAGCTCCTGACCTGAGCTCAGCCTTCAAGAAAATCTTTGAGGCTCCTTCCCTATTTGTGTAAAGCATAATTTTGTCCCAACAGCTGTCTAGCAGTTAATCCTAAATGGCATAGTTTTTAACAGGAAAGTGTAATGAAAATCAGTAAGTTTGGAGTAGGGTCATTTTTCAGGGAATTTCATAGGGTTCCTTGTCTTGATGTATGGCTGGGCCAGACCATCTAAACTAGCGCTGAGAAGGATTAGCCCTAATAAAAATGCTGATGATGGTATATGTGGTAATGCCACTGCTGCTGACCCAAATGCAACTGCACCGGTGCAGGCACAGTTAGGAGAGAGCATAAGTAAAATTCTGTAAAGACATGTATACAACAACTGTGAATACAACTGCACCCACTGCAAGGAGATGTTGCCAAAAGATGCCAGTGAGAAGTTCCTTTACCATGCTGGTCTCCAGGCGTCTTTATGGCTACCTCGGACTTTTTTTTTACAGCCAGTATACATTAGAGTCTTAGGGTGGTTTTTTCTCATGAAGGGCAACTACAGCTTGTATTGACCCAGTGTGTGCAAAAGTCAGCTCCAAGTTACCTTTTATATCACTGGTTTTGACTGGCGTTCTTCTCTATGTAACTCTGCATGCTACTTTCAAGCTAGCTAGCTTTAAAACTCCCCCCCCTTTTTTTTACCTGTTCCCATCAACTATTTAGGGTGCACTCGCTTCTTTTTTTTGAGCCTGATTATTTATAATTAGCATTTTCTGCCCACATGCAATTGTGCTCTAAACTCTTTCACATTGGGTTAATTCACTGACTTTAAAATCTATTAATTGACATCCAGAGGGAAAAAAGTAAACATGTCTTTAAAGATGGCATGAATGGTTGAATCAAGATTAGGTCCCCACTCTTTTAGTCCCTGATTTTAAGGGAAGGCTGCAGTCTTCAAAAATCAATTGTCTTCAAAGCTCCAAAAAGAAAATGGAATGAGCAGGGGTCAGACTCAAGAGCATCCCTTGTGTGCTGGAGTTAACATTACCTAAGTACTTTAAATGATCACTAATTAGTGCTTTCAATGGGCACTCTGAGGACCACAGGATTGAAATATCTTATTTGGGAATAAACAATTGTGTAAGGCAGACTAGATCAACTCTCTAACAGGGGCAGCAAAATAAATCTTCTGTTACAACCTGTAACCAGAGAGAGGTCCTCAAGGACCCGCTAAACCATTCACAATTGCCCTCTTCCATTATTCCCAGGTTAAGATGGCCACATGACTCTTGCCTATACATGCGAGTGTGCTTCCCTGTTAAATTCAGTTTTTAATACAGCCCTGTTTGTCTTGAATCAGGAACATGAGTGTGCCCCTTGGTATTTAGGAGGCTAGGCAGTAAAAAAAGGATCCTTGCTGACCGTTTCAGATGCAACTTGGAAAAACTCTTAAAATATTCTTAAAAGTCACAGTAAAATAATCTATAAATATTTATTTCACAGTTGAGTTGAATTCAGTAGAGTTAGAGTTTACTATCCACAACTGCATTTGAACAAAACAGGAGTATCTAACAGAGCAGTAAATTATGACTAAATATTGCCAGATCCTTGAATTTCAAATCAATAGCCATAAATTTTTTCTAGGTGTAACTGGTATAAGAAAGAAAAAATCCTAATAAGGACAAGAAAACATACCATCTGACATACATATCCAGTCAATTTTTAAGAGTGCAATTACAAATACTGAGAATTCTTGATGGAGGTTTTATAAATAACTTGCAAATCAAACACAGTTTTCATGAAATATGGGAATAATGAGTATACACAAGGACAGGGATCTGCCATAGAAAACCTGAAAATTGGCATAAGAGCTCCATTTGTAAAGGTAATATTTCATAACCACTTGTTTGCTTTTTCAAATAATATTTACTCATTGCTGTAATGTAGGATGAGGATACATAACAGGAAGACAATAGAGATTCCAGAACAGAAGGACAAAGCTTTGACTTGGACCTTTATCCAGAGCCTGCCATATTGCACAAATTAAATTTTCCTTTCTGGCAGCTATCCCTTACATAAACTGACCCACTTATGATACTTCACCTTCCTAAAGTGCAATACAAAACATATGTGATCATTAAAAAAAAATCATCAGAAAAATGAAAGTGGGACCGTGAGTGTTATAAAGAATGGTAAAATCCTCTTAATCCGCCAGAAGACAGATTTTCTATTTTTAAAAAGAAAAACTGCATGGAGGACAAAATGTTTCTGATTTCACAAAGGCTTAATGCTTTCTTTGAAAAAAAAAAAAATTTTGACGTTTTTTAACATTTTGCATTTTAAAAAAATTGTGTAAAGACAGAATTGTTTCATTTTTTCACTGAAGACCAAAACTCTGGTTTCTGTTTAGCAACAAAAAAATTGTCCTAGAAAAATTCTGACCAGCAATACTGAAAAGCATAATACCATCAAAAATCTTGTGAAGTTCTACTGTGGCTTCTAAGTCTTTGCTAGACTCTGTGCCAGAAATTCACTTCTTGTGCTTTACAGCATATTTGAGTGGAGGAGCTTAGTTGTTAAGCCTTGAAGATAAGCAAGAAACTTCCTAACTGATCTCTTCTGTCAGGAGTTTGTTTCAGATTCTTACACAGCCGTAAGAACACTAACTTCTGATGTTTCCAGCACTGTTTTTTTTTTTTGAGGAAAATGGCTTCAAAGATGTTACCTGTCCCTCCTATAGGTAGTAAATAAGACCCAGCAGAATCACAATGTACAACAGAAAATTAATCTTCCAGACATATCAACTCTAAGGTTAATGTAAAGTTTAATAATAAACTCTGAGTTTCTCAGATTTTATATGACCCAGCCTTGCTATTTTCAAATGAAAGAATCATTTAGAAAAACATTAGAAAAATATAAAAACTATTCTAGTCATTGCCACTGCCAGAAAACCTCTTTTCAAACAGAAAAAAAGCCTGTTCCTCCTTGTGGCACTACCTGAGAAATCTGTCGTTAGCTTCTATCTCAAGCATTAGCCGATAGGCACACGGAAATGAAGTTGCCTTACTTCAGGGGCTTTGTCGTGATTAGTTTTTCAGGGCATTGTGTTTTAGCATGCCACTTTCACGGATGAATAATGGCAGGGCTGTTTGTCAGCCAGAGTGTGGCCAGGTGCTTTGGGGACGTGGCTCGCACAGCACTGAGCCGGGGCTCGGGCATTTGCAGGGCTCGGCCCTCCAGTTACTGCTGGAAACCCTCTATTATGCCCCATTCTGTAGCCTGGCCACAAGAAACAAATAATTTCTGAGAAGTTAAAGCAGGGGTCATCTCTAATTGAAACAACTCAATGTGCAGGTCAGATTTGAAGGATCTTTAATGTGAGAGATCATGAAATAAAGAGATTTAAGCAATTGTTGAAACATGTAATTTCAAAAGCCGGTCACACGAAGGGAGATACCAGTTGGCCACAGCGGGGAAAGCTGCGCCGCAGTTCGAGGATGATCAATAGCTGATCCATGTTACCTTTATTCTTTGTCAAAATGAATCTTGTCTTTTTCTGGGTTTGGTTACTACTATTTAAAGCTCAGTTCTATAAAACTCTCCTGTTCAGTGGTAGTTAAATGAATCAAATTATTTAGATGTAAAACTGCATTTTAGCTCAAGTTCTTTCCTTCTATATTCTTCTATGGATGCTCAAAACTAAATTTGTCCAGACAGAATATAATAGAATTCCATCAAGAAGATAAGTTTGTTGGTTTTTGTATGTTGGAAGGGGCAATGCCACCTGTCTTTCTTCTCTAGGAACTAGAATCTGTGAGTCTAATCTATGCAGAAATGTTTAATTTACATTCTTGAATCAATAACCACTGATTTTGGAAATGTAATGTATAAACTGCTCTGCGGTGCAATCCAACCAGCACTATTGTATTGTTGAATAGGGGACCAGAAATTGAAAATAATTAATAAGAAATTGAGAATAATTGAACTATTTTCATTGCCTATTCAAGAAAGTAGGGATGGAGTCATATAAAGTCCTTATTATTTTAGATGTGCAAACATCAGAACAGTTTGGATAGTAAGGTTTAAGGCCTGATCCTGTAAGAAAGTGGCCCTTTCCTAAAATTTCCATTCCCACTGATTTCAGTGGGATCAAAATGTTTGAAGGTGCTCAGTGTCTCTCTGTATTGTGGTTACTGCTGACATAGTCTAAAGATGGCACCAGGGAAAAATGTTCCACAGGGTTTCACATTTTCACTGCATCCCCTAGATAATGAACTGTTTGTGGGTCAACCTGAAATTATTTCTGTTTCTTTTTCCTGAAGAAATCCAGCATTGAAAAGATTCATGTAAGTACTATTTCCAGCAATGCTCTTTGAAGAAATTTCAGTGGTGCTCCATGCTGGTAATGCTAATTCCCTTTCTTACACAAAGCACAGGAGCCACTCAACTAATTCTGACTTTTGGGCCTGGCTGGCATCATCCCCTCATCGTAGGAAAGCCAAGAGTAGCGCAAAGTTTAAACTACCCCAGTAGGTCACTGGTTGTTTCTAGGCTATGTACAGTCCATGTAAACATTTAGATCAGTAAAATACTTTTTAACCGAACCTCCCATTTCAAAAGCAGATGAAGAGAAATGGGAGGCAAGATAGTTTTCTGGAAAATGAAAGAGGGGTCCACACACCAATATAATGTAGTCTTTTGAATCATAAATCTATCAGAAGAAACCCTGTATATGTGGAATCTGACTGCGTAAGCTCAGCATCATAAGCTTTGGAGAGTTTGTTTGAAAAGTCTGATACTGATTTTAGAAGGCTCATTGAAACAAAGCTTTGACTCCATTACCTGGCAGACAGAATGGTTAGTAAAGTCTTAACAGGAGTTTCAAGAATTTTTTTCTTGCTCTGTACAAGGCATCTATATGCTATGGCCATAGGAAGCCGCTTACGGGAGGATTAATTCAGCAGCTGATGCTTCCCTAGATATATTGTGAGATGTTTTCCTTTCTGTGGCTTGCTTCTTTGGAGGTTGGTGGGCGTGATATGAAAATTGTGTGCATCAGGCCCAATGTTTTGTATTAGTGCCCCTGTACCAAAGGGGTTAGTTTTTAAGGGAGCCTGTGTGACCAGTTCACTTAGCTAAGTGCCACAGCTACAAAGTATTTGGGGTGCAAATAAAAATCGCTGTACAAAATAAAGCCGTGTTAAAACTAACTGCATATTTTTGCAGCACAAATCAACAGCCCGCTTGGCCACAGCTTCCCAGTGACACTCTGTGACAAGGCTTCTTGCAGAGCACCAGTACTCACTATGAGCTTTCCCCGAGGCTCACTCCAGCCATCCTTGCTGGAAGAAGGGGGCGAAAAGGCAGGAATGCCTGTCCTGTTTCCCACATGTGAGCTGAATGACCGCCTATCTTTTTTGAGCATTTTGCTTGCATCTACCAGCACATAGCCATAGAGCCCACACCATCCCTCTGTCTTGCCAGTCTCAGGGACTCCCCAAACTCCCTTGTACTAGTAGGATATACCGCCTTTTCATTTATGGTGCCATGTCTCCCCAGTGAGCCAGAGGTGGGAGCAAGCCTGAATGTATCACAGAGCTGGAAAAAGTCCCATGTTTCCCCCTTGCTATAAAAGACTGATTTTAGCTACCGTTAACTAATGGTGATAGTTGACCATACAGGCCAACAAGGAAAACAGATTTAAGTTAAGATTGTAGATTATGATTAAAAGTTACATTACTTTAAAGATCACATTAAAAGCAAAGATGGAAACACCCACTAAAGTAGTGGTAACTTTTCTGTTTTGGATAGCAGCAGCTAAATCCACTATGCAAATAATGGAGGTGCTTGCCCAATTTGCTGGTGGGGAAGGAGGAACCTCATCACTTTTGGGGAAAGAGTAAATAAGACATGGCAGAGGTGCAAGCCTCTTAATACAACGCAGCGCCTGGAGAGGACAGTAATAATGAGCCTTGGTTTCCCCTCACAAAGCCAACGAGATACGGTCTCTGGCATGAAGCTTGCTGCTGACCCAGACAAACCAAACTCCACCTGGCTCGGCCAAGAAGGAGTCTCACGCAGGATGACTTTGTGAGACAAGAAACCCTCCCGGTGCAGACCAGGGCAAAGGTGCAGGGCTTGCATCCCTGCTACTGCCAGCCTCACCTCTAGTCAAAGCATGGGCGGAGGAAGGCTTTTTGCATCTGTAACGTTCAGGACTTCCTGGCTGTTTTCAAGGGAATCCAGGATGATATCAACCGGGTTATAGATGGGGAACTAAGATGTTAATTGACTTGTCTATATCATACAAAGAAACATATGGCAGAAGACAGATCAGACTTGGGGTCTCCCACGACCCCAAATGACAATGTAAAAGCCAGCTCACTCCTTCTGCTTGTTAGACTCCCATATGTTGCTCTATTAAAGTCTTCTAAATAGATGTTTAATCTGCTTTGTACTGTCACACTTAATAATTTGAAGTGTTGGAGCAGGGTCATTACTTAGAACTCGTAAGAGGAATTATTTAGTAAAATATTCTTATCACTTATTTGATCTTGCTTTGCCCTTGTGGGAAAAACTTGGGTTTCTATTCCAGTTTTCTACATTTCCCAAGTATGTTAGCAGCAGAGCAAAAGAAGAAACAGATTCTCCAGAAATGTCTCTACTATAGATTTTTTAACAAAAGGATTTTTGAAATAAAAGTGAATGTCACTGTGCACATAGCATAGGCTAAAATAGCAGTTGCATTGCTTAAATGTGCTCTTTAGAGTTTTAATTCACCAGGAAAACCCTCTCAGAGAAATTAAATAGTACTCATGGGAAAGGATCCTTCTTTCAGCAAGTTTTCCTGGGACTTTCAGGGCCATTAACAAGCCTAATACACTGCATTACCTTTCCAGTCACTTCTTTTCCCTTTGTTGTGATACCTACTTAAAATATCAAAGCTGTGAGAAGTTCAATGAGATATTGAAAACTGAGTAACACAGGTTTTATATGACAATCCCAAATCCCTCCCTCTGTCTTTTTTTTTTTAAAGTCCTTTGCCAGCATCACTAGATGAAAAAGAAATAAAAAGTCCATGGGTGGGACATGAAGGACTGACAAGGTAAAGCCAGATCAAAAAGAAGCCTCCGTTAATAAATCAAAGAGGCTAAACAAAGGGCAGAACAGAAAAAAGTATCTTGAATCCTGTAACCTAGATGTAAACTGTCCTAATTCAGCATTATTTAGCACTCAGAAGATTAATTCTTAGTCATTCTAACCTGAAGAAGAGGGAGGGGGAGAAGCAATATTCCTCTGGTGGTATCAGAAAAAATGGCAAGGTTACGAATCAGTGGACAAAATCAACATATTTTTCCTGGAGAGAAGGAATGGGAAAAAGTGATAGTTCTTGATGTTTCTGATTAAATGTTAACATTTGGGTTTGGGTTTTTTTTTTTTTTTTGGTATGCACAACTATTGGTCTAATAAAGCTAAAGAAAGAAATTGGAAAAAAGGAAGTGCAGGTGTAGCTCTGAAAGTACACCTAGATAATTTGTTAATATCACTGGAGAGAAATAAATTCCTAGAATTTAAGCTGGAGGTGACTAGCCTATCGCATGTCGTTTAACCTAAAGTCAGTTCTACATTTTTAGAATTAGCTTTCCATCAGATCTTTTCCTTTATGACTGTTTTGATCATCAGCGTGACTAGGCATGAGATGCAATCGATAAAGCTGTCAGAACCTCATAGTACAGAGGCAGCTATTGAAACAAAACTGGGAAGAATGTTTGGAAGAACACTTTATAACGCTGTGGAACCATCCAGCACATATTCCACGCTAGGCATAGGTTTGTGATCCAGCAAATCGGTTAGCTTTCACAGTCCTGGTCCAAAAAGTTCTTTGTCAAGGTTTACAACATATTCTGAATTCAGACCAAATCCTGACTTCCTGTTGGTGGATGTCCTACCTTGAATCAGACTTCTCCCAAGGTTTTCAGTATCCAACCCAAGTCTGATGGGCTGAGGACACACAATCCAGAAATCCAACCCAAATTGCAGTATAATATGCATAAAGCTTCCAAGAGTCAAAATAGATTCACATAAGCATAAACATACAGAAATCTTGCATGACTTATGATGTATAAATATGAATTACTGACTTTTTAAGAGCATATCAAATACAAAATGAACATACTTCCACCTTGAATACACATTTGGTGGAACTGTAGAAATGTATTTCCTTACGATTATATTTTTTAGAAAAAAATTAGTAAATGTCCTCTTTCCATTGATACATTCTGACCAGTAAATTCTGTTAGTGAACGTGTGAGACTTGTGCAATGCATTGCTGTTTGTATTCAGCTACTTAACCCTGGGAATTCTTCTCAAAACCAAGCTGAGATTCAATCTGTATAATCCCACTGAATGAAAACACAGAAGTGAAGATCTGGTAATCCAAATCCAAGCATCCCAGGTCTAACTTTTAGAAACTAACATTAAAGTGCCTCGTTGCTGTAAGCAGAGGTCTGCACCTGCTGGGTTTATTTCCAAAGATACAGGTATAAGCCTTTGCAAATGCCTTTTGCTTTACTTATACATTCTGTAATTTGACTGGTCTCAATTTGAAATTGAAGGCAAATCTTTTCTTTTTCATCAATAATCTGCTACATCTTTTAAAATAAATATTCTTTTGAACATGCTTATCAAATCACACATCCACTATGGTTCTTTAACAATGAAACCGTTTTTTTAACCTGACACTTTAAGGTGGACTTGATAACCCCTAATCCTCAACTGCTCCATAATCTTTTCTTGTTTTGTAAATTGCCTTTAAGAAAGTAACCTAGACATGTCTTTGATGTGGGTTTGTCCTTTATTTACTACAGCTTCTGAAAACCTTTGATAAATTAATCTCACCAATGGAATAGCAATGTGTAATTCATACTTTGATGCCTTATTGAAGGATCTGCTATTCACCACTGCTACTCAGTGGGTTAGAGGTTCAGCAGAAAATACACAGAAGGCATCCTCATTTAAATGGTTTCTTATATCCAGATGAGGAAGACTTTTGTGTCCTTGAGAAGCAAACCATTTCTTCCATAATAACTTCCATACACTTGTACAGTACTGTTTCCTGCAGTTCTGCATCTGTGCATGTGTGATCCACTGTGACTCAGCTTCCAGAAGCAGTGGGTTCTGGGAGATTTTTTTTTTATAAATATATTTAGTTACAGATAAAAGTAGACATTTAAATAAATAAATGTAAGTGTGCGTATGTGTCTGTGTGCATACTCCACTAGTGTTCAGTGGGACTGTTGCTGCACGTCTTCCTGCAGTATTTCAAGACGACCTGTTGTACAGCTATTTACACTCTGTGAACTGACACATTTCAGATTAATCTGGTATTTAGCTCTGCGAAAAGGAAATCTAATTCACATGACATATGGCACACAGGCAAATTTTAATGTGTGGAACCAGATGTACTTGCCTGAATCAGAAGTCGTCGAATCTCCAGTACCCTACAGGCTGTATTTGTTTGAATTATATCGGCACTGCTATGGTAAATTGTCACCATGAAAAGATAGTGTATACATGCACACAGTAAGTGCACCCTGCCAAATCATCTCTGCTTTTATTAGCCCTGCATCCTAGATTAGCGCAGCTCAGACATGACATTGATGATTGCAGGCCATACCTTTGCTTGCAGCGTACTTGAATCTGAAAAGAACATAAGAATCAGAGCTTTTAGCGTCTTGTACAATTAAACCCTTAGGCACACTAGAAACTGAAAGTGAGTGTCTGTTGAAAACAGAAACGTGCTGATGCACTGTTGTTGTTGCCAGCTTACATAAAGTAATATGCCCAAAAGCCTCTTAGCAATTACCCAACATTTGAGTTTGTTCTTAATTTTAATATAATGGCTTGAAATTATGATTTAAGTGCTTAGGGTTTTCTTTTCAGAATGAGCAACATTCCAAAAATATTCGACACTGAAAATGGACATAAACAACATTATAATTAGGCAAAGCCTATTTTGGGAATGTCAGAAAGAATGTCAAGAGTCAGTTGGGCCAGTGCCCAATGTCATCATTTGGTATAATGGTTCTATTCATCCCATTTAAATCCAAGATCACAACATTTTTCTTAACTGTAGGGTAAAAGACAGGAGACTCTTTCTCATTCTCTTCTCCCCACACTTTGTAATGATCTTCCCTTTTAAGATACACTCTGTCTCTGCCTTTACTTGTGTTCTGCTCTTATCTCCTTCTTCATACACAGAGAAAAGTTCCAAACTTTTCCAAAAATTGCAAACACAAATATGAGTGTGAAAGGCTAGGCCTAAAGACACTGTGACGTCTGCTTACTCTCAGAGAAGAAAAGAGCAGAGAAGAGAAGAAAAAGGAGAAGAGAAAAGAAAAAAGGAAAGACGCTGCTTGTCTTGCTTAATTCGTAAAAATGTTGGTCATATCAAACAGTGAATTTAAGGTGATTTATGTTTGCATTTGCATTGTAATAAAAGGTAGCTAAAGGAATTTGAATTTTTTTTCAGTTTTCCCTCCTGTGATGGATGACTTTGGAGATTGTCTTGTAGTATTCGTATTCAACACTTCAGATCATCAGACCATTTAATGCAGACTCTTCTGTCTCTAGGAAGATTTTTTTTTACTGTGAGGATGGTCAAATCTTTGTCCAGGTTGCCTAGAGATGTTTTGAAATCTCTGCCCTTGGACATATTCAAAACTTTACTGGACGTGAGCAACCTGCTGTAACTGGACTTCCTTCAAGCAGGGGATTGGACCGGATGACCTCTGAAGGGGCCTTCCAACCCAAATTATTCTATGATTCTGTGCTGCTGATGTATAAGAAGATGACTAAAAAGACACAATATTTCTCCCCCACATGGCTGTGAAACATGGAAAAAACATGATGTCCTTTTCTCTGTAAATCTTTGGAAGTCCCAGTGAAGATACCAGTGCGAAACACATTTTTCGTGAAGCTGAAGGAATTGGTAATTTAAATTTTGAAATTAAGTTGCAGATCTCTCGGTTTGGTTTGTGGATGTATGGATACCTGCCTATCAGCTCAGATCTTAGAAGATGATGCCTTCAAGTGCTGCTTCTTCTTCCTCTTTACCTTATTCCCTTTCCATGTTTTTACTGACTAATTAGTAATTCAAGTTTAGCAGTAATCTTTTTTTTTTTATCGTGCCTATGAATTCATTTGCATAGTGAGTTGAATAGTTTAGTCAGCAGTATGCATCTTTTTTTAAAAAACTTTTTCATGTAAAATAGGGAAACAATAAAAGTTTACAATAAGGAGAACTTCTCAAGAACAGGTCCAGCTGATAAGCAAATGTGTCAGACAACTCCTAACCACTGTGATGACATTTCTATGTCTGCTAATTAACATGCCAAAGTCCAAGAGTTCAAGAAAATGATAGCACATGTAGGTATATAGATTAGATTATACAGAGATATTAGGTCAGGCTGTGTTGTTAGCAAAGAAAAGGATATTCCAGTACTATCACATATTTAGAAGACTGATAAATGCCAGCTAACTTATCAGCTAAAGGTGCCATCTGTAGAAAAAAAAATGCCCCAAACAAAAACATTTGGAAGTATACTCTTTATTATTTATTTATTCTTTTTACTTTTTCCAAATAGAAAAAAAAAAGAGACATGCTTAGAGCAAGGGCTAAGTTCTGTCATCATTTATGATGATACAAACGCAAAGTTAATTGATCCAGTTCTGACTTCAGTCATAGGTTGCATCCATGATAAACTTAGCACAAAGTGAGGTAGCTAATACACTCTAGTGCCGTATATGGACTCTTTTCTTCCAACTTTACATGCTGCAGTGAAGGCTTCTACTTGAGTTATCATCTTTATTCTCCTTAGAGGTGTTGGAGAGAAATAAGCAGAGTTTGTGATTAAATCTAATTCTGAAGTTAGTTATTTAAGTTGTAAGTAAGAAAGAGGAATGCCAATCCAGAAGTACCTGTATTCCTTAAGTCCTTGTAAAAAAGGGATTCAAAGGTACAAGTGTATACTGTAGACATCTGAAGCAAGGTGAATTGAACCTCGTCTTCCGCCCATGAATCAACACTTTCCTACAGAGCAGTTCTGGAAATAGAGGAAGGTCCTTCGTGCCTTCGGGGCACTCTGGCCATGTCTGTATTTCTGGACCTGAGTTCCTGTGCCTGGCTGCAAACCATGGCTGCATCTTTGCTCCTGGGCAGGGTGAGACCTGGATGTGAACTGGCCCATTCTTCCCAATCCTACCCTACTTGCATGGAAAGGAAGCCTAAAGAAGCAGGGCACACGAAATATGTGGTATGCTCTGAAAAAGGAGAAGGCCAAGACCCTGTGGCAAGCACCATTAGGTGCAACTTCAGCCTGGAGAGAACATTTCTATGAGGCAACTATTGAGCTGTAAACGCGTACTCCAGTCCTCTGGGCACCAGAATCTCCATCTAGATGACCCCTTCTTTATGTTCCTCAAAAGCCAGATAAATCTGCTAACTTCAGATGATCCTTTCTGGTATATCAGCACAATCAATATCTCTACTGACACAGATGTTGCACGAAAGTAAGCTGAGGGGAATTTGGCGCTGGGCTGTTCCGCTCTAGGGCTGTCAGAGGGATTGCTATTTGAAGTAACAGCACAAGTTGTGAATTTCCTCGTCTGCAGACATAGACAAATGAGATGGGACAACATTCTCTGAGCAAGGAGCCCTTCATGAAAGGGAACTGGAGAAGTGGAAAGTCTGCGCTCAATTACATTAATGAGATAAATCATTTATGTGCCTTGAATCAAGTTTGCTGCATGATTTAAGGGCATCATCACTATATGCAGTGTTGTCATTCCTTGTTAGTTGTTATTTCCTTGTTATTAATTCTAATTCTTATTGCCTCTCAACTGTCCACGCTCAGAAAGAGAAGTGCTTGGGTTTTCTGTATTCTGTTGCTATGTAATGTGATATAAAACAAGTTTGGAGTGTCTCCCTGAATGCATGCAACCAAAACTAGGCCAGAAATCCCTTCCGCTGCAGCTGCTAATCATTAAATCATGGACCTGTTCAAGAAGCCCTGTATCCTTATGTCAAACTGCATGAGAACCTATAGGAAGGTATTCATACGACAACTCAGAAATCCCCTGGAATATAGTATATGTGCATCCTCTCCATACTTTTGGATACAAAAGTCTTTTGGTTTTAGTAGAGTCACTACAAAATTATGAAGAGGATTTACATGCGTGTATATTTGACCATACACAGAGAGAGACAGAGGGAGAGAGCTGCTAATATTTTAGTAGAGCTGGTCAGAAAAATTTAACAGAAATGAGAATTCTAAAAAAATTGAGGGCAGGAGAAAAATTAAAATCTCACAAATTTTTGCTATTTTCCAACTAAGGTTTCTGCAGATGGAGCAGGCTATTTTTCCCCAAAAATTGATTTGATGTTGTATTTTTAGAACAAATGGGGAAAAGATAATTGTGGACATCGTGTTTTCAATTTCAGACAATGTAATTTTAGGCATACTATTTATATGGTTGTAGCTTGTACTTTAGTCAGCATGTTTTTCCTGAGATATTAAAAACCTTTTGATTTAAAAGGAAAAAAAAAGGCAAAGCTGCAATGAGATCAGCCTCTGTGTTAACAACCATTTGTAAGATTCAAAAATATTTGCTAAGATTCAAAGATATTTTCACCAGGTCACATTTCCTGAGTACAGAATTCCAATTTTCAAGGTCTTAGTGCTTATTCAAACACACTTCATTTTTACTGAAGTGATTTTGAAATCATGAATGGTTTATGTTCTTTCTTAATACATAAAAATCATAAATATTCAGTATCTTTTTTGAGGAATATTTTAACAATGTGCATATCCTATTATAAAACTCACTGTGTTAAAATACCCTTAAACTTTAAAAGAAAGAAAAAAAAAAGAAATCCTGCAGTATTTTATGGAAATGTTCTCAAAATAAAAAGGGCAACCTGCCTTGCAATTAGTATTGCGATCACCAGTATTACTTGGAATGTTGAAAGTATGAAACCCTTAAGAGAAGAGAATAATTACTGTATCAGTAAAAACACAGACTGCAGCTGATAAACCGTTGGATAAATGTGTATATATACTTAACACATTATCTTTTTACTCAAAGGCGTGCTGGATTCTTTGTGTCCCAGTGCTGGAACCTGGGGCAGGGGAGCTGGCTGGGCTATAACGCTGGGCACTGGGACTGCAGCTCCCACCGAGCGCGGGGCTGCGGCCAGGTGCTGCGCTGCGCAGGGACCCTCTGCTGCAAGGAAGGAGGCAGTTAATGCTGGTGGCTGCTGCGAGACAACCCCGGCAGCAGGACCGTGCCTCTCCCCCAGTGCAGGGCTCTGCCATGCAGGAAGGAGGGCCACCTGCTAAGAGCAGGTTTGATGCTTCTGTAGAGCTCTCTGTTACGATGAGGACTCTCATTTTCTTTTCAGCTTGGCAGAGCCGTGATTTTTGGCAGGTGTATACTACTAATATCAGTCTACCTCACAAGGGTGTTTGCTAGACTCAGTTAATTAATATATGTCATATTTGGAGATAATTAGGAAGTGCTCTATAACTGAATTCCAGTCTCTGTCATCATCTGTAGGATTTTTGCCACTAGCTTCAACAGGGAGAAGATTTTGTTGTACAATGAAACCCAAAGAACAGGTTTTTATGAGACTCAAAGAGCATAGTAAAAGTAGGACAACTCCGAGTGCTTTCTAACATGTAACAATATCGATCTGCTACCACTGACCTCCTACTGCTGCTAGCAGAATGACTAAGCAAAGGCTGTTTATTTTCCTATAGATCAAAGAGAAGCAACAAAAGAGATCTCCCCAAAAGGTGGTTCACTGCAGAAGTCAGTGCTCTTGTTTCCCTATCTGATCAGCAGATTCCTTCAGCTTGCATTGATAAACCCGGCTGCTGCTCAGTCAGCCTCAGCCCTGTCATCAGTCTTGTCGGACAAGATGCCTGACTCTTCCCAGGCTGCATGGGAGAATAACAGCGTTGCTCTGGCATAGCTAAAATACAATAGATGGGAGCTGGAATATAAAGTGGGGAATTCCTCACATACCTTCCCATTTTCATGGACTATTGGCAGGGAGGGGGGGGGGGGAAGGAAGCACACTTTGGCATTCAGCCAGATATTTCATTCGTTTTCCTTTTAATTGCCTGAAGTCATTCCACATTGTGCTAGGCTCCCCCCTCCCCGACCTCTCTTTTCTCTGCATCCTTTCCCTCCCTCCCCCTTGCAGCCACCCTCAGCCCCAGTGGCACAGCAGGAAGGCTGGGTCCTGCCTCCCGCACAGCCTCCAAGGAGAGGAGCACCTGGGCGCCCACGTTACTGGGATGCTGCTCTCTGGTCTGATGCAGAACAAGCAAAAATCCCTCTGTGGGATAGCAAGTGCTTGCCTTACCAACATTGTCAGCCTTAGTATGTGGCATAGGACCACGCCGTTAACTTGGGCAAACTGTCGTATTTCAGTGGAAATCAATGAGACTGCAACAACATACATCAGCTGAGGGTCTTTCCCTGAGTCTTTACCCATATTCATTATCCGAGGTGTCTTCCTTAAGGCTTTAACTAAATTCCAAATCCCCATTGCAGTCTACTTAAATTGCCACTACAATGTCAATTACCTCAACCAGTCCCCTCTCCCAGCACCGCACTGCTGTGTGATGCTATTGGGGTGTGTTACACAGAGTTGTTTCATTCTTTGGAGCAGTTTGCACTTTAGTGAATACAGTCGGTCTTGCAATGTCTCTGTCCCCAGTGATCCTTATTTAATATTTGAAAAATGCAGAGGCAGAAGGTATGAGAAGTAGTACTTTTTTCTGCAGTCAAAGAATCCTAACCAGCAAATTTGTTATTTTTTTAATTATGCTGAAGAGCAAAGCTCTCAAAGACTTCATCTAATATCTTTTAAAAGACTGCTTTTCTAAAATAATTTAATGAAAATGCATTTTAAAGAGCTTTAAGACAAACTTTACCTCCAAATCTTTATGTAAACAGTTGGATATGTTTGTATAACAGTCATTTCAGGACAGTGGATTAGAATGCATCCCCTGTTCATTAGGGATCAGATCCTTGCATATCTTACAGATCGGGATCTTTTTTCCCAAACAGTAGTCAATAAAAAATTGCTTACTACTCAAATAGGCAAAAACCTATTTGATGAAAAATAGGCTGAAAGCAGATGTGGTTTTATTTTGATTACATAACAATCTCAGTTTTCTGGGATATTCTGTAGAATTTAAGAAGAAATTGATATACCAGATTTTGCTTTTTAAGGTAATGTTCTGGGTCCTGGAGTAACTGTGGTTTCAAGTCTAACATCTGCATTCAATCTTTATTTAACCTAGTTGTCAGTTGCCAATTTTATATCAGTGAATGATACGGTGATGTTCTTTATTGGAAGGGTTGTAGCAGAATGAAAGAGAAGAAAAGAAAAGAAGGGAAGAGAAGGGTAAGACTGTTGTCTTGTCAGGAAGTAAAAATCTAGAAAACCAAAAAAAGAAGGATTGCTAATGGAGTTTATACTCTACAAAACTTCAGGAAAAATGCTTGCAAATCCAGGTTGGCCAAGATATTTTTTTTCTGAGGTTATTACTCAGGTTCTCGCTGTATCTGAAGTCTCAGTCCAGTCTTAAATGAGACTGAGGAGCTTGCACGAAGACCAGCACACGAGAGTAGCCTTGATTCTAGCCAGGAGCTAAACCATTTGCTATACCTGCATTACCTGGCAGAACCTGGGTGGGGAGCAGAGCACAGCCCAGTCCCTATCCCATGCTCTTTGCCTTCATGCCAGCAGCAAGGGGGTACAGGGAAGTGCTATTCAGATGCCCCCAGATCACTGGCTGCCACCCTGCATGCAACTGGAGCCCAGTGACAGCGTCTGCCCAGCAGTGAGCCCACGACATCGAAAGACTGTGGTTGCAATCTGTGTTTGGCTTTCACGACGAACTCCAGCTCATTCCTGAAGTACAAAGATGGCCTGTTGATTCATATCTTAATGTTATCTTTAGAAATGCTTTCTTAAATAAAGCCTCGATAGAGATCTGCCAGGGTTGCACAGCAGATGGGGACAACACTGCATTGGGCAGCAACATGTGTCCAGCCACACTTCCACTGAGCTGCTGCCAGTCACAGCAGCCGGGGAGACACAGCAATAGAGGATTTTATCTTGTGTGTTTCCGTTAGGCTAACGAGAGGAAAGCTTGCTTGGCTTCCCACCACGGTGCAGCCTCACCTCCCCATAACAGTACAGACACCACCTACAAAGTGGGGCTAACTACGGGAAAGATAAAAGGAACAATCAAAAATGTGGGACGTTCAGCTATTATACAAAAAAGAGCTATAAAAGCGTGACAGAAAGAGGACGGAAGTGCAACAAGTAGCTAGAGAGGGAGAAATTATGCAAACTTTCAAATGCACTGCAGTGATGTAGTGTTTAGTGGGCTCTTAGTAAGAGTTAGTGTTTGTGCGCTGATTATATCTCTGATTTACAAAGCACTTTTCATTCAGAGATCTACAAGTATCTCACACACACTAGTGCCAAAGTCACCGCATTTGCCAGTAGAGTGAGCCAGCTCTGGAATGCCATTAAAAGCAAATGCTGTCTAACGTCCTACTTTTTAAACACAAATATCAAAGAGAGGGAAAAAAGAGAGAGTTGGAGGGAATGGGAGGAGGGAGGGGAGAGTCAATTGCTTTTGCAGAAACTGCAGTTTCTTTCAAAAAACCCGTCATTGACATCTTTCCCCAGAAAACATTTTGTCATGCACATCAGTGTATGTCTTTAAGGAGATCAATCTAGAGAAGGAGTCAAACCGACAATCATCATGTGACAGATTTTCAGATGGTGTTCTCATCAATCACGCTGATAATGAGGTGGCAAATTGCTGTCTTATAGCAAAACTAGAAAGACAACTACCCCAGTAGGTGTCAATGAATATGTCAAAGGATTGTCCCTAGGGGAGTCTGAGAAGGTTCTCAGAAACCTTTTTGTGAAGCCTGAATGCAGAATACTTTATTGATCACTAAAGAACTTGCACTGACATGCTATTTCCCTATGACATTTGAACCACCAATTTCCTAACTCATGGTGAGTACCTATTCGGTAAACACTTTGGGAGTTTTCTTTCACCTTTAGATATACCAAAAAATCCTGTTTTAATATTGTTTTAGTCTTTCATCTCCTAAAGAACATCAAAAGCAAAATTTTACAAGTTATAAGTGAGCAAAATGCCTGAAAATGTTTAATGACCAATAATCACTGTGACCCAGTAATAATAATTCAGAATTAACTTGTTTAGATTATACTCTGAGCTATTTTCCTAGGTTGACTAGTATCTTACATTCTGTCTTCTTAGTGAAGCAAGTAGTCCTGGAGTAACCTGCTATTAATCTGCAGAGCTGGGTTATCAGTACAGTGACTTTTGAAGATAAAATGGTCCTTTTGTTCTCCATTTCCTAAGTCTCTTAGCATCTGAATTAGAGCCCAGTATGCTCCTGCAGCTGGAGATCATGCAGCGGTGAATTGCCATCACTCCAGGTTGTGTTCTAGAGAGTTTTGACGGCAGACAGGCTGCTGTTTACCAGGCCTGAAATTCTGCATGCCTTGTTTGTCCGATTTTCAAGCAATCATGGTAATGCTTATTTTCTCCCATTTTTGTCAGAGTGCAAACAGTATGGACTGTCCTTTTCAGTTCTGAGGCAAATAATATTGCAAAAATAGTGCAAATTTTACACACTGCTTTGATTGCTCTTGGCTCAATTGTGAGCCAAATTTCACAAGATTTCCCTCAATATTTACATGAAAAAAAGTGTCCAAACTCCTTCTGAGATAATTTGAATAGTCTTTAAGTTTAACACTGCTCAGTTTTGGTAAGAAAATGTAATGTGATGTGAAGAAATTTGTTTAACTTTTTCTTGAAAACCACTTTGATAAAAATCTTCATTTAAAATCAGTTACAAAAAGGAAATATCCATCCAATTAATAATATTGCACAACAAGATTTTATGCTGAGAAAAGGCCACATTTCAATAAAAAATATTTTAATGCAAACATTTCAATTTGATTTGGGGTTTATACGGTGCCTAGTACACCTGTTTCTAGTCTTGAGATTAGTAATGCAGAATCATACCTGGAATAAGTTTTCTAATATCCATTTGGGCTTGTGTGGCTGAGGTCAAATGTATTGGGGACACAGCCTCACCTCTGTATAAAATTGTAAGTGTATGGTTGATAACTCATAGTGCACATCGTAATTAAATGCTATTATCTGGTATACCTCTACATTGCAATTATATGCAAACTCTTGGCATAAAAGCACACAGATTTTACATGTGCAGCTGCCTGGGGTTACACATGCCTGGGGTTGTCCCATCTTTGAGAATATTTAGGCATTCAAAACTACTGAAACATATTTGGGTTTACATTCAGCTTTTGTCATATCAAATTAAACATATGCAGAGCACATGCAACAATAATGAACATAATTACAAGCAATAATAGTGCAAAGGCAAAGAAGACCCATGCCCAACGTATTCTCTGTGTACCACTTATGCTCGCTTGCTGGCAAGTTTTGCCTTAAATCAAATGAGGCATCAGCCTAATTTCACATGCATCTTCTGTCAGAAGGTGGTTGTGAAAGTCCGAGAAAAGCAGTCCAAAAGATTGTTTTGCAGAATGTCAAAAGTTAGAAACTGGAACAATGTCTGGGATTGTTCCTGCTTCCGACCTTTGACATTCCATGAAACAATATACTGAAGCACAGCTCTACTTCAACATTATGAGTAATGTATTTCAAAGGGTTTATGACCCTTATCTAATTCCAGTTAAAATTAATGGAAAAATTCCCACTGAACAATAGTAATAATAAGTGTAGTCTTGTTGGATTGCCAAGGGGCCAGCTGTAAAAGGACCACTATTGTGCTAGACACTCAGCAGAGCAGTAGCAAGCTCGAGTCCCAAAGAATTTATGATCTAAACAGACAAGACAACCCCATGGGGAGGGAACAAAATAGCCCAGGAACTGAATGGCATCCTATTATACCATGCGTAATTGAGTCATATCAGTATTTAGTATCTTGGATCTTAATCTCCCAATTAATACAATTGGCATTAGAGACTTGAACTAGAGCAATCCCAATTGCATCTTAATTGGAAATTTTTTTTGGTTTGAATTTCCATCGTCTTTGGGGCTCTGTTCATATTCCTTTAGTTTCTTACCTGGACATTTAAGACATGAACAATGTGGGACCCCAGATGAGGTAGCAGGTGTATTTTTTGAAGGCAAGGAACCATCAGAGCCTGAGTAAGCTTTCCAAGAATGTCAATGGCGTGTACCTTGGCATATGGAGTAGCACTCCATATATTTACTAAAACTCAAAGAAATCTGCTGTGATAAGCGCTGCTGAGACAGGCCTGCAATGGGATTTAGGATTTTTTCCCTTTCACACATGCCCAAATAAAGCAGCAAGGCAGGCAGTGTGAAGATCAGTGACACTACTGCCATCCTTAGCTGAGTTGGCTGTCCTCCTCTCATGCTCCCCTGTGTGCAGCTAGCTTGGACGGTGGTGTCTTAACCATATGACCTGTGGATCATTTAGACTCAGGAGGGCTGTCTGTTTCTCTCCTTCTTTTTGCAAACTTCATAAATGCTTTCAGTATTGGGCCTTTACTTGGCTAAATGTGTGTAACATATGTGCTATGGCTTCTGTACTGATCAACGTCAGCACCCAGGAAAAGACCAGGTCCCTTAGCAGTAAAATCTAGACCCTTTTGATTTGAGTGATGAGAGAGAGATTACCAAGTACCCTGTGAAATATATGCTTGCAGTATGGTCAAAGGAGACAATCTGGTTTTAATGTTATAAAAATTGTGATGTACAAGGCAATTAGGTGAAGCATGAGACTTCTTCAACTATTCTTTTCCTTAAAGGCTCGGGGAGGGGAGGAGGAGGGCAAGGAGACATTAAGGAGGTTGCTATCCTGAGCCTGCATTAAAGCCCCTTCAGATTCTCAGTCACGTTGTCCCAGTCTGAAGATTTGTAAGAATTTTGATGCACTATAAGCAGTGAAAACCCACAGCTGCTATTCACATCCTGAAATTAGTCTCTGCCCAGAAGACTGTCTTGGAGGATTATGTGATCCTTTCTTGCCACCCACTCACTCTGTCATTTCCTAAACTCTGATGTTTTTTACAGCATCTCTGGCAGTTAAAAGAACATATGTACATGTATATCCCTGGAGCAGACTGCAAACATGTTTTTAGAAGTACACAAGAAGACATCTATTTCATAGGTCAACCAAAAGTAACTGGCTTTTATTGTTAAGGGACTAAAGGGAACACATGTACCGCTGTCGGCTTCTCTCCACACCCACTCTACGAGATGACTACAGAATCAATTTCATCAAGAATGAAGACTGCATAATTCAAGCAACAGGGTCAAAAGTCTTGTGTCTACAGGAAAAGTGCACTGGTTTAACTTCAGTCAGTTTTTAAATCAACATTATTAAAGCTTGGTTAAATAATTAGGTAAGTAGATTAATACCACTTCTAATTTAATTTAAAGCTAAGCTAATTTAAGACAAAATAATAGCTGCTTTTTTACGCTAAAATGAATATATTCCCACAAGACTTTGCACTGATTTACCTAAATCAATTAAATTCATATCTTAGGTCAAACCAGTGCAACTTTCCCATGTAACTAAGGCCTTAAAAAAAGGCGTTTAAAGATAGATATCTCAGTTAAACACTTAAGCTGCAGTCTGAATCCTATTGAAGTCAACGAGACAGGAGAGCATGCTGCCAGCAAGGCACAGACTGAAGTGTGTTTCTGAATGAGTAGCTTCATTCTGCTCTCAGGAACAAACCTCCACTTCAGCGGGAGTCATCTTAGGATCATGGCAAGTTAATATTTTTACTTCTTCCATGTTGGCAGATGGAGATTAATCATAGTTACTTTCACATTAACTGGTCTGAATCATTTGTACCAGCGTAGCAACAGCCTAACTGAATGCAGGGCTCAGGACAGACTATGAAACCACAGATATCTGCATAAATATTCAGATAACTGCCATGTGCTGAGCGGTCATGGCTGCTCTGCTATTCCCACTTATGCCAACTAGTACAATCATACAAACTGTTATATTTTCCAGCAGGATAGATGGATGTTCCATGGTAGGTATGGGCCCAGCTGACATAGTGGGTTGCTCCAGATCCTCCCGAGCCCCGAAGTTGTGTTCCAATGTCTTTTATATGTTGTTCCTATCTCTGTTTTTATTCCCCAAACTCAGGAGAAGCATACACTATTTCATAGCTCAGCTTCTTCTTTCTTGTGGTCCTTGCTCCCTCCGTATGACTCTGAAGCTCATTTGGGTAATAGCTGTTCTCTTTCACCTTCAGTCCTACGCTTATGCTGTGTCCTTATCTTTCTACATGCTCATATGAATTGTATTTAAAACAAGTGCAGTACCGCAGCTGCTTCCAGCAATCCCATCTGGGATTTGCACCTCTTCCCCATGACAGCAGGTCAGCTATTGCTAGGTGTTTGGGAATTCCTGTGCCAAAGGAGAGGGGCTCAGCTCTCCCACAAAGCACTGACAAAGTGTTTTCACCTTCTGCAGGCCTCTTACTCAGACATTCAGTACCATTTGTATTCAAAGTAGCAGGAAATGATGGATGCTTTGAATATGGTGCATCTTTCATACAAACCACATAGCTTGTGTGTTGTGGTTAGACCTTGGCATTACAGAAGTGAAAAGGCTCTGATGATCAGAATAACTGGGGGGGGGGGGTGTCTACTTTTTTTTAGGGAATGGCACCCCAAACAGCATCAGGGATTGTCAAAATGCAGATGAGTTTGTAGTGCCTTCACACCTGATGCTCTTTACACTGACTTGTGGAGTGAGGCCGCTGCATGAAGAGGAGAAATATATTTCCTCACTAATTGGATGCTTGTCCCTCTGATATGGGCAAACTGCTGACAGATTGCTCTGCCTGACTCCCAAGTGAGTGTATTGTGTCTGTGTGTAGGGAAAGGTCTAATATAAGGGTGCTGCTAAACCATGTTTAGATAATTAGCTCTTGGTTTGTGTAATAGCTGCTCTTAGGGCAGGCAATTTACTGGTGAGGGAGAGCCTGCAAAGATTTAGCCCTGCTGTCCTTCAGCCTCTTGTCCACTTTTGCAAACCATGCTCAGGCCTGACTATGCCTCCATACTGAGATGAAGGCTGTGTCCAACTCTGATTTCTGCTAGCACCTTTTACAGCTTCTCTGGTGCTCTACCTGGTATGAGTGCTACCCCAATGCTTTCTCTCTACCATAGCCCTGTAAAAATAGTTGCATAAACAGTCACCCCCAGGGCTGAATTACAAAAGGAAGGGAAGGGAAGGGAAGGGAAGGGCAGGGA
>NW_008794281.1:1173367-1193994 GCF_000699145.1 Aptenodytes forsteri
GGAAGGGAAGGGAAGGGAAGGGAAGGGAAGGGAAGGGAAGGGAAGGGAAGGGAAGGGAAGAGGAAAGGAAAGGAAAGGAAAGGAAAGGAAAGGAAAGGAAAGGAAAGGAAAGGAAAGGAAAGGAAAGGAAAGGAAAGGAAAGGAAAGGAAAGGAAAGGAAAGGAAAGGAAAGGAAAGGAAAGGAAAGGAAAGGAAAGGAAAGGAAAGGAAAGGAAAGGAAAGGAAAGGAAAGGAAAGGAAAGGAAAGGAAAGGAAAGGAAAGGAAAGGAAAGGAAAGGAAAGGAAAGGAAAGGAAAGGAAAGGAAAGGAAAGGAAAGGAAAGGAAAGGAAAGGAAAGGAAAGGAAAGGAAAGGAAAGGAAAGGAAAGGAAAGGAAGGAAGGAAAGTATCCTGTGACAGGAGCTAAGAGGACATATCTATAATATATGGACACAAGTCAGCACAGGTCTTGGATGCTACCACCTAGCAAGACAAGATATGTGGAGTGGGATGAAGAAGGGAGGGGCACTGAGCAAGGCTATGAACGGAGAAGTGGACTTAAACCAACCTTCCTGGTGCATGACTGAGAGGTGGGCAGTTGTATGCAGAATGTGCTTTCCTCCTCTGCTCGTGATTTATCAGCCATCTCCAAACTCTCATCCCTTTACCCAGCTTTATCCAAGATTTCCTTTCAAGTTCAAGGACATAGTCCACCATTTTTGCTCTGCTATTCTTAAATCTCTTCTCTCCTCTGCTTTTTCTGTACAAAAGCATTTGAAGCTCTTCACTGCTTCCCCAGGTTAATGCTTGATGGGTAGTGCACATCTCCTAATGTCCGTCAGCAAGCTGTTCCTGCATGTTTAGTCACTGTGTGGTCTTTGTATGTCTTGTTGGGTCTGTTGCTGCTCGCCAGGACTCAGGTATATGTCAACTGGATCACTCTTTACTGCACAAAAGCTGAGCACATCATGCAGCACATTTCCATAAATATTTGTCTGAATGTTGGTACAAATCTAAATCAGCTGTGTTCCAGTTCCTCTGGATCACTCTGAGTGTTCATTGGCAGAAATAGATATGAATTTTAAGCAAATACTGAAAATAGCCTCAGGCTATGATATCTGAATTGATAATGTGAGTTCTTGCACCACAAAGATGCTTCTAAGCCTTGTGGCCATCTAGCTGGGGTACAGAAAGGTCCTAGCAATTCAGCTTGAATTATGGATCTCAACTATTAGCAAGATATAGCTTATAAACAATTTCCTGGCTGTCCATCAAATCATACAGGCAATAAAACCCATACACAAAAGCAAGACAGAACTTGGTGAAAAAAAAAAGATATGCAAATTATTCATCCAGCTCCAGATAACACAAATAACCCATTACCTTTCTTTGAATTGGGTATATTTTATATTCACGTAAAATGTTCATAGAAAAGCTCATAATTAATGAAATAAAACATTGCATGATTCAGTCAAAGGAGTGGAGTTATGAAACACAATCTGTAGCACATATGTTTAGGTAACTCCTTGGGAGTGGACAGATAAATTAATTTTTTATAATGAAAATGCCAACCGGAAGAGGAACTGCCAGTGAAATTGGTAAGATTATTCATTCTGCCTTTCTGGAAAAAAGAGCATCCTGAATCTGATTGTGGTCTCCCTTGCACTCAGTTTATACAAGTGAGAACATAATTAGGCCCACTCATTCTGCCTTTAAAAAATTATTTCTTTCATTAGGACTAAATGCTGATAACAGCACGCTAGATGAGTTAGGAATTTTTTTATAGTGTGGGTGAAAAGTTAAAAATGTGTAGCAATCATATGCGTCTGGATAACTATACCTAACCTCTTTCTTTAGAGTGCAGATTAATTAATTCTGCAGAGAAGCAGAAGACAATACATCTTTGCAAGGAATGTTGCAATGTAAAAACATCATATAATTTCATCAGTTAATCTGACTGAATGATAAATAAATCCAAAAGGAAGTAGAATACCTCTAATTATATCCCAGGCAAGTCAACATGCATGTAGCCTGATTTCCTGCAAAGGAAACTGCATTGCCAGTGAAGGAATCTCCAGTTGCATGTACAGATTCCTCAATAAACTAAAGAATAAAATAAAAGGTTACTTGTTTAAATTTCTAAACACAGATTTAGATATCTGGTTTTATTGATTTTTTGTCAAATATCTTTGCTTGTATCTACTACTCTTTAAGTCTTTGCTCATCTACAAAGAAAGGCAGGATATGAACCAAAAAAAAAAAAATCCTCTAACAGTGTTAAATGTCCAATTGGTTTCTCCTAAAGAATCAAAATAGTGCAGTAAATTAGGAACTGACAGGTTCCGACATCAATTTACTCTGTAATTCTTAGAGAGCTACTTCCAAGCCTCAGCTCCCTCACCTGTTTAACTGCAAACTACCTACTTGCAACTGAGAGAAGTTCCAGGAGCTTTTACTGATATAAAATATGACTGATCTCGCACTCGAAATTAAGTGGCTATTTTATCCTTTCTTCACGCTACTTTGGAGATGATGTATGTAAACTGTTACTGCTGCTTCATGTGACAAATACATTTACTTTGGAGGAATCATGAGAAGTCATGATGTCTCCCACCAGTGTGAATTAAGCCAGTTACTGTATTCCATATGTAGCTTTTCCAGCACAGATTATACTGATTACAGAGGAATCAAACTATTCCTACTTAGAGGTACCTTGCATAAAATTATTGATGGAGAGGAAGTGAGCTTTTAAGCATACTAAGGAAGTATGGTACTTTATCTTTCAGTGTGTTTGGCTCTGATGGCAAAAAACAAGGGCTTGCAGATGGTGTTGACACTTTTCCCCTTCAGGTTGCTAATATTTCATACAGAGCTTTAAAAGAAAAGAAGAATTAAAAAATGCTATAGGATCAAAGCAAACAGGCTGGGTTATGAACCTAGATAAAAATGTGGGGAGTCTAGAGACAATATGGGGAAATTTTGGCTTATAATTTCAAGGATTTTTCTCATGGGAAAAGTAACACTTTGCTTTAATAAAAGAAAATAAATAGTTACAAGCACAACCCATTTGCTGTTTGATGTAACGATGTTATCTGCTCTCTGGGCTTTTTTTGTTTCTGTTCAAGGCATAAAATAATTATTGAAGAGGGCTGTTTCATCTCCATAGAGTACAAAAGTCCTCTTGCTAATTGCCACATCAAATGACTAGAGGACCCCAATGGAAACCTTCAAATGACTGTGAAAAAATTCAGGCCATCACTAAATGCTGGGCACTTTTTTTGTGTGTGTGATTTCCCATTGCAGATTAGGTTACTTGGGTGTGGGCTTATCACACAGGAAAGGCCTGGCTGCAGATTAGTTCTGCACCATTGCAGGTCTGTTATGCCAGCTTCATCCTTGACCAAATCGATGGCTAGCACCTTTATTGTATTTTTGCGATACGAAAGAACACTGGACTGTCCAGGCAACAAAAGAAGCAGCAGAAGGCCTACTGTGTTTCTAAAGTGTTACTTCTCTACTTTTTGTCATGCACCAGTGACATGAGTGCCGGGTCCCAGACTTTAACCTCACACAGAGTCAGAAAAAAGCTGTCAGTCTCGGCTTGTTCAAAGACAATTCCTTTGTGAAGATCAGACTAAAATGGCATGGTCCATATACTCACTAAAGCATGCCAAGGAGTCAGAAAGTCATAATCTGCCTTTGTACTTATGGCCATTCACATTTTCCTCCATAGCTGGTGCCCAATTACCAGTGCTGTAATTTTTTCTATTGTTAGAAAGCCATAAGGGTTTAGCTACCACTTATCCAATCGGGGTCATGACCTGATGTATTTAGGCTTTGCAAATATAAGTAACAGTTCCCTTATCAGTGTCACCAGGACTCTTTAACACTTAGCAAGCAGAAAGATAAATATACTTGGCAGATACAATTTGATCCATTGCTAAGCCTTCCATTTTACCAATGACCCATGGCGCTCTGCCATTCAAGGGTATGTTAACTATTATAACCTTATACCCTTCAGCGCCGGCTCAGAAACTGGCCAACTTACGCTTACAGGAAAGACTTACATATGATAGCCTGTTAACCTGATCTATAACACAAGGATTTGCACTGGGAAACCAGTGATGATTCTGACCTTGCTTGCACTAGTTCTGCTTTGGCCCAGTTTTAGCAGAATTCCTCCTGACTTACACCAGGACAAGAATTGGGTTCTGTCTCAAGCCAATTCGTTTCCAGGAGGAAGCCAAAGCCAGCTGATTTCTGTGTTGCTATTGTTAGAAGCATCGTTTTTCACTTCTTGACTTTCTTTGATTAACTGGCTAACTTAAATATTACTTTATGCTATTTTACAACTCAGATTTATCCTGAAAAGTTCTGATTACTTTCCTCTCCTCTTTCAGATCCTTTTTGAGACCTCTGCCAGCCACAAGGTCTACAAGAGATAGGACAATGGCCTGGCTTCAGAAGCTGGAGAGTGCAGATTCTCTCATTCATCCACCCCTCTGGCAGGTACTGAAATAAATACTTTTAGCAGGGTTATGTTTAACAGGCATATGTTTAAGAAGGGCTGAAGATGTAGCATCAGATCTAGAGAAGCATCTCTTTTAAGCAGAATAGGGCAAGAATTCACGTGTGAACCACTAGTGGGAAAATCCCATAATAAAACGATCAAGATGATAGGCTGGAGCTTTCTGCTATCTTGAAAATGCATCTTGATTGGCTAGAGGTCTTAAAGTTTGAGGCATTCAGTTATTGGCTCTTCAACAGTAACTTGAGAAACCTACCCTTCATTTTTCACAGAATGAAACTCTCATATATTGGCTCATATACTCTCATATAACTCTGATATTTTGCAATCTAAACATAAAGGAACTGAAATGTGGTTCTTACCAGAACAAGTAGGCATTGACTAGCCAGACTCCCTAGATTGCTTTGCAAATCTGTATCCAAGTCTTCCTTATTCTCACTGTAGAATTTCTTCGATCCTCACGTTTAGGTTTTAGTAATGTCACCATAAACTGCATGGATGGATGCATGGGAGGAATTAATGATAAAGGTATTGTCCTATCAGTTCTCTGTCTTATGAGACATTTGGCAATGAGGCAGTGCTTTTGCCCATAAGTAATACACTGTGAAGACAACTCTGTCACTGCTTGAGAGCTGACTAGTTCAGAGCCCACCCATAAGAATCTCTTCCCACTTAGAGCAATGTGCACTGGAAGACACAACACTGAACATTTCAGAGCAGCATGAGATGAAAAAAGCTTTGCAAGCAAGAGGGAGCAGAACATGATTTTCATATGCTCTCTAACAAGTTTTTCTGCATTGCTGTGGAGCACTGGCTCCTAATATGAAGAAATTCAATAGAGTGCCATTGTCAACCACAATTGATTAAACATAAAGCAACACTGGCAAATACCAGAGCCAGCCCTTGCACTAACCGTGGAGACTTTACACCTTAAGATGCCCTTTTTAAAATTACAAAGACTTCACAAGCTGTTTTTATTTATTTCAATCATGTGGGCAATTTTTATGACCACTACAAATATCTTCTATCAGAGTATCCTCCTTCATTAGGTTATAATATACTTTAATTCTCTAAAGTGCTTAAGTGTTAGTTAGCTAATTGAAGAAAGAAGGTGACTTCTTTTAGGAAAATTAGAAACAACTTAGTACTTACAGTGGAATCGTAACCAATCTAAAAGGATGGCTAAGACTCCTTATTCTTATTAAAATGGCTTAGCTGCTGAGTAGCAGCACCAGCTCATTCATGTATGCAATTGGGTCACAACTGGGTCAGCATTTCAGTCATGATTAAAGCACAGAGTCTAACTTCCCACTTAGACATATATCTGTGCACATAAAGGATTGTTTGGCCTTCAGGCCCACGTCTGGAACGCAGAGGTGAACTTACACTCTCTAACAAGGCAAGCTCCCCTGTCCCCTCTCCCACTTATAAGTTAAAAGCTTTATCTGAATAAAAACTGCCAGGTCATTTTTATACTCTGAATAGCAAGGAAACGTGCTGTAATCAGTGTTGTGAGGATTATGAGTCTAACATTTTACCAGTAATAATGCAGTGTCAGCACTATTAATTCTAAGGCAGAGGCCGTGAGATGGCTTATGTCTTTTCTGAGTGTTGAGAATTTCCTGGACAAAATGAAGAAGGCGGAGGAAAAAAATTACTTTGCATTTGCACAGCAACGTCAGTTCAGGCTGATGATACTTTTATCATCATTAAGCACTGTTTTATCTCCTTGGTTTTGCAGGGACTTGCTAAACATCCTGCATATTCTTAGACAAAGACACTCAGAATGGAAAAACTGTCCATAGAGTCGTGTGGTTAGCACCCCTAGTTAAAATCAGCAGAAAAACATGCCCATTTATTACATGGCTTCTCTCAGTTCATGTTGTTTCTCCCTCTGTCTGCTCCTTTCCCTTTTTTTTCTTTTAACACAGTCCATTCTTCAAAATCTCTAAGCACTATGTAAGCATAGTTTTTAATAATTCTTAACCCAAGAGACAGTGATGTAGTGCTGGACCTAGCCCTTGCAGCGGGCTGCGCAGCAGGAGTTTTGAAGGGTGAGCAGAACCCAGTCCTCACCCGGAGGATACCCAAGGCCGTGCTTTGATGATCTAGCACAGAGTTTGCAAGCATGTCGTTACTGCTGGCCATCTGAACTTCTAGATTCAGACTCTGTCAGTCTAGCCCAAATTCCAGTAATACTATTACTGTTCAACTAAATCTCTAGTTTAATTTCCTTAGAGTTCATATCCTTTGGAAGCACTTTATGGAAGTTTCTTTTTAAGTGGCAGCTATATGGGACTTAAAACATATGATATATTTTCGGCTATCACTCTTATCTGGAGCTGAGATGCTCAGGAGAATAGGGAATTCTTTTTTGTTTTTTAATGATGTGTTAGGGCATGGAGTTTCCTGAACATTTAGCAAAGGGATGTCAGGGTGAAACAGCTGCACATATTAAACCAGCAGTGAAATCCAACTCCTTTTCATCTTCTCAGTTATACAGCTCTTTGTGAAATTATTCCACAGGGCAATGTGTGAATAACTGCTAACTAATGTATGATCAATTCCATTTTAAGGTGGTACAAATGGGACTGCCTGCATAGTGCTGACATAGGTGATGGAGCCAGCACTGAGAAAACACAGTGTCATAAATTGATTCAGGTTAAATGGCCTGATTCTTAGCTAATTATTTTATAGTTCATTGACATTCAGCAAATGTGAGAACTGCAAACCTTGTAGCCACAAGGTGCCATGAGATAGCTGTAAACAGAAGGTCTTTGATGCGACAAATGGTATGTAGGGGCAGTTCCATACAGGCATCCTAACACAAAGGCTTACTTACAGGCCTACTGCCAAAATAAAAAATAAATCAAGCCATAACAGCTATTTTCATCCTGCCTGGAAATCTCTTACGTGAAAGAATCTGACGCACTGACCTTACCTTTGCATCATCAGTTCTTTGTCTCTATTCTAGTTACAGTTTAAAAGATGTTTACAGAAAGCGTAAAGAGAAATCAACCCAAAATTTATATCAGTATAAAAGTGAAGCACTTCTGGAAACAGACATTGTAATCAAATATCACTTTGTAATTTAAAAGAAACATTAGAAATCTTCAAAAGTCTTGTAGAAACAAGAATACAGCTAAAATAGTATGACATATTTACAAATACCCTTCAATCTCCTTTAGAAGCAGGCAGGGTGTCCTAATTGATAGCACAGTCAAATAGGGTGGAGGGGGGGGGACTGATAAAAATAGTTGGTTTTAATCAGGTTTTAAATTAACAAGCAAGATGTGTTGATTTACATGACTGGCTCTGATCTTGTTTGGTGTTTGTTCTTCATCGCTTTCCCATTAAAAAAAGGCTGTTTCTTCAATAAGTGACAAAGCCTCCTTCTCCTTTTTGTTTACTGGAAAGTTTCCCTGTGTCTCTTCATATTTATTTCAGAGTTTGCATTGCCTAGTGTAGATTACTCATGCATTACTCAGATCTATCAAGCTGCATTTAGATGAGAATTCGAAACTAAACTAAACATAAAAAACCAATATTTTACCAAAATAATGCTACCCTAAATACACATAAGAACAAGACATGGTTTTACCAAGATAGGGCGTTGACAGATTTCTTAGATAAAGAAATATATTATCTGTATGTATTAAACTTAATCGATTGGCTTTTGATCACTACAGATCAGAATTTGAGATTTACTATGTACTATCTCCCACAGTCTGGCTTTATCCATGGACTGGGAGGGGAGCACAAACTTCCTTGCCTTCCCAGACCCTGAGGAGTTTCTGAAGTTAGAATCAACTAGTCGTTGTACCAGACTAACCAAACCAGACTAACCAAATAGATGTAAATGAAAGAGTTTAATAGTGTAACAAACTCTGTTTAAAGAAGCTCACCCAGCAACCAGTTCAATGTTTTGGCTTTTGTTAAAAGGTCAGCAGAACTAATTCACTGTTGCCAGAGAAGCTGACAAAATATCACGCTGCTGGTCACCGATTAGAGGGTCTGACTATGGAGATTCAAAAAGATCGGGCCCCATTTATTCTATTTTTATCAAAGTCCAGGACAATCCCAAGAATTCTATATCCTTCCCTTTCCTTCCTCCTCCCAAGCTGGAACAGTTCAAGATTGTTCTGTGATGTGGTTTAGGACATCCCTAGGATCAAGCATCTGGTATGGGAAATTCATCAATTGTAAGCACTTAAAAAACCTTCGAGCATTAAGTTATTGATTCACTGTTAGTGATTTCAAAATGCCAGTCAGACTACTGTTTTTCTAGGACCACTGAGGCTCTGAAACCAACGCTGCTCCTGTTCTTTGGGGCACAGGTGATTGCCCAGAGACATTAGGTTTGACTTCTCCCATCTATATTCATGTTCACATCAATGTGATTACTCATGCCCAGAACTCAGAGCAGAAGGGATGGTAAAAATATAATGTGAAACTACCAGTGTTAATCAGCATTCATTTACGTATATTATTGGGAAAAAAATGACACATTTTTCCCCAGTGATTAGGGCAGGAAAGGATATCCACATGAAATGGGATTTGTTAAGGAACAAACATGCATTTCTTATACAATTTCACGTGCCAAAACCCACTAGGACTTGCAAATTTAAAATTTTCCCAAATTAGAAGTAGATGAAAAATGTGATTTAGAGGAAAAATGTGATTTCTCCTAGAAAATTTGCCTGTGCAGATCTTGATAATATAAAATACATATTGAAACAAGGTTCCAAGTTAAACATGATTTTTAACTTAGTTTTTATTTTCAAAATTATGTATTATCATTTTTAATATTTTTTATTATTTCTTTTAAAATTATTTTTAAGATCCTATTTCTCTTATTTCTCCTTTTCTTTCCTCTATTTTTCCTTGCTGGAAAATGGTGTAGTATGAGAAAGAAGGGGAAAGTTCTTACTTTAAAGAGCAAAAATTTGTGAAAAACTGAACACATCTTTACAGAGTTCTCAGCATTGCCTTCTAAACAAAACCCCCAAATGGTGAAAGAAAGTTGGAAAGCATAGAAGGAAACTTACTTTCCTCTGCTCCTGATTTCAGTTTCCTCATTTGTTTTGTGGGAAATCTACTTGGACTGAACAGTGTTTCAAAGTGAAGGATGTCCGTTTTGTAATTTTATTAGTTCAACACATTTAGTCAGAAGTATTTTTATTTAAGCTGGTAAATTACACTTCCCAACTACTAAAATAAAAACAGCTGTGCTAGAAATGTGTGGGAGGATTCTACTCCTAGCCTTGCCCATGGATAAATATTTCAAAGGTTCTTGTGTTCAGGTGCTTCATTTAAATTAACTTTCTGAGAACCTAGATGGGTAATGGTAGCAACACAGAGGGTCAATAATTCAAATCAACTTTAATTTCCAGTTTCAAAATGTTCATTGTCATAGAAGGTACACCATACAATTGTTCAGTTCAATTGTTCAATTGTCATTGCCAAGCATGTGACAGCATCATTTCCGTCTCCAGGGAATGTCACGCTATTTAAGCTATCCACCTTTCCTATGCTGGTATGGAATTTTGCTTTCTATTTTGTGTCTGCCCGAGTAACCCTGCTTTACTTATAAGGCCTGTTCATCAGAGATACATGCATTTGCTCATTACTTCCGTGCAGCATCTTTTTTTCGTTCATCATGGTATTTTGTGTGTGTGTGTGTGAAAACCACAAAAACCCCCTGGAATAAGAATTTCTTCTTTCTTATTAAGAAATCACTCTCTCACCATTTTCTTGCTTCGTTTTAAAGACATAGTCCCATTGGTTAGCAATAAATAGATGTCTGGTAATCATAGACAAATGTTACTTGCTATTCCTATGCCTGTTGACCAAAAATCCTAAGAATAATGTTTGAAGCAGAAAAGCAAGCTGTAAAAATGAGTAAATTAATGTTTAATACAGACTTAGTAACTTTCTCGCAAAATGAATATTAATCCCCAAAGGTCATGAATCAGTTGATCATGATCAACTGATTGACATCCCCAAAATCAACATCAATCAACAATATCTGTCATAATCGGAGGATTCGGAAACTGACTAGTCCCACTTATAATCGGTGCCCCCGACATAGCATTCCCACGTATAAATAACATAAGCTTCTGACTACTGCCCCCCTCTTTCCTACTCCTACTAGCCTCCTCCACAGTAGAAGCAGGAGCCGGCACAGGATGGACTGTATACCCACCGCTAGCGGGCAACCTAGCCCACACCGGCGCAGCAGTAGACGTAGGTATTTTCTCCCTTCACCTGGCAGGAGTATCCTCTATCCTGGGAGCAATCAACTTCATCACAACAGATTTCAAACTATTATTTTGGAGTGGGGTTTAAGTGGGGTTTAAGAACAGACAATGAAGACTGGGAATCCAGCCTCGCTCTTGCTCCTTTCAGTGGTGCGCAGGTCTCACTGAATTTGTTTTGTCAGTCTATTGGCAAGAATTTGGCATAGGAGTCCAGCCATCAATCATTAGAGTTTCTCCAGTTTAGATATAAATAGTGTAGGTGAAGGTTTAGGGTTGTTTATAAAGAATCCACAAAATCTTTTTTTAATCTGTTACTGACAGATGGAAATACCACAGCATGTTTTCAGGCCAAACTCAATGCATGTTCCTCGAGACAGCTTGGAGTATAAGGTGCCAGCTAGCTGGTAAAAATACAGGAAAACAGCACTTTTCATTAAATTCTTCAGTCCTGATATGGGAAGGAAGGTGGTCGGGGGCCTGAAGTGTCATCCTCGAAAAACTAGAGCGCTGAGCTGGGTCTCCCTTGGCAGATGCCTTGTGTAATTCTACAAAATATGCAATGTTTCTGTGCCTCAGCTTCTCAATTATTTTTAAAATTAAACATCTTTCCCTTTTGTCCACCTCATTATCTTTGTTTTCAGGGAAGTTCTTCAGAGCAAGAGGCTCTATTATGTGTACATGTGTGGTGGGTTCACCCTGGCCAGCAGCCAGCCGCCCAGCCAGCCGCTCTCCCACTCCCCCTCCTCAGGGACACAGGGCAAGGGGAGAAAATGGAATGAAAAAGCTCGTAGGTTGAGATAAAGACAGGGAAATTGCTTACCCTTTCCCAGACTCAGCTCCAGTCCTTCACTCCTGATGCCTCTGCCGGGGCACAGGCACTGTGATCAGTCCATAACAGCTCCTTCCTCCTCACGCTTTTTCCCGGCTCCACCATGGACTCTCCGCGGGCTGCAGGGGAATCCCTGCTCCGGCGCCTGGAGCACCTCTTCCTCCTCCTCCTTCTTCTTCTCTGACCTGGGTGCTCACAGCACTGTTTCTTGCTTTTTTCCCCTCCTCTGCTGCCTGTCTGGCATTTTTTGCCCTTTCTTAAAGACTCTTTCCCTGAGGTGTCCCCAGCCTGGCTGAAGGGCTCGGCTGTGCCTGGCGGCGGGACCATTGGAACCGGCTGGAACTGGCTGGAACCAGCCATGCCCTGCACGCAGCAGCCCCGACCTCTCCTCACAGAGGTGCCCTGCAGCCCCCGCTGCCAGCACCTCGCCAGAGACACTCAGTACAACGTGTTTTTACATTATATGGCAAAGGTAACTCCGGCGGCGGCCATTATCACTGAGGGGCGGGCAGCAAACAGGGAGCCATGCTCTCAAAGCGTGGCCCGCAGCCCCTCAGGTTGTCACCCATTGAACAGAAGCTGTGCAACTTGGCGAAGAGCTAAGGATGGCGTCATTAGCCTAGTAAGTAATTTTACCATGAAAGAGTTGATTTTTATTAGTCTATCGCTGCACCCAGTCACTCCTGAGACAGCTTTAAGGGATACGTGGTGGCGACATAGAGTCAGGCCTGGAGCTGTTCCAGTACCGTGACAGCTCAGAGGCGCCCGGCGTTCATGCTGGAGATAACAGCAAGGCAAAAAGCCACGCGAGCTCCTGGGGCCTGGGCATGTCTGCCGGGATGGCCGTCGGTCCCGGGGGCTGGGACGTGCCGTGGGCCTGGGCAGAGTTAGCCCCACAGCGCAACAGGGGGGCCTGGGCAGGGAACCTTCCTGTGATGCGTGAGCATGCCACTGAAACGCGATTTTAGAAAACCCATTTCTATCTTTCCATAGTGTGTTTCAGCAAAATGTTGCACTATGCTAAAAGACTGGCCGAAAATAAAAATCCAAGTCCTGCACAGTGTTAACTTCCATTGATTTTACTGGCAAAAGCAGGGTATTTCGTATTCCTGCTAACACAGATGAGTATTATGTCATCATTGTTGGTACGCTGCTTGTTCTCATGAAAGACAGCAGGCTGAGAGATAATACCAGTATTTCCAGCCTCAGATATTCAGCTGATACAAATTTGTCCCCAAATGCTGCTTTTCAATGGCAAATATCAATACCTTTATGCTTGCATTTTGACCTCTGAGCCTTCCTGAATCTTTTTCCAAGCTCTTCTCTCCAAACACATGGTCAAGAAACTCACTTTTCAAAAGTCAGAAGAGCTGAGTTTCTTATGAGAGTCTGACCCACGCCAGAATAGAAACATCAATTTATGAAAAATAGTATTACAACTGTCATGCTGGCTGATGTCCTCTACTTTTACAACAGAACAATAGAAAATCAATTACACTGACACCCCCCTGCCTTGCAGGGTGAGACTGAGTAAGCTTTCTCAACAGACATAGCAGATGTTTCTTAAAGACTGATTTCTGAAGCCTCGTTCTTTAGGTAGGGAAATTAGGCCTCCTTTCACAAATATTATGTCTTCATTTCCTCAGTTACAAATCACAAATCATTCCTCATTTCCATGAGTGGTAGGCTTTATCACTGAGACACCTGCTATACGCTGGACTAAAATCACTAATTCTTGGCTTATGGGCCACCAAGCAGTCCACAGATGGTGACGCTTGCCAACAACCTCAGCAAATCAACACTGCATACAGTTAAAAATCTTTGTCGCATTCCCTTCCCCACCATACCATCCTTCTCTGTCCTTAGTTTTTACATCTAGAAAAAAATACAATACTTGGTATTAGGGCTCACTTTTGTAAAGGATTTTAGCAGCCCACATTTTTAGAGATGTAGTCTCCCAGGTCAAGGAAGAACTTATTTTCTGAATGCCTAATACATATTTAAAGTCTGATAATAGCATGCGATAGCTCCAAGAATGTTATATAACTTATAGAGCGTCTATTAAAAAAGGAGAGACTTTGCCATTTAAAAAAATAGAAGCCTGTGAGATTCCCACCATCTGGATGGAGTCTTTTTTCTTCCCAGATGAATT
The DNA here is from genome assembly GCF_000699145.1 of Aptenodytes forsteri. Lineage (NCBI taxonomy): Eukaryota > Metazoa > Chordata > Aves > Sphenisciformes > Spheniscidae > Aptenodytes > Aptenodytes forsteri. Next base: position 1,187,115 of record NW_008794281.1, read on the forward strand.
AGTTGTCAGGGGAGGAATTATTTTAGGCATCAAGTAACCCCTGATTGTGAGTGACAGACTAACACAAGAGCAGATGCAAGGTTACTGCTGCCTATCCATTATGTGGAAAGGAGACCCATGCATGTCCTACTTACTGTGCATACTGACTTGGGTTATTAAAAGAGTAACTAGAGGTGGGTCAGACCCAGAAGATAGCTCATACCACTCACAACAGATGTTCTTTCACAAGAGAGAAAGCAAACACTGGATACTTTCTGGGGATACTATAGAAGGAGGGGTCTTCACTGCTTACAGCAACTCACTAGTTCAAATTTTCAACAGAAGAACAAAACCAACTTTTTCACTCAAACAATTACTTTGATAAACTTTTGTAGGGTTTGCATTCTGCAGAAATCATGTCCTGGTATAACACCCTTATTTGCGAGTATCCCATGCATAACAGCATCTTGATGAATCCAGATAAATAGAGCAACTGGCAACATTTTGAATACATCTTAAGATAAAAACCAGTTTTCACCATCTCTTATTTCAGCTAATGGAGATGTCTTTATTTACATAAATATCGATTTCTGCAAATCCCCCTGTCCTTGCAGGCAGTACAAGTCTGTTATGGGAACCTTTAGTAGTATCTACTCAACAATGTTATATTTATAGGTTTATGTAATATAAGCTATAGCCCGATATACAATAAAAGAGGCATTATTATAGTAGAAGTGCATGAAATGCTGTCTAGAAATTTTTGTGCCACCTGATTTCTCTATGAAATCAAAACTCAAACCCCGTCCACCCAAATCTTTACCAAGGCTCCTGAATTTAAGAGACTATCTGGATTAATCTCACATCTGAATCTTTTTTTTTATTTAGTGGACCCAAAGTAAGCCTGAGCTGGTGTGAAAATTCAAAAGTGAAGTGGTGGGCTGTGAAACATTTTACCATCTGAAAGGAAAATAATGTCTACAATCAATAAACACTGCATGCCACAACCTGGCATTTTTCAAATCTAGTATAAAGAGAGCAGATGGTCAAAATAAACAGTATACAAAATAAACGTATGCTAAATGTTGTTGAGATCTGATCATTTTCTCTTTAGAGAACATGATGAAACAAGAGGACTGTGGACAGTGCTAGCTGAAAATAAATAAAAAACAGTGCCATCTTGTGGTAAGTAAAATGCTTTGATAAGAGAAAACCGATTTTTCATACATACTCAGAAATCTAGATGTTAGAATAAAGCTATTTAGAACTTGAGGTGGTGACTTTTCCCCTCCTCTGGGTTGGTTTCTTTGATGAGCTCGTAAGTGCTGCTGTTAGAAAAACAGAAAGCTATAAAAACCATCTGTTTCCACCAACAAGAAACAAACAGTAGCTACATCAAGTTTAAATTAATATATTCACATCTAACTCCTCATTGTGTTGCCTTATTTAACATAAATCACTAGTCTCTGTATTTGAATTACTGAGGCGGAAGGTGATTAATACTTATGCCCAATATCTCACTGCTGAAATGCCTTAAAGCTGAAGCTGCAGCTCAGGACAGCTGTGCAGCAGTAAGACAGTGTCACATCTGTGGAAAATCATGTTGAAGAAACCAGGTGTGTTTTCTGAGAACAGACTCTCTCAAGCTATGCAGTCTGCCCAGGCAAGCGTGTGCTGTTGGGAATGGAGTTGAGAGTATCAGAACGAGAACTTATCAGTGCCTTGCTCTAATTACTGATACCACAGTATGACTAAAAATAAACCTGAAGCTTTATCAGGCAGAGTGACTTTGGCAAAATATTTCTCAGGTCTGACTAAGACTAGTGAAATCAGCAGGATCTTTTGTCTTTGACCTAAATGGAACAAGACTTCAACCCAGGGTACACATACTTCTAACATTATCCAACATTTTCTGTCTTACTCCATCAGTTTTTTCTTAAATCATGTGATCTGTTTACTACTGCAGGTAGCAGTAATAAGATAATAAAAGCTTGATAATTATTTTAGGAGCCATGGACTGTCTGGTACAGTATCTCCCAGTGAGTAATAAATACCCTGAAGTTACTCCATTAATTTGTTGCTCTTGATTGCTTTTGAGATAAGAAATGAATTCTACAGGTTTTTTATTAAAAACGCCTTTCAAATACCTGTAAAGAAAACCTTTCAGATTTCTTCAGATTTACCAACTCTATTTATTGACAATAAAAGAACAATGAGAAGAAGGATGTATTTTATGGAATTTTCCAAAGTTCTAACTAAGATTTCTTGGAAATTGTAAAAATTAGCCTTAAGGTTAACATAATTAATTCCCAGTCCTCATCCAAAGGTATTAGAATTAAAAGGATTGCATGTCTTTATCTGAAGTATGTTATTCATCCTAAGCAATAAACATAACTCTTTGCAATAAAAGTTAGGTCTACAATATACTGAGTGTTGCCAAGAGGAAAGAGGAAAATCTTCTACATCAGGAAAAAATAGGGGTAACTTCTGGTCAAACCATGAGTAACCTTATTCCCATTCAGTTTCAAGTCTTAAATATATAAACATTGGTTTTATAATTGGATTGAAACAAATATATTTTCTTTTTTATAACAACACATGTTTAAAAATAGCAGTCTATCATTTTTGACTACTTCTTTACTGCTGAAGCCTGGCAGCACATACATTCAACACCTGTCAGAGTCATGTCCATGGTTTCCTGAATTCAGGCACCTGAAAATTGAAGTTTCCAAAATTACAATTTCTTTCTGAAAATGAAGGTCAAAATATTTGTTGTCTTTCATTGTTATTCTACATACAAAAACAAAGGTACACTTCTGATTTTTTTTATTGTAGGTGATTGGAAAAAAAAGCAGTTTATGTAACTTCGGAAATATGATGCTTACATATTTTCCTGCAGCAGGTTTTTGCAAGCCTAATTCTTTGATACTTAATGTAGCAAATGAAAAGCAAAACGGTGCAATTACAGACCTCTGGAGGTCGTTGAACCCTAACGCTTTGACAGCTCGTTTGTGAAAGAGCTGTTGAGCCTCACAAGCACTAATACTTTGTATATTAAGAATAAGGCCGACTGCATTTGACAAAGTGTGTTGAAGTCTACTAGCACCTGAACTGGCACTTCCTCACTCTTGGTAAGAGTGCTCAGTTTATCACCATAACAACTGTTCAAGGGAGGGAAAGAAGACTGCAAGTCTCCCTAATGTCCCTTTCTACATACTATCTTATCTGATTGATCAAAATCTAGCTATTTGCTGGAGGAAGCGCAGAGGCTATACTCCTAATCAGCTCCATACCAATCCCCATGAGTCAGTATGTGATCTCAGGGTGTATAAAACAGGTAATGCAGAAGAAGTGAAGAATATATTGAGCTATGATAGAGCTCACTAGCTACAGATCTTTATTCAACAGGGGTTTCCCAAGTACATGGAACTGTTTCAGAAGGGTAAAGAGGAAATTGGCTGGTTCAATCTGGATTTCTGGGAAAGGTGTTATTGTACCATCTGAAGGATGCAATAACTGCTGTAATAATCTACTCCATAAGAATGTTCTTGTGTATGTTTAAAAGTAGGCCCTACTTCTTAGGTGGTGCAATGTTGGCATATAGTATTTCTGTCAAAAATGATTCACACCTTAAGCTGTGCCTCCTCTTGGCTCTTTGATGTATGTTGAATGTGTCTTATACCAGTCAGCCGTATAAAAATATTATAATGGCCTGCTAAAGTAATTAAATTCAGTTACCCCACTGTAACACAGTTGCCTTTTTTTTTTGTTAGAAACATGATGGTATTTCCAAAATGGCTAAAACATCCATTTTTTTTCCTACATACTTCCCAATGACTGAAACAAGTAGATGCCGTGCTCTTTGCTGATGGGAATAAAATCACTCGCTCTTTGCTGACAGGAATAAAATCACACACTAAGACACAGAGCTTAGCTGAAAGAGCAACAGGCTGCTGCTCTTCTAAAATATCAGAAATTAATCATTATTTTATTATTTCCAATCTTTGTGCTTAAAATATTCCCCAGGCCTAAAACACAACAGAGAAATTTATTCTAGACCTTGACGGTTATTTATGCACTGACACTAATACTTGGTCATAACATCACTGGAGGAACTGATGTTAGATTGTGACCACAGCAGGTACGTGTGTGAGCATATTACCGGCGTACACAGGCCAATGCACAGATTAAGAGCATTTTAGTCACATTTAGGTCATAATTGTCCAGAAGGTGGTGTTATGAGTCACAGGAACTGGAAGCTTTTTAGGAAAACTTAAGTGACCTGAATGTTACAAGTAGTTCTGGGCTTTGAGGAACAAGGAGGACTACTTAGTTGAGCTTTAAAATGTAGAACTGTTTGATTAACAATTAGAATTTATTTATATGATACAATGTGCCCAGTTAATGAAGCAGGTGGAGTGAGCCACATATTGACACAAACTCATAGTCTGCTATAGTTTGTTTGTTTGTTTGTTTTTGAGACTGAGATTCCATATACAAGGCATGAAATAGACCTTTGTCACCTCTGAACTACTTAGTCTTATTTTTATTTCTACAAATGGAAAACAAACCTGAGTGAAATGTTTGAAGTTAGGATTGTTCAAATCTAGGAATGTGTTCCAATGAAGTCTCCTGTAAGAAATGCCAGGATCTGCAAATATAATACAAAATCACTAGGAACAATTGGGGTTTTGCCTTCTTAATATGTCACCTCTAGAAAGAGGTGAGATGTGCATGGGAAGAAAAAGTACAAATGGGCTCCCATTGCAAGTGAAAACAGACTTACGGCTTCTCTAACCTGCTTTGGGAAGCTAATGCTCCATAGGGCACTGTCCGGCTGGCTACAGTTGCCAGATCACATCACACTTTCGCCCCAATCCCATTTTATAGCTGTAACAAGCATTGGTCAGGTGGTCAGTGGCCTCACAGAAGATATGCCTTTCACTGCTGTATTAAACATGTGCAAAGAGGCTGAGGATCAGTGACAAAGGCTGGGAAAAGACCATTCTCATTGTAGCAGCGAGGACATTTTCAAACAGAAATGAGGTGTTAGAGCAATGGCTAAGGGAGTGGAAGACCTGGATTAGAGTTTTTCCTGCTTGAGGGATGCCCTAACCCCTGTAGTTTGTTCTATATGCTCTCTCTTTTCCACTAACATTGTTCTATTCTTCAGAAAAGACCTCAAGAATTGCTAAGCCAAGGAAACTGCATTTGTGTGATTGCTTTCTCTAGTAAGTAGACAACAAAGGAGAGCCCTGAAACCTGTCTCTTCCTTTGCCTGTTTTGCATTAACCAGACACCATGTAAAATACACTGGCCATTGGTGGAGCGTACACCAGAATCCAAATTTCTCACACTCTGAGAATGAGCTCCTGAATCATTATTTGACAGAAGGAGATACCAGTTCTCACCCTGTGAATTTTGAATTCTTTCCTGAATGATGGCACAGCTTCACCCTCTGGTCTGGGTAGCTAGGGTACCTTACATGAAAGTCAGGGATGTGGGGCTGATCCCTCCTAGGAGCATACAAAAGCTAAAGCTAGGCTTCTTACATCCAGGATGTGTCCCCTGATCCCATGTGTATGATGATGCATATCTCTCTCTTCTTTTCAAAAGCCTGAGAAAGGTTCTGTTTCTTTCCAAAGAACCCTTGCAGCCAGTTATCCAGAATTTCTTGACTTTCATTCTGTTATGGAACCCAGAAAAGTCAGATTCTCCCCAGATGAATTTGTAGCTGCTGCTGACAAGCTGAATTCAGCAATACAGGCTCTTCAGATACATATACTGACTTCTAAAACCAAATCATAACACAAGAGGAACAAGGGCCTCGTGCATGAGCCTCATGCATGGACCTTCAAGTCCACCAGTTAGTTAAACTGGAAATATTATACAAATCAAATTTAAACGATGACTATTTTTTGAGCATGAGACTGTAGCCCAAAGAGCACAAATCACTTAAAGATGTCCGGCAGAAGTTTGTGAGCTTTTAAGTACTGTTGCTGCACATGTGTTATTATAGACATGAGCAGGATATGCAACAGACAAGTTTCTTTTCCCTGAATGTTGCAAGACTGGAAACAAGGTAGAACCTACTCTAAGAAAAGTAAACAAATAGATGACCTTTTATGTAGGTAAGGAGTTCAGAGTTATATGGTTGTTATTCCTTAATTGCTTTAGCTGGAACATGAGATACTCAGTCACTGTGCTTTCTTAGGCATGCCTTTTTTTCCCTGTTAAAAAGTAGCAAAGTCATATTGCTAACTTCCTGCTTATTAAAAGAGGAATTCCAACAGATAAATCAGTAATAGAAAGAAAAGAAATCTATTAAAAACAAAATCATTGATGAAATAACCATTCATCAATTATAAACTTCTAACTGTAGGGTTTATCTCCCCTTTGCCTTTCACCACCTGTTACAGATTTGATGGCTTATCATAATTATCTTGTTTATTACTGAGATCCCAGGTGAGTAATATGTGAGAGGGCGTATTCCAGGAGTACAATACAGAGAACTTGTGTGTGTAACCATTTATTGGGATTAATGAGTGCAAGAACAGTAATAGTTATATGGGAGTGTAGCAGCAGTGTTGGAAATAGTCATGAAGAGGACACCTGAGTCAATGATTTTATTAAAAATAAAAAATCGATCCACATGTTTAGCTAAACTTGACATGCCTCTTAACTCCTCTCTCCCCTTGGTATATGTGTCTTATATTTTGTAAAATCAGTATCAAACCCAATGCAATAGAATTTCCATTTCTCCAAATTTGCTTGAAATGTAGAAATAGTGGCAATTGGCTTGTATCAGAACTAGTGTGGCCAGCAGGAGCAGGGAAGTGATCGTGCCCCTGTACTCGGCACTGGTGAGGCCGCACCTCGAGTACTGTGTTCAGTTTTGGGCCCC
>NW_008794281.1:1194220-1218152 GCF_000699145.1 Aptenodytes forsteri
CCGAAAGGGTTGTCAGGCATTGGAACAGGCTGCCCAGGGAAGGGGTTGAGTCACCATTCCCAGAGGTGTTTAAAAGACACCTGTTTAAAAGATGTGGTGCTTAGGGACATGGTTTAGTGGTGGCCTTGGCAGTGTTAGGTTAATGGTTGGACTTGATGATCTCAAAGGTCTTTTCCAACCTAAACAATTCTATGATTCTATGATTCTATGAATTAATAGCTAGCAAAAAAATTCCAAACTCCATGTAGTAACAGTTTAACCAATCCAGGTAGTGAAGCTTCCAAAGAACATCAGTCTGGTTTGGTTTTGCAGGTGTTTCTTAGGTAAAAAAATGCATTTTGAGGAATACCAGCTAACATGAAGAAAGCAGAAATCCATCTTGTTCCTCACACACCTACATCACTAAAAGAGGAAGTTTTAAGTTTCAACTTGGAAAAAGCATTCTAGAGAAGCGCAACATTTACCTGACAAACCCAGCCATGGGGGGTGAAATGCAGTTCCAGCAGTACTCTCAGCTTCCTTTTACACATATACATTCAGCAGCTCAAGAAAATGCTGAGTGTCTTCAGTGGATTATGGATTGGGTCCTTAGCACCTGTGAATGTCTACGTTGGTTAGATGATATGACTGTGGATTTTTGCTGTGTCAGGAATGGCAGAAAACCATCTGAGAAATTCCTTTTCATTCTTGTGTACAACTTGACGAGCTTGAATCTTTAATAAGCAAATCAGGAATCCCATACTAAATCACAAAATATCTCAAGTCTTAAATTAGCTGATGACAGTCACACCAAAGCAACAGTAACTTCAGTAATCCAGACCGTTACTTAAGGAAAGTAAATCCTCCTAAATGTGTGTGGCCTAATATGTGATAATTTTTTTATGATCAAAGGTCTTTTCTTCTCTTCCTCTGGAAATTCTTGAATAATTATGCAGAATTAGTCATAAGTAGCTGCCTGATTACACATGTACAGTGCTCATGTGATAAGACTGTAAGTTTAAATCACAAGTGACACCTGATGGCAACTGGGTGCTTCCTTCCGTGAAGGCTTCTTTGAAAATCCTAGTTTTTGTCTATAAAAATGTGATTTCCAGTACTTTGCAAAGATATATATGTAACATATACATCTCTTCTTTAAAAAATAAACAAAAAGGATATATAAAAACCCCCTATGATTTAAAATATTTGCCACAGGATGTTTCAGAAGAGTTTCTGAAAAGAGAAAAGAAGCTGATGTTTGAGACATGATATTCATTCATAGTCCAGATTGCTGTTCACTTTGGGTGTATGGATGATGGAGTGAATACCTGTTTCCATTCTCTAACAGCCAGACTTTCAGGCTGAGAAGTTCTCAGGGATTTTTGAACAGACTCAGGGTGGAAGTACATGAAAGTGCATTTAGAGTACATGAGGAACTGATGTCTTGGCGTAACACCAAAGTGGAGCACCAGTATAGCACAATTTCTGGAATGGCCTTAAAAATGTTAGCATTTTCTTACTGTAATTGTTTCATTCTCTTTTGCTCTAGGCACCTTTCTTTGCAATCTAAACAAAACTGCCAGGGATTAGGTTGAATCAACTAGCTGCTAATATTTTAATCCTTTTGCAGCTCATTGACCATAGCTGAACTAAGCGCTGGTCAAGTGCCATGTCACTAGTTCAATGGAATTCAGACTTTGGCACTCTGAAAAAGGCAACAGATGTGCTTTAATGATTATCTAATAACTTGCATTTTTTTTTCAGTTTGCTGTGCTAATGAAATCTAATCTCATTGACCCAACAGACAAAACCGTAACAGTAAGAATATTAATGGTAAGATAAAGGACCTGAACAATACCACACTTTGGCAAAAGTCCAGAAATCAAAGCGCTGCAAAATGTACCAGGAGCAACAGACAGGTTGACTTCCATTCCATGAGCAGTTAAAAAAAATTAGCTATACAATCTGTGAATTAACTGCAGGAATATGAATTCAACATGCCTTCAAATAAACATCCTGAAATAGCACCGCTTTTCCTGGGACGGGGAAAGACCAGAGTAAAATTTCTATTAGGAATCAGTAAAAATTCCAGATGTCCAGCCCCAAAATGTCAAGTTTAACCATTGACTGTTTCATTAAGGTCAGTGGAGGTATATAAAAGATTAATTCAGTTTATGATGCCTGATTTTATATATAAAATTAAAATACTGCAGGCAGCAGCGCAGTTTAACAGTCTTGACTTCCATTTTTCACTTCATGTTCAATGACTGTCAGGTCATGTACTGAGCAGTCTAGAAAAGAGATTAACAAAATGGCATTTAAATAAAACTGGGACTACTGTTCAAGGCATAAGATTAGGGATTCCCAAATCAAGTGGACTTAAAATTCGTCATCCTCTCTCAAATGCATCTGGATGTTGTGGCAGCTGGCTTCACTGTTCATTAGCTCTCTCACTGTGAGGACTGCTGCTCAGACACACTGATTGCTGAAATCCTGTTGATTCCTTCTGGGATTTTAATGGGAGTGAAATATCTAAATGCTTTTGTGGACCTGGTGCAAACTTTTTAAATGCCAGAATTTGTCTGGAAATCTTTGTAGCAGCATACACAACTGTAAACAAACACTGTTTCAGAATTGTCCCTATCTTGTGCTATACTGCTATACTAGTCCTTGTGCAATACAGTAAAAGTCCTGTTTATGAGAAGCTTAAAGAGAGCTTTAAAAGAGAGAAGACAAGCAGGTCTCTTTAAGACAGCTTTCATTCATGGGCCATATGGCAGATATTTGTAATATATTCTTTTATTATTCTTTCTTATTTGTAATATATTCTTTTTTTGTCTCAGAATGTTGTCCTAAGCTGCTGTGGAGCTGATCTGTTCCCTCACTGATGCCTGGCTTAGTTTTAGCAATGGTACTGCAGTTGTATAATTATGTTTCTAAACAAGATGATGAAATGTTTTCTTCAGCCTTATGTGACTGAATTGACTTAATCATGATGGACTGTACGGCATTAAGCAATAACAACAATCTGAGAATCAAATCTAAGCACATATATCTGGGCTTAAGGATTGGAAGTCCCATCTGAATCAAAAAAGTCTTTGAGTCTACTGATCTTCAGGGCTCGTGCTCTGTTTGTATACTTCCATGCAAGGCCATTTTCCTAGCGATCCCTCCTTCCTGGCTGTATTTCTTTCACCTTATCCAGGTTGAATTTGATCTATCTATCTCTGTCTGGAAACTACTCTTATGTAGGCATTGCAATATCCTATTTATATCGCTGGTGACATTAATGGCAAATGGGACACATTGGTAAGCGTCACAAGTGAATTGTCAGATGTTGAGGCCATGACTTCTCCCTATCTCTCCAGATGACAGCAAGTAAATATTTTGAGGTAGGGGACTTAGATAGAAGTCTTTGATCTTCATGTGTGCCCTGCAGAAGCTTCTGGACTCTAGCAGAGATGAGCAGACATCAGTCATGCTAATATACAGCTGTCAGAGGAAGCCATGTGACCTATAACAGGCAGCACCCTTCTTTGATTGCTGAAATTTGGCTAGGAAGCTGAAAATTATCATTCTGTCTTCTGCAGGCTTCAAGCTTGTGAAAGGGATAGGGGAATTAAACTTACTGGAATCTCTGAGCATTTTTATTGACTGTGTGGTTGTCAAAGGGGACTGACCGAAAGATCAGAGATGACCTGATTGACCGGATGTAGGTTGTTGTTTTAGTTTTAGCTTCTGTGAATCTTATGTGCTTTTGGAGTCACCAGAGATAAGAGGAGGAAAACGCACAGGAGGGAAATGACCTACCTTGTTGGACATAACAATCATTCTGGCAGGAAGTTTTGTTGATGTGAAGTTAGAAACCTTTAACCCCGTTCAGCAAGGTTTTGGCCCGTGAAATTTAATGGAAATTCTGTGTCACTAACCAAAGAGGTAGGAAGCCTCAGTGATAACTGCTGCAAACGAAGCTGTATGTTCCTCTTCCTGTATTTCCAACTGACAAATCCAGCTTCCCAGGTACCCTGTAATCAATCAGTGAGAGATTGTTCAGGGAAAGTCTCTGACCCAGAGGCCTGTGAGTACAGCCACAGTATTAGAAATCCACAATAGTTCTGCAGGCCAAGGATGAACTGAGCTATGGGATTCAGCTCCAGGATGGGCCCGGGGATGACTAGTTCAGGCCTTCGTATTATTATTAGTGGCCTGCAATGCATGTAAACCTTGGCAAATAATTTCACCTCTGAAAGTATCCCTTCCTCAAGCTGTGAAATTGAAGTGCTTCCCTGCTTCGTAGAGTTCCGTGTTGAATTTTATTTAGGTAAGCATCTAAGTTGTCCAGAATTTATATAAAAATAGATATGAACAGGCATATCAGGTTTTTTTAACTAGATCCATACTCTCTGTGTGGTTTAAGCTTCCTTCATCAGCTAGCTGTGGGCAGGCAGCTCCAGACATTAGAGCAGACACAAGGCTTTTTAAATTCCATTGCATTTTGCAGAGAAAATTTCTTTACTATGCCTAAACTATCATGGTCATACAGCAATAAAATATCCTTTGCTCTAGATTTGATCCTTGAAGGTATCGCTGGCTCTCGGAGTGTTGGGTTTGTTTTAGCAAATTCTCTTTATGTTTTTCTGTCAACTTCTATTTTTTCTGTCAACCTCCAGTTCCCCATCTCTCCATCTCTGTGGCTTTGAAGCTTATCCCTGATAAAAGACAGCACTTATGTCAAAATACACTAATGTCATTTTGACACACAAGTGCACAGCCTGGAAGCCATTTCGCTTGGCAGAATTATCTCCTTTGGCAGCCTCACCACAGCTGAGTTGAGCTGCTGGGCACTCATGTGTATTTGTCCCACTCTTTTTGTCAGAGGTAAACCCTTGGGACTTTCATCAGCTCACACGAAATAAACACCAATGCAAATAACTCTGAAAAAACATGCTAGTCTGAGACTGTTTTCTGGGAAACAGTTTCTTGTTAGTTTTGGGGGTTTAATTCAGGGCACCAGGGTAATCCAGGGAAATGAGTAACAGTATCAGAAACAGCATTTGCTCCTTTCCTTCCTTTTCTTCTGCTAAAGCAACATGTTTTTAAGTGAATGAAGGTGATAAACAGTTTGGAATTACTATGGATCATCTCCTTGGTGTTTCTGAATAAGACTGTTGTGCTCCTGACTGCAGCTCATCTCTTTACTAATTACTCTAGATGGGAGACTTGTATTAATACCAGTTTTTTTCCTTCGAGAGAAGAATGACCTTGTGACTTTGGTGCTGGACTTTGGGTCTAGATCCTCCCTTTCAGATCTGACAGGAGGAGCCAAAAATTCTCATACTGTCAGCTACATAAACTGTAGGTCACAGACCCTGCAGCTCAATTTAAGTTTTCAAATTTTTTCAAAATAAATCAATTAGCATTTTTGCCAAGAGCCCTTGCATGTTTCTTCTTCTTACACAGTTTTTAGGAAATATAGCTGCCAAGAAATAGCTCAGCATTTGTATGCACCTACAAAGCGACAGCATCTCCACTCGGGCTGTTTTTCAAAGGAAGCATGTGCTTACACCCTATACTCAGGCCATTTTGATCTTTGTCTTTTGTACCTATATGTCACATAGATTTCCTGAGTGCTAAGTGGAAAGTGACACACTGTATGTGTTTTTGAAAAACTTCCCATATTTGCCTATGATTTTGTTTTAATCCCCGACAAAATGGAAATAATGCTTGCTTTCTTCTACCACTCTCCGCGTTGTCTGTTTAGGCAGTAGCTCTTCGGGACATGATGCCCCTCGGTCAAACAGGGTGTTCCTTACCTGGCACTGCCCTGGTGTCCCAAGGGCAGGTTGGCTAGTTATTTTGAACAGATCTTTCTCACATAGTGCTAAAACTTGGATTTCTCATTATCTGATGCCTGACTTGAGATATTGAGTTCAGTGGAAAAACAAAGCACTCACAGACATAACTAAAGATAACCAGCATTTCACTTTAAAATGTATGTGCCATGTGATACTTACGCTCCAAAAAATCAGATCTTAAGGGTCTCAAACTGCGTACCTACAGTCAGTGAATGTTATTGATATTGACCTCTCTGTCTCAGCTGTAAGCTGTAAAAAGACAGTATAACACCCCTTTGTCACCTCATAAATATGTTGTGAATATACGCATATTCATGTTTGTGTTGCACTTAGCTATTGTAGTGATAAGCGCCATAAAAATGTGTGAGGAATTTGCATCAGACTTTGAAGAGCAATACAGTTAAATACAGGCCGCAGTGAACGCTGCTGGGAAAACATACTACTACAGAATTAGTTTTAAAGTGGATAATCTTTTTGCATATTGAATGAATTAAATGTAGGGGAAATTGCACTGTGTAACAAAATAAAAAAGGAGGAAGAATACTTTTGTTTCAGTCTTTCAGATCTCAAATAAGAGTCGGAAACTTGTAGAGTTCCCAGGTACTCCAAAAGCAAATATTTACTGCAAATGCTAGAGGCAGTGTGTTTTAACCTACTTAATAGCACAGTAATGAATCGTTCATAAAAAGTTATTGCTTTCCTTTAGGATTAGAACTAGGATTAAAGTTTAATTCCTTTTTTTGAATTCAGTATGAATTGCAGCCTCAATATGAAGCACCTTGTTGAGTCTGCATGAAGGTATGAGGAATGCATAAAAGGACAAAGCAACTAGAAGCAAATCCTGACTTTGTTAAAGTAGAAGAGTTGCTGTTAACTTCCCTTGAGTTAGAATTCATTCCCCAGCGTGTGTTACGAATACAGAATATGCATTATGTGCCAAGGTTGCATGTTTTAATATTCATGCTAAACAAAGACAACCAAGACATCAGGTCTTCTTTACAAGAAGGCAGCGTGGCTGAGAAAACCATGAAAATGAAATCGAGGCTTAAAATTATCACTGAATAGCTTGCTATTGAAAGATAAAAGTACTTTCATAATTAGGCCAAAATTAGTAATAATTAGTAATGTGACAAAGTGTCACATTACTTAGATGTATTAACTCAGAGCCATTAAGAGAACAAATCTCTCACTGCTGCACACAATTGTGATGAAATTTTTCATAGAAAGACTCTGTTCTGTTTGGATTTAGATCAATACTTTGTTCAGCGATTCTTGATATTTCATGCATCATTACAAATATCTCCAGAAGGAAGAAGGAAGAAGGAAGATCCTTGTCTCTCTGAGAGCTGAAAGCAAGTGACTGAAATAAGAAATTAGTTGCAATATCTCAATACAGCATTGTTATTATGGCAATTTATTTTAAAACATGACTTGGAGAACCACAAAGGCCTCATCATGTTCTCAAACTGTGCCCCATGCCTGGCTCTCTGCCTTGCCTTCATCTGCATCAAATAATGTGTGATGTTTTACTAGAAAATCTTTAGAGCAATGAATCAACACATCTACAAAACAGAAACAAAATCTTTCCCACATATTCTGAGAAGTTTTTGCACACTGGAAATCAATTAAGAAGTCTTTTTCTAGTTTTAACCGCTAACACAAATTTGGAAAATAGGACTGGGTGCTGGGTGGTAGATACATATTTATACCTATCACTGGCAAATTAAACAGAAACAGAGGTCATAACTTTATTGGCACATTGGCAAATAACAAAGTCTACAAGGTTTTCCTCCTCTTGAACACTTTATAATGCAGCCCAGTCAATTATGTGTGCCAATATCCTTCAGAAATCTACCGTGAAGGTGATTGTTCCGAATATTGGAGCACTGGGGCTACTGCAGTGCTTCCCCAGATTAGTGAGTTTTGACTCATGAAGTTAGATATCTTCCAGCAATTCAGAAAATAGTGTCAGTGCAGGGAAGGACCGTAAAACTGGAAGTGCTGTGAGTTTAACTTAGTCTTGAGCCTAGGTAAGATTACAGCCAATGACGCTAGATGAATACACAAAGATCATATTAGAGATTTTGCTGAGGTAACCATATAGTGTTTTTGACACTTAAAAGACACCAACATTAAACTTCTAATTAGAAAATCCTCTTTCTTGGATGAGTAGTCATCTCACAGGTTCGAATACTCAACATTGGAATGTTTTAAAACAAGGGAGAGAGAATGAGGGGTTTTACATCTTCTTGGTTATCTCCAGTGAAACTGGTTGCAAAGAAGAGAAACAGGGAAAGCAGTGTTAACCAGAATTCTGGAGTTGGGGACACATTTCTTATGAATATTTAGACTGCTTATTTTCCCCAAAGGGTCAAAGAGAAAAAATATTTTCAATTATTCCCAACAAAGACAAAATCCACTGCTTGCTTTGCAAAAATGAACTCAGGACGCACATTGGTACTGAATCTTTGTTATATGTGAAGCAGGCTGTGAAAACAAAATCCCCCTATTGGTATTTCCCTCCACCCCTTGCTTAAAATAAAGAGCATAAACTTGAGCAGTCAGTCTGGAGAGAAACAGGGGGGTGAGGAGAGCTACCTGCTTTCTCTTTCCCTGCAAATAATCAGTTTAGTTCAGACTCAGCAGACTGAAAGACAGGAAACAACTAAGAGGAAGGTGTTTCTGTCAATACGAAGGCCAACGTGAGAAGTGAGAGGATGTAGCCATATGCTTCAGCAGTAGCACAAGTCTCACGACTGAGAGGCATCTTGCAGGGGAACTTGCATAAAACGCGCAAAGCTCATTAAACCGGAGCGCAGGGAGGTCTGCTTCTTACGTCACATTGGTTGTTACAACAGCTGGCTAAATTCAACTGCAATTGTAGCAGACAGCAGCAGTTGGGGGCCTTGCTTGTTGTCTGGCCACGAGGGACCGCTACTATAACCTGTCATCACTCATCTAATGAGCTTGAAACAAGAGCCAAGACTCCTTGGCCGTACTTCGCTATCTTTAGAAGGGGTGGCATGAACCCACAACTGCTGTGTGTGGCAGGCCCAGTTGGAGCTGAGCTCTGGGTACCAGTGACAGAGTGTCGGGATCAATTCACACGCTTAATCCTAGGCTCAAGCGGGCAGGCTCTGTTGATTCCAAGTGTACAAACACACATGTGCTTCTTCTAGTTTAAGCTTTAAAAGTACTTGTACGTCTCTGAAGCCCTGGTATTCAAACCAGAGTAAAACATCCAGCATCTTGATTTTGGAAGCCTGTCCTTTGTGTGGTCAGTTTTCTTCTTTTACTTATTAATTGCTCACTTTTATGGTGGGATAAAACCCAAGACTAAACAAGGCATGTTTATAAATGCCATGGGTTGACCTCAGTTATGCATGGATCAACCAAGAATAAACATGATACAGTATCAACAACTGCATAATAATATAAGAATAAAAAGTCCTGAACAATAAAAAAACACTAAACAGCATCCATATCTTTATCTCCAGTCATAGGCTCCTAATATATCAGCTAGATTTTTGTTGCTAGGCTTTTTCATCGCACAATGATTGCAGTTTGGCAGTTTTGGTCAATGCCTGACTTGCTGTTTGTTTCTGTGCCAGGGTGCCTGGGTGATAAGCCAGGTTTCAGGGTTACCTGAGGATTTCATAAACAGACTCCAGAATATGACTAGGGCGTTAGCTTGCCACAGAAACAGGAAACCAAAGGATTTTAAGGACTTTTTTGAGGAGGAAGGGGACAATAATTTTAAGTCAGAGGAATCATGACATCCTTAAAGTTTCTGCATTCAGAGGTTTTCTTAACTGATAAGCAACTCATCTGGTGAACAATTTGGGCTCTGTACATTCCTGGTTTTTGGATTCGACAAAACAAGGAAAAAAACCTTGAAAACCTTTTAAGCTCCCTATGATTTCAGCAGCAAGAGTTCTGCCTGCTCTTCAGCGGCTCATGTGCAGAGCTGGTTTCCATGCCGACTAATGAGCCCTCTTCATTAATCGTGGACAGCTGGCTGCGAACTCCAATTAGGGCCCCATCCTTGCAACCCTGTGTGCACGTGTATGACTTGAAACACATGAATGTGCTACTCACACGCTTACGGTTAGCTGTGAGTGTACACGCTTGGAGGATTAGTCTCCCTTCTGGATGTAGCAACATGTTCAGGTGCTGTGCAGGCTCCGATGAGAACCGTCGCTGCCATGAAGGCCATCCGGGCCAGGGCTCAGTGTGATTTGACCTCAGGCTTGCAGAGGTGGGCAGGGTGGAGGCAGGGAAAGCGCTTTCCTTGGCAGAAGACAATGCTGTTGGCTTCCCAAATTCTGTGTTCACTTACCCATTTCAAACAAGCCAAGGGATATGGCAGTAAAAACAGCAGGGGGAAAATAACTGTGTATTATTCATATCTAAGCATATTTAGCTTCAGGCTTTCACTGAACCTCAGCATGAGTTATTACCCGCTGAATCAAGCCTTAGGCTAGTTTAATTATAGGAACATCTTATTAAAAGGGAAGGAAATGAGAAAGAAAATTAAGACAATATTCCTGGAGTACCATCTGTGTGAGTATCTGGAGCTCATTACAGGTTTCAGATCTTACAATTAGCTATCCCGAATGCATCACCCCCAAAGTATCTAGGAATAACCTTTAGCTCAGAAGATGTTCATTCAGATATATTCTCCAGAACTAGGATGCAAGATCTGCAAGGGTTGATTTGGTATCTTTAAAGTAAAACTGAGTTGCATTTGAAATTGATTTGTGCATAAATTTCAGGATTAGAAAAAATGTGCTTGGCTACATGGAGGTCTTCATGATGAGAAGTTTTAAAACAGAGATCCTGCAGACACATCCTGGATCATCATCAGCTGAAGGCAATTTAACAAAGGCAACTGCTTAGCGAGAGCTTTACTAGTATCTCTCACCTCACACTCTTGTGCAGTGTGGCATTCGCTGTGAGCTTCTGTCTTCTAATCCAGAGGTGTAGGGCGCTTGGCATGGGGGAAATCTCCTCCTGTAAATATCTGACAATAGTAAACGAAAGATGGCTCAAGCACCAAACTCAGACCATGGTTCGTGGTGCCAGAAAACCCCCAACTTTAAGTATATTCCTGACAAGGGGATAGATTTGGCCCAGTGTTATGAAACTAGCTCCAAAATTTGGATTTAGATTCTTGCTTCTTCTAGAAAGTTCATAGGTGTTTGAGTCCCTAATGTCATTTCAGACCTACCTCATTCTCTTTTTGGAAGTAACATGACCATGGTGGCGTGGTAGCAGAGAATGGGAACACTGCTGCAATACCTAATGTTTCCTTTGCTTTGTTTAACAAGTAGGGATAAGATCTCCAAAAATTTAACCCATGGATTAAACTACTGAATTTTTAAGCAAATGATTTTTCAGTTTTTTCAGTGACTACAAGAAAGCTAATGGATACCCAGCTCTTTTGAAAAACAAGCCATTAAGTAAATGCTTAACATTATTTTATTTTGACTATATTGGCATTTTCATATAAAACTGGGGAAAACTCGGGCAGGAGAAGACAGATAAGAACGCAGTCTCGCAATCCTTATATAGCTGAGTATTATTTACTTATGATGCTGGAACCGTCTTGCAGTGTACGTATATTAAAGTCCATGACTACATGGCACTGAATGGCCATCCTTGGAGCAGCCCTCAGCTGGTGGGCCCCAGTTCCCCCCCCAGTGCCTCGCAGGCGGCCGTGGGAGGGCTGTTGCCCCCTGCTATGCTTCCTTTGCTCCCGAGGCCGGCTGTTCACGTTCCCAAAATGAAAAGTAGGGCTGTTCTAGCCCCAGGGCGACCTCAGCTCTGCCCGCCGTGCTCAATAATCATCCTTGTCCATGCTGCTTAGATGACAATCCTGACTCTTGTATACTTTTTTTTTTTTAAATTTCCACATTCCCTTTTCTCCACAGCAGCATTTGTTTGGGGTTTTTTTCCCTTATCATTTATTTACTTGATAGCTTATAACAACACCTGCAGAGTGAAATCCTACTTTTCCTGAGCACATCATGCCTTTCCTTTCACTGAGCTGTCACTCCTTAGCTCTGAATCACCAACAAACTCTCTGATTTCCCAATGGCATTTTGTAGCTTACGTACATCTTAATGGGAAGCTCAGTGCCCTGTGGCTTCCTTTCCCTCACCAAATGCCAGGCAACAGAGGACAATACCATCAGGTAAAGGGAAATTGGGGTACTACTTTTGTGCTTAACTTCTGTATGCCAAGTCTCTGTATGTTTGCTTATTCAAGCTTTCTGTAGCCCAAAGTCTCATTGCCTTGGGAAGCTGCTGTTTCCTACATGGGTTAGATGGAGGAAGCTTCATCTGGCTGGCATCCGAAAACAAGGTCACCTACAAGAGTGAAGGCATCCTCCTGACCCCATAGGTACCTTGTATGTCATCTCCCATGTGGTGCTGGAAGGCTCCCGTCAGCCTCCTCTGCTGAAGCTGCAGGGGGGGCTTTGATAGCATTTAAGCCATGTAGAAGGAAACAGTAAGAAGGATTGGTAACTCAGGCACATGTTCACATGTGTGAGGAGGATCAGGAGAGAGAAGCCTTTCTTTCCTCCTGCCAGGCAAGGCACAGGGGAGGAAGGAGCAGCTCGGTGTGCAGCGCAGTAGTGCTCTCGCAACACGGTTCCTTTGCACACCCAGGCACACACAGCTGCAACCACAGCACCCAAACTTCTCTGCATACGAGCACAGAAAAGAGGGCGTAGAGTCCCGAGTAAGTTCTCCAGGATTTATCTAATGAATTCTCCATTCTTGGCCTTCACTTGGACCAAAGAAACACACTGAATCATCCCAGCTTCTGACTTAGCCATCAGTGCTTTTAGTGATGAAGAAGTAGAGATGTCAATATAAAACATTGCAGACAGCAGAACGAGTTGACTTGAGGCTGGTCATATGCAGATGGGGTTCAGCTAGAAATGACTGCAGAACACTGAGATGGAGATATAGTCAGAAAGAGTGTGTATAGCAAAGAAATCACCTCGAAAGGAAAATGTTCACGAAGGCCAACGTTCACACTAGAAACCTACATTTCACTGGACTATGTCGAGGCTGCCATCTGGTGACAGAGTCTGGGTACCAGGAACAATGCTATTGCTAATGACTGAATTCATAGTGCCAAGGTTTTCCGCGGACAGTAATTTTTGTGTAGACAGTAATGATTGTACTATATCCATCTTCTGTGTACAGAAAAAAACCCAAGTTACGGAGAAGCATTTTGACAGAGTCTTACTCAAGATTAAACAGAACAGGTATTGCAGCAGCTGGAAAGATTGTCACCACAATAACTGATTTTTAACAAGTTTTCAAATCATTAGAAAGTGAGTCTATTCCTTTATCATCTCTTTTTCCTATACTTTTATAAATATCTCTCAGTGAAAGATAATTTTTGTCTCATAAAAATGCCCTGATTTCAAAACTAACTTAATCTTTAGCTAGAACTGAAATCGGAAAGTTTTCTCATCTGAAATGTAGAAACCATTTATTTAAACATTTTCATCTGTTGTTTCAAACCAACACTTTAATATAAATTTTCATTTCCTAAATTGACAAAATAAAAAAGTAAAAAATGACACAAAAAATATTGGTCTTTCACTTTGAAATATTAATTCGGAATAAAAATATTTGTTTCTTGTTAGAAAATTAGCATTTGCCAACTGGTCATATTTTATTTGGAAAACAAAGGCAATGACTTAATGATTTTTTGAAAAAAATCTTCTGACCAAGAAACTTACATTTATTACAATTAGTAGAGCTTGTTGCAGTCAGAGGAAACTGATTTCCCTGTTGGATGTTCACATCTTTTTTTTTTTTTTTTTTTGGTAATATAGGTGCAACTCAAGACTTTTTTTCATCCACTAATGATTAATAAGAAATTGGGGTGGGACAGGTGCAAAAAATACACTGGGATTTTCAGGGGACTAAAGCAGGAAGGGATCAGAGAATTTAAACATGAACTGCAATATGAATGATTTTATGTTTGTGTCATCTTTGGCCTAGATTTTAAATCCTGCATGCATCTGCGTACAAAGACACTAATATATGCACTCAGTTAGTGTTATGGATTAGCAAGCTAATTTTCTATGAGTACACAAAGGACATTTTGCAGGTACACGTGACACGATTTTGCATCCATGTTAGAAATAATGAAATGTTTCTGTAGTTCATTATATTGTCTACTACAACATCTACATGTGTCAATTCACATTCTAATTGTAGGGGGGTGTAAAATGGCTCTTCTGTGCAGAGAACAGAAAATCAATGGGATACAATCACGGATTGCCAATATGTGCCTTACTGGTAATCATGACTATTACAGTGCACAGTAGGGCCCCAGGAAACAGCTGGCCAAGGTTTGACCAACTACAAAATATTTGTGTTTGGGGCTTAGAATCAATTCAGAATAATGTGCCCTGCAAAACCATGTTCTGATACTTGCAATTGAATGTGCATGAAAACAATCCTATTTCTCATTATTCGAAAGATTTTGCAGTTTCTTGGTAAGGTTTGGGTTTGCCCTAGAATGAAACCAGATCCCGAAGAATTATTTTTAAGGGAGAAACAAACAAAGAAACCCAGAACAACATAAGCCCAGCATCCAGTGCACTTGCTTCTCCAAATCAGGCCAAGTGGAGAACTGAAATTGAATGCTACGAATACAAACCTACCACCAGTATTCTGATCAGGTAGGCTCCTTTTTAATCAGAGATTTCATCCTCGTCCTGAGAAATTTCTCCTAGAGAAAGTTTCTGCTGAAATTAAAGTTTCTGCTTCACTCAAACATATTTTCCAAAAACTTAACTTGCAAGGGGTTTTTTGTTTTGTTGCATTGCTTTCTTCAGAATTATTAATTCCTCTGAACAGCGTCATTCATAACCTGACTGCCCTTTAGGTAGAAGTATTTTATAAACATGATTGTGACTATGGTCGTGATACTATAGAGACTAGAAAGAGAAACCTGTCAACTATGAGGGCAAGGGCAATAAAAACACAGACTAAAAAGGTGGCCCATTCATCATGGCATTCAGCCTATGCCTGTTCCTGGCAAGAAGGAGGAAAACAGTCCAAGAAGGAGGAAAACAATGAAATAACGCTGTTCAGTGTAGGAGGTAGGGGGGTCAGAGAGTGAGTGGCCCAACCAGAATCCATTTTTTTGTAAGCCTCCCTCATTTCAAGGGGGAGATTAGAAGGAAGAGAATGAAGTAGCTTTGTAAGTATTTAAAGGACAGCATGGGAGGAAGCAAGACAAACTACATTTTGAAAATGTAACAAGTTTGCAGTGGGAGGCTGATATCGTGGGTTGATTAAAAGTCAGAGGTGATTAGAGCTGATGCTTTGGAACAGTTTCAGCCAAATGCTGATTTTCCATCAAAGTATGTTTTCTTAACTGGAGTCAAACATTTCATATCAGAATAAAAAAAAATCTAGTGAAATTTCCCAGGGAAAGTTTGGTCAGAAAGTGTGAAAAAGATGGAGAGAGAATGCATAGACATACTCTATTTCATTCTGGTTCAAAAGAAAACGAGGTTTTTAGTCTCCAAATGTCCATGATGTTGCCTTTGCCTACTTGTATTTCAAAAGTGAACAGGGATCAGCAAGGTGGGATTCTGGAAGGGTTTCAAGGTGAAGCCGACAAGTCTTTTTTGTTTGATATAGCAGAAACATTAAATTGTTCAAAGAGAGGAGGGCCATGTTCAAAACAATAGGACGGAGAGAGCTTTGTAGCAATGCTCAGGATGGCGATGGGAAGGGAAAGATGTCAGGGCAAAAGAGAAAACTGTTGAGGCAATTGTAGAGTAAAAGTTATGCATATTAAAATATACCCAGCAGAACTCTCTGTAGATTTAAAATATGCATCACCAACTAGTACAGCAAAATGTATGGTAAAAGATACACGAAATCCTCCCTGTAGTAAACCCTGTTATATATTACTGTATTAAGTACAGCTGCTAAAATCCTTGTTTTTCAAGGGAAAGAACAACAACAGGAATAAACATAACAGATTAAGAAGAATAAAGTATTTTGACTATTCTTGCATTTTTCTCTCATCGCGCTGTACTTATTTTGATGAGCTGTCAGGGTTCATCAAAATATTCTTGAAGCCCCTATTCAGGCTAGATGTCCGCTTGTGCAGGTGGGAGTTGTGAAGACAAAGTACTGCGATTCTGTACTATTCCGCTGTCCTTTGAGTGGCAGAGAGGACTGAGTTTTCCCCAGCTATGTGTGATCTTCCACTTCAGAAATAATGAGAAGTTGCCCCCAGTCCTCTGGAGGCAGAGGGTCGGCTTCCTTATCAGATTACTTTAGGCCCAGATTCTCCAAATATTTCTGCCTCTATCTCATCCAGATTGCTCTGAAGAAAAATGCCTGCTCATGACAAGTTGGCAAGGCAAAATAAAGAGCATAAAGTTGTTTGGATACTAGAGCACTGTTGCTCCCCATATTTTACTTATGAGCTCTCTTCTTCTGAAATTATCAGTGCCTTAGGCTGCTCCAGGAAATACTAAAGGAGAAATTTGCTCTTAGTAAAGACAAATTATGTGATTGGAAATACCAACATTTCCCAGTGAGCACTCTGAGAAAAATGACTGGAATACTGTTCCAATATTATGAAACTACCAAAATATGCTCCTTTTATTTAGCTTATTTCACATTCTGACTATTTAAGGATCTCAGTATTAAACTGAAGAGTCCCAGTTGGTTAGTCCCGTTTTCTTGAACAAGATTACCTTCATATCTACAGCTGAATAAATGCTTACATATCTTCCAGGATGCTTAAGGCAGTCAGAGGCTGCAACAGGTAAATTCTTTATATATCAGATATTTCCATGACATTAATGAAGGTGGGTAAGGTAATACTCAACAGTGGAACATGAAAAAAAGTAAAGGGCTAGAGTGTAAAATTGATATATAAAGCTATACCATATTGAATCTTTTTTTCATCAAGAGTTAGCAGTTTTATAAGGCTTAAAGCTGTGATATAATGAATTACTCTTCTGCATTTACATCTAATGTGAACTTTTTGAAGTGCTTATACCTGCAGTCTACTCTCAAGATATCATCTGAAATTTTACAATTTCTGTTTGTTAAGCTGTTTTGTGCCATTTTTTTTGGAAGAGGATTTTGCCTTCGTGTATCTAAAACAGAAACCTGAAGTGTGAATCAAGGACCTGGGGCAGGAAAACTGTGTAGCTTGAGACAGACATTTTATTTTAAGTCTTTGTATTTCCCACTTGACTTGCTGGCAAGGTTTCCTCTTCCATGGCCTCTAACAACAACAGCTTACTCCATTAGTTAAATGTAGATATCCAGAATTTGGTTGCTGTAGAAATCCATTTCACTTGTTTACTCCATCCATTCATTGTGCTCTTTCAAGAGCTAGAGCCAGGAGAAAAGGCAACTCAGTTACAAGTTAGGTTTTCTTCTCAGTTAGTCATCAATCTGCTGACAAAAAAAAAGTCTTATTCCAGGGTGGACTCCCTTCTTGCAGTAGTCTCTGAGCACTGAATTCAGGGCTGCTTTCTATAGGTGGAGTCATCATTTAGGATGGAGTTCTTCCTAGAAACAAAACTACCAATATTAAATTTTGGTGAACATTTGTTTTTACTGAGTTATTTTAATCTTGCCTGAAACATCATTAGTGTAGGGATAGTCTTGTCTATGTGTGCTATATAAATGAAAAAAAAAAAAGACACCTTATACTCCAGCTTTCCACTGGAGTATAAGATGAAACAAAAGAGAAAATGCCAATGAGCAGACTGGGGAATGTATCTGTTAAATAACAATGACAAAGTTATGTAAAAAGCCTAATCACAGTTCAAATTTTGTCTTAAATGTTTTATGGCCTAGGATGGTCCTGGAGGAGGGGATATCTGTGGAAATCTCCTCTGAAGAGTAAGGAACAGTTGTGTAAAAATGGAAATGAATGGGACAATTTCATTTATGACAGTCAAGGACATCTCTGTAAAACACGGCTCCACAGGTAGTCTGAGAAAAGTTGGTATGCTCAGTCAGCAGCTCTGGTGTCACTTCAGAGACAGAGATTTTAAGCGAGACTGAATGAGGAAGAAGAGTAAGGATATCAAGGGAGTGACATGAGCAAGTTCAGGCATATGACTTTGCCAAGGATTTTGGAACAGATAAAGGGTGACAGGATAGCATCTGCCAAGAGCAGAGCTGGCCAAAATAGGTTTAATTATTACTGAGTTTTTGTTGAAGTGAGTATCTAAACCAAAAGATAAACAGAAATATAGAAAGAAAAATCTGATTATGTTTTCACAGTATTTTCAGCTGGTACTTTTATTAATCTTCCCATCGACAGTGTTATAAAACTACTAATAAAGTTTGCCTTTATGGGTAACCTGTCCTTCAACACTGAAAAGGGCTGACAATTATTTTTACCATTGTTTTGACAGCTAATATTTTATTACTTAAGAAAAAAAAGAGTAAAGTCCACTTCAAATCTGAAAATTACAGAAAATGACTGTGAGATTTCAAAATGTACATGGATGATTCATCCCAGTTCACAAAGGTGTCAAAGTGAAGAACCTGCTCTGGGAAGTTCAGCTGCCAAGGATCTAGCTTGCCCTCTGGGCGAACTTTTTGGACTGGTTAGACTAGGGATTTAAGGTGAATAGGTTCCAGATAGAACTCTCTCAAAGGCTTTTGGTTTCTGAGCTGCGTTAGTACAGGGCTTTTAGACACCATGAAAAGGTCTAAGCCAAAAATAATGCTCAGAGTGTTGTCCTCAGCAACAGAAATTACATTGCTGTTGTTCCTAAGACTGAGAAAAGAAAACAGGGAAGGTACTGTGGATGACCCCATGCTTTGGAATGGGATTCCCCAGAGAATAAAGCTGGTTGAAAAACAGCAGATACATTACTTATGTAGTCACGAGCATTTTTCAGGCCTGATGACTTGGATGCTTGTCTAATAACTACACATATTTAGATACATAAATATAGAGTGGGGAAAGATGGGTCAAGAGCTGATCTTTGTGAGATTCCCCTTGATTCTTGCATCAGGAAGGAGGAAACAATTAAGAAGGAGGGAGACTAGCCAGGAGAGGGCAGAATCATAAAAGCTAAGGGAGGAGAAGATGGGAGGGTGAAGATGATGGTCAACAGTGCAAACCACAGGAAAATGGGGAAGGGATTTAGATTTCCAGCTTCGTGCAGGATGAGCTTTGCAAAGTGCTCTAGGGAACAAGGCAGCATCTAGGACAGATGAGCAGGGAGGAAGTCCCAGTCGCAACTGGAGCTTGCTCATCCACTCAGCTGACACATGATGCAGATTAATGGGACTTTGTCGACCTACTTTCTTAATCTTGGTAAATGTAAGACTTCAGCATAGTAGCTTTTTTTGAAACAGGATGCAATTTAAGGCAAGAATGTTCCCTCAAAAGTAAATAAACATGAAACGGATAGGATGTTATGTTCTATTAACACTAATCACAGCCTTTTCTGATTGTTGAATTTTCTGAACACCAGATTCCTGGCAGAGCTACTCCCGCTCTCTCCCTCTTTTTATTTTTTAGTTCAATGAGACTGAATATCTACGATATTTATTGTACATCATTCAGGGAGAAATACACTTCTTCAAGCCTTGTATATCTTCAGTATCTTGAAGGTAATTTGAATTTGCATTATGCCTATTACACAAGCCTTGCTGTTCTCTTTTTTTAGTTGACTGATTTTATTTTATCATAAATACACACTATTGAAATGGTGCCCATTTAGTCGGTATGACTTTAGCTTGATGTAGTGTTATCTTTAATTTATCAAAAGTCCCACCTGACAAAAACTGCAGGTACAAGTAGCCATTGCCTTTCTTCAAAATGATCATTGAATTTATTTCCAGTCCCTGAGATTTTATATTTGAAAACAGTCAGAGTGTATATGAAAAGGCATATAGAATTTATGCGTTTGAGACCACAAATGCCAGTGGAAAACAAATTCCCTTCGCCTGCTTGGTCAAAGAATGAGACTGTCTCTATCTATGCAGGCAACATTTCCTCAGCTGCTGCTGTTGTGCCCTGCTCCCTCACATTATGGCAGTTGAAGGGAGATCTCCCCTCCCTGTTTAATCGTTTAGGTAAGTATTTGCAGTTATAACTACAGTTTGGTCCTCCCTTGATACCACTAAAGAGTGTTTACAATGACTGAATTAAGTATGAACTAGGCAGGTCAAAGCCTTGTGGAAATCTGTCTTTGTGATGTGAGTACCATAAGAAACAGAGCACTAGAATCTTTTCTGGTTTAGCTGTATGGAAATCGTTATTTATGCATAGCCTAACATCTCATGCAGTAGTTATGAAAGTCTTTTCTCCTATGCTCACATAACTCAGCAAATGACACAATAGTTTGAAAATATGGCTAATATTTAAATAAGATGGGTTAACATATACCATAATGGAACTGGACTGAAATTCTACGAAGACAACGAATCTACTTGTTTGTTTTATGTAGAATAGACCCAAAACTCAGCATGCGGAGTTACAAGTTCATTTTAATAGCCAGTAGATGGAGCTTGACACCTCTTGGCAAGATTTACCCACTTTAGTATAGCATGTGAGTTCTTATTTGAAACAGAAAAGTAATTTTTACTCCTTTTCCTTTTGGCTTAATTTGTTGTTGTGGATAAGATTTGCAATGAAAAAATAATGTCAAAATATTACTTGTTGAAAGGCAGATTCAGATACTATGACTGTGTAGAAAGACAGTGGGAAAGCTTATTAATGCTACTTTAAAAGTATCTTGCTTCTGAATTATTCTGGACTGTATATTTTGGCATAACTTTTTACAGAGAGTCAACAAAAGTCTTATGCCTATCTGAAACTGAGGGCAACAGGACTTAGTGTGGGGCTAAAGAAGGCACGCTCTGAAAAGCTTTGGTGCTTAAGGATAGAGTTAAGCAAGGTTTTACATGCTTTACTGAGTCTTAGCCTTGGTTCACTTAATTTCTCACTGACAAACAGTAAATGCCACATGAACGTTTCTATCTTGTGAACAAAGAAAATGCAGTTCTTAGACCCTAGGTTTCAAATAAATCCTGATCAGAAGGGTTGTCTGTCGGAGGGTTGTCTGTCTCATTTTCCTGTCCTCAGGGAGACTTTTCAAAATTTGTATCTGCAAGCTAATAATACACTCACTCCCCTTCCAGAATGAGTAAGATATTATGTAGGCTCTCCCACCTTGGTGTTACAAGTGTGGCAAACTGTTAATTTTCAGTATTACAGGTATTTTTTCCCTATTGGATGGATACTTCTTGCTAGTCTCTAGGTACATAATACTCTTCTTCACAAAGGAGTAACTGAGAAGGGTTTGGTCCTCTGGACAGCAAGAGACCAATTCCAACTGATGTGGCTAGGCAGTTACAGCATTTGGGATGTCTCTTGCTTTTAAAGGCTCTGCTACAACCTTCCCATCCAGGTGGCTTCCCCCCCTGAGGAGTTTGCAAGCAGCCTCGGGGGAAGCATCAGTCCTCCCCACATAGGCCATGGCTAACTAACTAGTAAGTTCTTTGATATGGAGATAAGCAGCTTGTGCTAAATAAATCTTTAGCAAATGGGTCTGTAAGGTATGCTGCAGGAAAAAAGTGGCTAGAGGAAAATGATCAAACACCTGAGAAAAACTCACAACACTAAACAATTAGAAATTGAAGATTATTAAGTAGCCTCCTCCCAGGACCTGATTTTGAACATTCTCAGATGAAAACAACAATACCATAGGTTATCCCTTTTTCAGTTATCAAACTGCAGATATTCATCTTGAGTAACATGGGCAGGGGACTAATGCCAGACTTAGAAATCCTCAATAAAACATGCATAAGAAATTATGAGAACTGAAGGTTACTGTGGGAAGCTGTATTTCATCTTTAAATACAGCAAATGCCATTGCAATTACAGTAATAGCAACAGAAACAGAGCTGAACCAGAAAGATGACAGATGATCGGCAGTAGGAGGGGGTGTCCACATTCAGGATGAGTCACAGTGAGTTTGCAGATAAAATGCAGTAAAATAGTTCGGCCAGGACAGTGCGAACAGACACTAGGAGAGATAAAGTCAAGTGATTCTTTGAAGGTGGTCTGATCTTTAAATATGCTGCAGATTAGAGAGGTTGTGAGAGGACTGAGGCCTTGCTGAGTAGGGGCTGGATCATTATTCCCAACCTTTTCTCAGCATGAGGAAATGAAGGAGTCGTGTTCCTACAGATAACACAGCAGTGCTGCCCTGGCCCTTCTGCCAAGGCTCTGCAGTCTTGCCCAGTGCCAATCATCTACAGAGACAGCACAGTGTTACACAGGAACAATTCTGACCTCAAACGATCTGACTGCAGGAGGACATAGTTTGTTGAACTGAAAAGATTTTTTAAAATTCTTTCAAGTAAACTTCTGTGAATAAGGAGAAAACAAGATGAAGAAATCCCAGCTACCATGAAAGCTCATTCTGGTGATCTTGCATAGGGTACTCAGCAAGTGGCACCAGTGGGTGTCCTTGATACAGTTCTCTGCTTCATTTGTAAGCAACTCCACTCTTCCTTATGCCTTGTCCTTCTCATTTGGAAAATTCATTTTGGACTAAGCTATCTCCTTTACCACTTTCCAAACCCTTCAGAGTTATTTCCTGCCTTGGTAAGCACACAAGAAGCAATGTTAGTGGTACAGACAAATATTCAGAAGTACACCTTTTTTTAATAAACCAATAAGAAATGAATGTGACTAATTGCTCATTCAGATAGCTTCAGTGACATTGGGTCATGGCCTTGCTCAGAAAACACATTATCCCATTGTCGGTTTTGCTATCTTTTTATGTTTAACTATTCTCTCTATTTTCTGTTGCTCACCTACTCTGTGCTGTTACATATCCTTTAATCTGGTGATGGCAGATTATATGTTCTCTGGCAACGGACGGGTTTGTTACTTCTTTTCTGAAGCAGTTAGTGTGTCTTCCGGCTCTGGAGCAAAAGTAAATGCTGACTACTTCTTTTGATACAGAGGAATGTTACAACATAGTCCATTACCAGTTGATTAGAGGAGCAGAAATAAACCTTGAGCATGAAGCTGTAGTTCCCTGCTCAAATGACACTAAACCTATTTATAGATACAGAGTAGGCAGAAAGTAGATGAGGAACCAAAACATTAAGGAAATAATTTTCTCCGTCACTACCAGGCAATGACAGAATTATCTTACTAGTATTTAGCTTCTGATATTAGAGAGCAGAAAGTGTGTGAAGGGCTCTGGGACAGTTGCATCGGACTCCTGCTCCCGAGTAGGAGCACCACATTGCTTGGTGGCAAGGGAAAGCAACTGTGGAAAGGCTGAATGGTCTGAGGTGGACAAACGACTGAACAGAATGTGCAGTGTTCCAGGGAAGTGACTGAAATTAATGACATCCTTCATGATATTTTTAGACATTAGACAACCCTTTACTCCTGAGGACCGAATGATGAGTATAGTAGAAATGATCGTGATGGGAGAGCGCCAACTATCAAAGCTGGCAGACGCTAAAATTGGAAGCATTGAAATGTTGATGGATGGTGTGAGATTTTAAAGAATTTAGAATTTTTGGATAAATCTATTGAAAGTCTGACACGCTGAAGTGATAGCAAATGATTTTATTTACTGGCTCCATCCAAATGACACAATTGCATAAAATATTATCCTTGAAGCAGACAAGAGGTCCACTTCTACTATAGTCACAGACTTGCAGAATATAAATGATACAAAAATTGATGGATTTATACCAAAGATTGATTTGAACAGAGAATATTTTGCACAAAAAATTACATTTAGGCCTCAGACTGACTGGGATTTGTAGTAAATTGCCATCAGCTGCTTTATCGGGAGAGGTCAGGAGACATATAAAAGGTTGTGGTACCACACAACTCTGAGCCAGTTTTCTGGGAACATTAAATAATGATTAAACAGCAGGAAAATCTGGCATTTGAATACAGACATGTTTAAGGTCACGTGACATAAACATCTATTTTCCATGAAGTAAAGTGTATCTGCGTTATTACATATTGCCATAGCCTTGGTAGAGGCTGCCAGGACATCCCACAGGCTG
>NW_008794281.1:1218507-1260796 GCF_000699145.1 Aptenodytes forsteri
TCGTTTTTGCTATCTTTTTATGTTTAACTATTCTCTCTATTTTCTGTTGCTCACCTACTCTGTGCTGTTACATATCCTTTAATCTGGTGATGGCAGATTATATGTTCTCTGGCAACGGACGGGTTTGTTACTTCTTTTCTGAAGCAGTTAGTGTGTCTTCCGGCTCTGGAGCAAAAGTAAATGCTGACTACTTCTTTTGATACAGAGGAATGTTACAACATAGTCCATTACCAGTTGATTAGAGGAGCAGAAATAAACCTTGAGCATGAAGCTGTAGTTCCCTGCTCAAATGACACTAAACCTATTTATAGATACAGAGTAGGCAGAAAGTAGATGAGGAACCAAAACATTAAGGAAATAATTTTCTCCGTCACTACCAGGCAATGACAGAATTATCTTACTAGTATTTAGCTTCTGATATTAGAGAGCAGAAAGTGTGTGAAGGGCTCTGGGACAGTTGCATTGGACTCCCTGTGCTCCCGAGTAGGAGCGCCACATTGCTTGGTGGCAAGGGAAAGCAACTGTGGAAAGGCTGAATTGTCTGAGGTGGACAAACGACTGAACAGAATGTGCAGTGTCTGCGTTTCCAGGGAAGTGACTGAAATTAATGACATCCTTCATGATATGGACTCCCTGTGCTCCCGAGTAGGAGCGCCACATTGCTTGGTGGCAAGGGAAAGCAACTGTGGAAAGGCTGAATGGTCTGAGGTGGACAAACGACTGAACAGAATGTGCAGTGTCTGCGTTTCCAGGGAAGTGACTGAAATTAATGACATCCTTCATGATATTTTTAGACATTCTCTAACCCTTTACTCCTGAGGACCGAATGATGAGTATAGTAGAAATGATCGTGATGGGAGAGCGCCAACTATCAAAGCTGGCAGACGCTAAAATTGGAAGCATTGAAATGTTGATGGATGGTGTGAGATTTTAAAGAATTTAGAATTTTTGGATAAATCTATTGAAAGTCTGACACGCTGAAGTGATAGCAAATGATTTTATTTACTGGCTCCATCCAAATGACACAATTGCATAAAATATTATCCTTGAAGCAGACAAGAGGTCCACTTCTACTATAGTCACAGACTTGCAGAATATAAATGATACAAAAATTGATGGATTTATACCAAAGATTGATTTGAACAGAGAATATTTTGCACAAAAAATTACATTTAGGCCTCAGACTGACTGGGATTTGTAGTAAATTGCCATCAGCTGCTTTATCGGGAGAGGTCAGGAGACATATAAAAGGTTGTGGTACCACACAACTCTGAGCCAGTTTTCTGGGAACATTAAATAATGATTAAACAGCAGGAAAATCTGGCATTTGAATACAGACATGTTTAAGGTCACGTGACATAAACGTCTATTTTCCATGAAGTAAAGTGTATCTGCGTTATTACATATTGCCATAGCCTTGGTAGAGGCTGCCAGGACATCCCATAGGCTGTACATGCTGCATATAACTACAAGAGCTTTAATAATGAAGATAAAACTGGCTGGTTGTGGACATCCCACAGGCTGTACATGCTGCATATAACAAGATCTTTAATAATGAAGATAAAACTGGCTGGTTGTGCTCTAGCTCTGCAGGCTACATGCTGCTTCACACCCTGAGTGTTGGTCATTGAAAAGGGGAGGAAGAATTCAACCGTTCCCCATTGTCCTACTCTCTGACCAGCAATAAGTTGTCCAGCTTAAACAAAGGTCTTTCTTTGGAGACTCTCACTCCAGGACTGCAACACTGTGCAGTCCTGCATTGATTTGGTGAACGCTTCACTTCAGCCAGGCTAAAGTTAGTGAAGAAGAGAAAATTTCCAGCCATTTCCCAAGCTGATGGCTGCAGACGGTGACTGCCCTCCCTGCTGCTGGTAAACATACAGCTCCTTTCTACAATGCTGTTTTTCTGGGCTTTTGCTAAGGAGAGAGTTTTGCATGTTGGCTAAGACAATTTAGCAGGCTGAATGGGTTTTCCTAGATGATGAAAGTTTTACAATAAGATCTTCAGTGAGACTACTCAAGAAGTTGGCTTCTTTTGCCCTGAAATTATATAAAACTCACTGTTTGAAAGGTATAATGTGAGATAGGTAATTTAAAATCTATTGCCTTTGATTTCAGTGGCATTATTCAGGGTTTATGTAGACTTACGTGGCAACAATATGCACCCTGGCCATAGCATCAATTTCACACAACTAAATAGGAGTCAGCCTTTCTCAGGAATCCTTGTTTGCTGCAAATGATCAAAAACCTTCAGAAACATAAGCCGGGGTCTACTGGGGGAAAAGGAGAAAAGTGAAGAGAGAAGGGGGAAGGGATCAGATTATTTATTTGAAGAAGACTAATTCATTCATTGAAAGAAAGAGGTTTAGTTCTAGAAGTATTGAAAATGTGTTAAGGACAGTCATAAAACTGATCAGGAAACTAAAGTGAGAATGGCACAAGCAGAATGAAGACGGAAAATTAAGGCCAGACTGGGAATTCAAACTCTGACAATTCACCGAGGTAGTAAACACGGGAGTAATTTGCAAAGCAAGGTCATTAAAGAAAAAAGAGTTTGATGACTTGTGGGGAAGACAGAGGTTTTTTAATTGAGAGAGTGGATTTAAGGATTTAGTGGCACAGCAGGAACATGGAGAAGAGACAAATATAAAAGGCTTGTTGGACTCAGCGCGCTTTTCCTGTTCAGCAATGCGTGCGCCTGTTTAACTCCTGTCTCTGATTTGTTGTTCTAAACATAAACAAAGACAAGTAAAGGCCAGAGGAGGACAGTTCACTCAGGTAGGAGAACCGCAGCCAAATGAGCTCTCAGTGTAAACCCACTGAAATTTAGAGAAAAGAACAAGTTACGTCAGAGAGGAATTTGAACGGATTTGTCACTTTGCTGGATTTAGATAGCACTCTCTCCAGACTAAGGGAGAAGCATATAAAAAATGTCAATAGTTAAAACCTGTCACAGTCTGGTGAGTTTCTTTCCAAGACTGAGGGACAGGGAAGGAGGTCTTTTTTCCCCTTCCTTTGGCAGTTCCTAAAAATGTTTACATAGCTTTTATTGCGTGATTCAAATGGGTTACGGACAGAGTGAGAGATACTCAGGGAGATAATTACATTCTTCATAAACTCGTTATTTGGAAGTTGGGGGGAGGTGGAAGGCAGAAAACAGCAATGGCCATGTCCCATAGCAGATAGGAAGGGAAAAAGGCAGCGAATATGTAGTGGAATTTGCCAGAATAAACCCTGTAAGCCCGTCGTATGGGAACATGCTGAGTAGCTATTTAGCACCAAGAACAAAGCATCGAATACTGTCCCAGCACCTGTCTGTGCTGCAAGGGAAGGCAAAGAGTCCAAGAAGTGTAAATCCTGAGGAGCAGCCAAGAGTGGCATGAAAAGTGGAGGGGGAGCTGCTGAACCAGTCAGTTGGGACTAGCCGGGATTTTAAAAGTATCACAAGCTTTGAACTCTGCAGATTCCTAAAGGTGGCAAACTCAAAGGGATCATGCGGTGGTGGTCACGATGAACCACGACGCACTGTGGAAACAGAGACTTAAGTAAAGGGGAAAAGAGAGAAAGATAAATGAGGACATTTTGTCTTTTTTATTTATTTATTTTTATTTTTTAAGGAAAACACTTGTATGCTGTGATTCCCTAGTGAAAGGGAAACTTGGAGGGTCTAGACTTCACCCGCACTACCTGAGAAGGCAATCAATACTGTCCCAAAACTGCAAATTCAACCTGTTTCAGTTATTATCAGTCACTTCACAGGAATATTTTGTGTCTGCTGCGCTAGGGGACAATAATCTCTAAGCAAGCCATGAAGAGTCAACTGTTTCCATACAGCCCTGTGGCCAGAAGCTAATGTTTGACAATAACTTTTGCTCAAATTTTTTCCCACTTCACAGAATTTCTTTCTTCCCCCCACCCCGAGAAAACAATTATATCGTCTGCTCTCCCTAGAAGTCTTATTTCTTCTGCTTTCTTGCCTGGACCCCAGACCAGTGCCAATTTTTCAGTTTCTATTTTTTCTATTTCATTCTTTTTGGGAAGTCGCTACAACTTTCAGTACTGATCACCTTGAGCCATGCCTGAGTGTTACCCTATGACTTCTTTTGCACTTATCCTGTTACCCATTGTACAGCCACCTAGTTATTTTGTGCAGATGAAGCTGTAAAAAGTGTGAATATTCTGTGAGATACCAAATTTCACACTTGCCTTTTAGTTTTACCCTCATGGGTTGGAAACTCAGGACAGCAGGCCGGCGGTTGCATTAGGCTGTTCCTTTTCCATGTTAAAGCTGTCATTATCAAGACTTAGCAAATAAGACTTGAAGCTCTCTCCTCTCCTCTCCAGCTTATTGGTGAAATCTGCCATGTGGAGCTCTCTTTTCCCAGATCTCCTTCCTACCTACTTTTTTATCCATCCCGAATACTATGGCAAGAGTCATCATAATTTCTTGCTGTTCTCAGTGTCTTATTCAGATTCCTGCTTGGATTTCTCAGCCCTCACAAATCAATTTTAAATCTCTGTCTCTGCCTCAAAGGACCAATAAATCTACTATTTTGTGCATTCTGGCTCTCATTTCTCCTCATGCGCTTTCTTGCTATTTTCACTCCATTTTATACTTCCCATCAAACCTGTTCCCATTCTGTTCTCCTTTTTGTCAACATGCCTTTCTTCCAGGTTTCCCTCTTTATTCTCTGCTCATTTAAAAAAAATAAAATCCTCCTTATAACACACTTCTTCCAGTAAATCTTTCAATGATAATCCCACCCAAACGCCTTAATCAAAGCCCATTGAAGACTGTGGGAAGACTTTAATGGACTTTGCATCAGGCACTAAACATGGTAGTCCCTATGGCAGCCTTGCATTGTAGTCTGCAGGATAGACTTCAAGAAGATTTAGTGAATCCAGCTTAGTTTGCTTCCTGGAAATTAAATTTTTGGTATGTTTAAAGTACACCAGCTATTTTATTCAATGTAACTGGATGGATTTGTAAATTTAATCTGAAGAGGAATAAATCTTGGATAATCCTCAAACCCAGAGGTTGTCTAAATAAGGAAAGGATTGAAAAGAAAGGAAAACGCCAGGAAAGTAATGGATTGAGAGC
This sequence comes from Aptenodytes forsteri, assembly GCF_000699145.1. Lineage (NCBI taxonomy): Eukaryota > Metazoa > Chordata > Aves > Sphenisciformes > Spheniscidae > Aptenodytes > Aptenodytes forsteri. Next base: position 1,223,609 of record NW_008794281.1, read on the forward strand.
TTCCTGGAGACAAGAAGCAGGTATAGCCAAATGCTGGAGTCGAGGATTATTTAAAATTCCTTTGACCAGTGTACTTCTTTGTGAAATGGATCAAATACTGTTTCTATTAGATGACAGGGGTTCATTTCCTTTCCTTAGATAAACACTTTAAGGTGCCAGACTCCTCTGTGAGATGATAAATGACTTCCTAGACGTCATCATAAAGGAAGTTGTTCCTTATAACTGTTCTAAATCTGTTACATATCAAATTTCCTGTGCATGGCTGCCACTCTGCAATGCTTTGCAAACTGTATTTCACAAATTCTCGGTGTGTCTTGTAACATCAAGACACTCACTTTCCAGCTCCAACTTTGGCACTGTTCTCAAAACACAGGAGGTCATGGATTGGATTTGTAAGTTAGTATAACACATCCTGCCTACCTTGAATTACAAAAAATACACACTTTGGATGAGTGATTTATGAATTTATAATTACAGATGGGACTGTTCTATTTCAGTTCAGCCTGGTGAAGCTGAGAACAGATGAAATCTGCTTATTTCAGTGATAGGAAATTCAAGAAGAGGGCTATTGCCCTCTTTGTTTTGGAAAATTTGGATTGTGGTTTATATGTCATACTGGAAATAACAATAGAATCTGAGATTCTGCTTGTACTCATGTACTTTCAGATTGCCTGATAGGCCAGTAAATATCATGCCAGGCCTTTCGGGTCTTCACCCATTTCCTTTGCAAATAAATTGTTAAAATAAGGCTCACTCTCTTTTTATGGCATTTGACATTTGAGAAATGTTCATTGTCAGAGCATTCATTGCAATCTAATTAGTCTGCGTGTTATCAATCAAATTCATTTCTTCACTGACATAAAAGAAAGTTGCAGAGTCATAGAAAAGTAGAGAAATTTTTGCAAGATCACAGACTTCCTCCTTGTGTGGCAATTGCATAAGCAGAAGGCAAAATAGCTGATGTCTGTCTCTGTGGTTTTTCATTGCCAGATATTCTTTATGTTGAGATTTGAGGCATGTGTCTCTGAGAACAGCTATTTTTAATTAAATATTTTTAATGACTTCCTAGTCTTGGGATACAAGAGAGACACTTGCTTCCTTTGAGCCCCAGCTTGGTTTTTCCTGTCTCTGAAGCTGTGTGCCTGACAATGTTCTTTGGTGTTCCTTGGGCCGTGTTTCAGGTGGGCTTCAGGAGTCCTAAATTTCCTTCACCAAAAAGTCCTTTAAGAAGAACACATTCATCAAGCATTTCCATGTGACCTTTTCTTTCATCTAGCAAATTATTCCAGTTTTCATACAGTTCTGCTCTTGGTCTGATTCTGTAATGCCATCATTAAACCACACATTTTTAGAACAGCTTTCTGGACTGACATGTTCACATGCAATTAATTCAAACCACTAAGAGATAAGCATGTAGTAACCTGAGGCACAGGAGCAATCCCATCAAAGGCAGAAACTGTAATTACTTGATTTGCGTAAATGTTGGGAGAATGTTACAGAGGAGCATGGCTGGAACAGAAAGAAATGTGTGTGGGATGGGTAAAGGGATGGTAAAAAAAACACAAGTCCTTGACATACGTATTTGTACTATTCCTTTTGTTTTAGCTTTAAAGCTGTTTGGGACATGGTCACTCTACTGCTTTGCGTTTCAGTGACAAATCTGAAGGTCTTAGAAAATAAGAGTTTAAGTTATTCCAGGCTGGTGTTTATTAAGTAACCTTTCAAACACTAAATATATTAAAGCCTGATCTGGTTTGGCCAGGAAAAACTGAGCACAGTAAAATGTGTTACCACCAGAAAAAATCTAGCAGTAATGTGCTCTACCCCAGGCTATTACAAAGTCATTAAACAGGAGGGCTGAAAACCACCACTCTCTGAGTTAAAATAGTACAATCCAAGCACTTGTTTTTGCACTGTAGAGATCATATTATTTTAACGTGAGATATCTAGTTTGGTTATATGCAGGTATTCAATGTAACTATGTTTAGATTCTGCAGCATTTTAAAGTGCATACAGAAGCTGCTCCTCAAATTCTAGAGTGATTGGCCTCGTTTCCAAAGGCAATGAATAGAGAAGAAGTAATAAGGAAAGCCATATTTAAGCCTAATGAATAGAGAAGTAATAAGGAAAGCCATATTTAAGCCTCTTGTATTCCTGTACCTGGCAGCACTGGGAGTCATATCTTTCTTTTCTTTTACTTCCTTTCACTCGAGACTGCACTCCAAAATTTCAAAAGCTAACAAGTGTATGACCTTATTCAAAAAAAAGGAATGCAGCCTTTTTGCCAACAATATTGTTCTGATGTTGGGCACGGTGCTGGGCATTTGGATAACTGAATGTTTGATCTGAGCAGGGGTTGTGCGGCCACAGCTACTGCTTGTAAGATACATGCAGAAGTGCCCTTCCCAGCAATGTCAGTGTGGAGGCAAGAGCCCCTACTTTATCTCTAGCCCAATATAGATGAAACCAGCTCCACACTTTCATGTATCTTCCATCTCGAGAAGATGCATTTTTTTTCTGCACATATTATTTGACTAAAAGCAAGGCCAAAGAGGAAAAGACAAATGTTTGCTTCATATTCTAAAGAGTGTTATCAACCTTTTCATCTACTAGTGAACTTGTTTTGAGAAATAAATTGCAAGGACACCCTATATAAATGCTAACCTGTCTATTAGCAGAATAGGCTCTTTAGTTGTTTTGGTGACTTCAGTTTCCTTAGCGGAAGAAAGAAAATGATTGCCACAGTTATGCCCAGTTCACATGGAAAATGAGCAACTTCAAGAAAGATTTCTTCAGAGGGAATTCAATTCCCTGGAAAAATTCATAGGCTCAGTTTGTGTGGACTGTTTATGACACTAACTTAGTAAAGCTGTCCCTTCAAATCCATAATTTTATTAGAGAGAATAAAATACCAGTGGCCCAACATCAGATGATATAACTTTAGGGGACAGCATTTTCTAGTGAGTTTGCAATTCCTTTGTTCCCACAATGTCTCTAACTTAGTCTCCAGCACACTGCCAGGACATTCCCAGTGCTCCCCCTCCTCAGCTGGCTGCGGGGCTGCAGGACATCCAGACTTGAGGTTCAAGTTCTGAAATCAGACAATTGTGGCATTGTGTTTGCTTTTTTTTTTTTTTTTAAAAAGCAAATTTGGACCTCTGCAACAGAATACAGATCTTTGACCTGAGCGTAACAGTGTCTGCCAAAGTACAGGGAAAGCCTAAATGCTTTAATCATCTGAATAGACTGGTAACTATAAGACCCACTTTCTTGGGGAATCATCACCCAGATTATTGAAGATCAGAAGACAGTTCCAGTGATGTGCAATGTTTGTAATGATTTTACCGTCGCTAACAATTATTTCCAGCATTTATTTATTTTCCTTAATCTGTCAGCCTTTACTGATGTGATTAGTATTGTTCTTGAAATCTTGTCGTCCTTTAGCTTTTACCAGTGAAAAATTCTTTTTTTATTCTATTCCTCCTACTGTACCCTCCTTTAGCTTTTTTTATTCTATTCCTCCTACTGTACCTCCAATCAATCTTTCAGCACGTCCCCAAGAAGATCCTACTTCCCACCCTCCAGCTTAGCAGGGCTGCCACTGGCTTTGTTCTTGATATCATAGACATGCTGAAGGTCAATTCGTTGTCCTCATTTTTCACATCACTTACAGAGCCTAAAAATGTCACGGTGTCTGAGAGCAGGGATCAGGACCTGATCACTGATACTGGCCCCCTATTTCTCCATTTTCACGCTGAATGGTCAATATTTTAGTACTGTCTTTTCTTTTATATTTAGATTACAAGCACCCTGTCAGAGGCAAGCTTTGTGGACTGTGTGGCACAACGGGCTGGGGTAGAAGAGTGGCTTCTTACCACTGCAGCTCCCAATATGGGAAAGTATTAGATGAGCACATGGTCTTACACCATAATATGGCCAGGGTTCCAAATTATTTACTTTTATTTGCGTGTCTATAACATCTAGTAGCCCCCATCAAACATTCCTCTAATGATGAATTGTAGCCCAGGGCTCAGTACAGAACATGCAGAAAATACCTTTCCCCAAGAAGCTGTCGAAGAAAACTATACCTAATGTGACCTCGCTTGTGAGACTGGATGTATTCCAGCACAGGGGAGACCTCTGAATCTAAAATGTATATAAACAAAAGTACACAAACCCAGTAGCAATACAGATCTTAAAAAAACGTCAGGACATTGTCTTTACAAGAGTAGTTCAAGAGCAGGACAGCTTACCATGGCTGCCCTGCCTAATATGGGAAGCAGTGAGCAACAGCAGCGCTTGGTAGGAGGCAACACGACTTGCTGGAGCCTTGGTTTGTGTGATAGAGCACCACATACGCTGACACCCATGGGACTAACTAAGAGGCTGCCTCTTAATGCATCCGATCTGACAGAGCTTGTTTGCAAATATATTTGATTTTCAGTGTGGGAGATATGGCCTCTTATTTATGATAGTGAAAACTCCTCTGGCATTAAGAAGAAGCACCACCACGTCTGCCCTGAAAGGCATTGAGGTATCTCTCAATGCCTTGAGAGGGATTAATTATAAACATCTGCTGACAAGTCTGCTGCCATGAGAAATCCAACTGGGGCTGTACCTTCAGTTCTTATGTGCCCAAAAAGAAAATATACTGCAGCCTTAAGCAATACTTTTACATAGTACCAAATAGGATGTAAAAAAATAACACTTAGAACCAAGAACAATTTCTACATTTTTAGCCGTCTTTATTAATTGACAGGTCTCCTGTACTGTAAAATGTATCAAAGACTTCCCATTTGAAAAATGATGTAGATAATGGTTGAATACGAGCACTAATTGTACCTTGTTATGTTTGGGAAAAGTCAAAAATGACGGAAAGAACAGCCAAGAAAAGCTGAGAAATCACCACCACAGCTGATTTAATGATGTGATAAGGCATATATAAAACTCTGCTTGCAACTGGAAGACACCTCTCATGGATTTGATTTGTTGCCAAAAGGAATAAAAGATACAACAACTAAGGAAATATAAAAGCAATGAAGAATGTAATTTATCTTCTTCATGATCATTTTCCCGAAATAAAACATCTTGTCAAATACAGAAGTACCAGGTTCAAAGCAAAAAGAAACTTGTACATCGATTTGAATATTGCTGCATGGAGAAAAAGGAATGGGAAATGATTTTTCCATACATGTTATGGTTATAAATTACATAATTTAAAATTATTTGATTAAAATCATATAATGAAAAATAAATATGGTTACAAAATTTGAGCACCAGGGACTAAAACCCAAGAACATTAATGGAAATTGATTTATTTATTTCCCCATGGCAGAGATGAATGACCCCTGGAATTCTAGCTGTACTTCTTGCCTGTTCAGCTTCACTGTTTTCAATGTTCATAATTAGTTTTACAAAAAAAAAAACAACCCCCCAAACTTTTTGCTTAGCCAGATGGGATTGTTCTATCCTAGTTTTGTGGAGAGTGCCATTTTGATAGAACATTCTTTGTATTCTTTATGTTCTTTAACTTATTTCCCGCAAACAGAGAAGAAATCATAGCACTCCTGGAAATAATTTTGTGATATTAATTTTCTGCCACATGAACAATCACTTCTAATATGTTTTTATGCATCTTCTTTTGCTTCTTTTCACACCAGGCACTAGAATCTCACAGTAGGCCCTGTCACTATGCCAGAAAAAGCAGTTATAACATTTTTAGCTCGTTTTCTAGTTTGTTGCCACTGTGATCTTTTCCTTTATTTCCACTGTTTTAAGCATTGTCGGAACATGATTTTGTGTGTAACTGTTATTGTACATATGCACATGCACAGCTGCTGTCCTTTTCACAAACACAGGCAGAAATCTGGACTTCCACTTGTTGGTCACCGGTTGATGCTTGACTGCTACAGTTGCCTGACATCTACATCTGTTACTGGAATATAACATAATATCAGGCTATCAGGATGGTAGACCAGCTGTCATCGGGCTTGCTTGACAATATTCCTGAAGATATTTTCCAGGTCTTCTTTCCACAAGAACAGAACTTAGAAGCATGGGTATCGGTAAATCAAATTACCCTTTGCTCAAAATGGGTTCAAAATGTTTTTTGAAGCCTCTGAGTTAAGCCTGGAGTTAAGGGCTGCAAGACAACGACAAGAGCATATCAGGTGTATTTCTCATGTCTAATAAGGAACAGAAGTGTGCCTAGGACTAGGTTTAGTGCTGATCGAAAGCAGCTGGACTATCAGGTCATAGTGTGCTGTAAGTGTGACAGACACTTGCCAGGGAACTGAGCCTAGACTGTGACATCTCCTGGCCAAGAAGATTTTAAAAGCCCAGGGTCCATGTGCTGCAATCCATACACGGAAGCTCAGTGCATGCTCATGGGAGGGAGCTTGAAAGGGCTATTTGTGTGTCATATGTGGAAAAAACATCAGTGTACTTCTGCATACACTTCTGGGTACTTTAAAAGAAAGTTGAAGGTGTGTTTTTCAGAAGCATTCATTATTTGACTCATTCAAATCATTATCTAAAATTTCCATACTAAATGCATTTCTAGCAATTGCATCAACTATTGCATGCCTGAAAGGATATTAAATATTAATATTGGGAAAAGGAAGACTGTTCTCTCTTCTTCCTCTTCGAAAGTCCTCCTTTGATTTACTGCTTTCTGTAGTCCCAAATGTAAATAGTGTCACAGCAAATAAGTGTTTAGTGTCTGTGAAGTTTATTCTATTGGTCTATTTAGGTTTTTAAGTCTGAGTTATAATGCATATAAATTAGTGGTCAGTGAGTGTTGTTTAATTATCTAGAAGCCTTGTCATCGACAAAGTGACCTGTGCTGGCTTTCTTGCCAGGAAGAATTGAAGTTGTTATGCTAAGCTCTGGACAATTTGATGTAAATATTTACCCACCCAATAAAGAGGTGCTAAAGCTAATTCAGCCTCAGGATGTTAACTCCTAGAGATCACACAAGTTCCCATAGGAAGCCAACTTCATGTTACACAGGGAAACTTCAGATCTTGCTATAGTAAATGAATAGTTGCTCTAACAAGGCGATGATAAGGAGAAGTTTGGACTTGATCATAAGCATGCCTGAGAAAAATTATATACACACAAAGAGGGATCCACCCCTCTGTCTGTGCTCCCATATGGTGCCCATCACTGTGTGCTGTCTGGCAGGGTGGATTTTTTTTAGTTCTGAGTGAAGGTCAATGCAAAGACATAGATCTTGATGCCTACAGTCATCTAGTACCATCTGAGATGCTTTAAAGTATCCTGCCTGGCCTCCACCTGGAGCTCCAGGAGTGTCCTGTAAGTCTTCTAGCACGTGAATATCTTAGTTAGGCTGGGGTGGGTCAAATGGGATGAGACACGGGTGTGTGAGCAACTGAATCAAGCCCATATCCAGACAGAATGATAAATGTCTGCCCAAGGGCTGGAGTTCTGGTCACAGTTTCTGTCAAAATCAAGGTAGCATATAGTTGGTGATCTTTGTTTTCACAGTTTGTTTCCATATTCCTCCTGTGAGGGACAAACTGACACAGTATTTGATGAGATGAGTGATTTGTAGTATCCTCTTTTTCTTCTGAGACATTGATAGGGCTTGCTGTTCAGGACTATCAGATTCATTGGCTTCACATTGCTGCCAGAGAGCTCAAGCCACTCTCCTCTGGATGTCCATCACTCGTGATCACTGGAGTAACCAAGCTGTCTCCCAGAATGAGATAGCCAGTGCTTGAGCGGCAAACTTTTGGATAGGAAAGGACTTCATGGCCTGTGGACAGTAGAACATCTATTTCTGGGCTCCCCGCCCATTCTCTCCTAACCCAGGAGCGATCAGGTTCTGCCCTTCAAAGCTGCCTAAGGCCAGTTCCTGGGCTCTGCAGCGCAGCACACAGCCATCAAGCACTCACAGGCCCAGGAGGCTGCTGCTGGAGAAGGTTCTTTGAACTTACACACCATGTGCTTGACTCCCAGGGCCACCATCTGCATCGTCCCGGGCAGCTCTGCTCCCTTTGAGGCAGAAGCCCTGCAAAGTCAGGGTCATCTATGTCCCTCAGGGGAGGGGACAGCTGCTGCATTTGGTTTCCATCTGCTACTTGGCCCCTCTGGTCAGTGAACTCTGCAGAGATGTGGCTGTTAAGCATGGCCTTTCCAAAAACATTTTCCTGCAAACATAGTGTAAAGGATTCCTGCTCGCTCCATGTTGTTGCCCCACTGCCACCTCCAAGTGCAGGTTGCACACTGCTGGCTCACGCTCCTGAACATCACATGAAGAATAAGAGGACCACAGGGCTTGCCAGGGCTGGAGTTTCTGAAGAGGCATGGTAGGAAAAGCAGTACATCTCATGTGACATTGCCTTCTAGAGTGCTTTGGAAAGCCTTAGTGCACTACAGGGTGAAGGTCACCCAGACTGAATGTGGGGGTGCCCTCTGAAAGGCTGCAGAGCCCCACATGGTCAGGACTGACCCCGGTTCACTCCCCTGGGGACTCTCAGGACATCCCACGGGCAGGACAGAACAAAGTCAAAGGCTTTCATCTCCACAGCTGCCACTGGGAACAGCATAAGAGGACAGTGGAGAGGTAACCCATAATGTCATTAGCCAGTGAGCAGGGACTGCTGGTGGTGTCAACCATTTTGTAGAAGACAGAAAGGAAGCAATGACTGTAGCAGCAGCTCTGGGTAGGCAAGTGTGCTGTTCTCTGTGCTGCCGTCGGTGCTCCCACATGGGATCATGGAGCCACAGGATAATTCAGGCTGGAAGGGACCCCAGGAGATCTCCCATCCAAGCTTCTGCTCAAAACAGGGTCAAGCTATGAGGTCGGACTTAGTTGCTCAGGGCTTTATCCGGTTGGGTCTTGAAAACCTCTCTGGGCAACATGTTCATCTTCACTTCCACCCGTTATCATTCATGTTAGACAGATTAAAGCCAGCGTGGATACATCTGTCTATGTTGAACTCACACCTTCCTTTAGAAGCACAGGGTTGTCCTGAAAGCTCTCATTTTTTCCAATAAAGAAAATGGGGAACGGAGAAATGCATTTTGCCTCCAATAAACTCCAATAAACTGCAAAATTTATCTGTATATTTGCTGTCTGCTGCAAATCAAACACCAACATTGTCAGGATCATAAGGGAAAGCATATTTTCTCTTCACTTTTGGGAAAAAATGTAGACAGAATTAAGGCAGATCTGCTGAGCTTAAGTTGTTTCCAGCTTCTTCCAAGAGAGGAATATCCTAGTTTCCAATTTCATCTTCCTAAAACAGTGATATTTGCAGAGAATTATAGCAAGCCTTTTTCTGGGATTTTTGTTAGAAGCCAGTAGTAACCTGAAGAAGAAATGACCTGACAATGAATATGTATACACATTTTTGGAATGCCAGAATCTGCTTTGCATATATTTAAAAACACTCAGACAAAAAGGTTATTGACTCCGTATACCCCAGAACTGCCACTTGCTGATCATACAACGCAGAAGTGTCTGTTCGAATTTCAGATAAATACAACAACAAATAACAATAAAGGAGCAGGGACAGATTTTTAGCCTACGTTAAGAAAATATACCAATGCTATTCTTGATTTGTTTTTTGCTTGTCCTAAAGTGGAAGTGGAAGATGAAGAACGTACTCAATAGAAATTTGCTTTTAGGGATTTATTTTGCTCCTTCATTCTTCGCGACATAAAATGCACTTTCACAAGACATCAAAATCATAAATTGACATAACCAGAGACAAGTTAATTTATATCTCCAGAGAATCTGGCTCCACATGTCTCAGATTAGAGCTTCCATTCTGTGACTCTCTCTCTCCTTTTTCTCTTGCTGTTATCTCCCTTGCTGTCTCTTGTCGGCTGCAGAAGGGAAACCAATGGCTCCGACCACCCACGGTGCATGCTTAGCAGCTGTAAAACATAGGTGCCAAGAACCAAAATGCTTTTTCTCCAGCAGTGGCATGTCTTGTGGCTGGTCCTTTGGTTGGCATTAGGAACCAGGTCTGATGGCAGCCAGGAAATTTCTTTTAAAATGCAGAAGGATAACATCCTTGCAATGTTTCCCTCAGTCTGAGTGTTTCCTCTGGGGAATTTGCTACTCTGTTGTATGTACAAAAAGAGGATCTTATCGGGGGGCGGGGGGGTATGTTCTGTGTTCAAGGCCCTAATGACTCGGATTGAGCGTTCTCAGCACTTTATGGGAAAACAGCCGTGGCCCACCTTGGCTTTTATGGGAGAAGAGGAATGTGAATCAAAAATTAAATTCACATAGCTCTGTGGGTGGCCTTCTCTGCTATGCGGAATATCTTTGTGTATGCTCATGTCTGCCATGACTTTGAGAAAAGAGCCCTTTACTTGTATAGCAACAAACTCATAAGTCAGAGTGTTTACGTTCCTAAGTACTATATCATATTTCCCGGCTAAGTTAATGAAACAAATTAAGCAAAACTCCACACAGATTCCTGTATTCACAGAAAACTTTGCAAAATTCTTACACATCCTGGTTACAGTGGTAGCTAAGCATGCTGAGCTTTATTTTCCATTTGCTAAAAATCATAAGCTGACTTACCTACTCTTAACTTTTATATCTCAAGGAATGGAGGATTATGTTATAACACTCTTTACAACTACAGCGCACTTCTTTTAATTGCTCAAAAGTTACAGTTTTCAAAGTGACCTAATGGGTTGGTCAGCTTCACAGAGACCTGACATATGTTTAAAGTTAAGAAAATGATTGACGACAGGGTACTTTGAACGCACGTTTTCCTGACTTGGGTCATTAAGCAAATGAATAATTAAATTCATTCAGTGAGAATGCTGTAAAAGCATAAATATATAAATGTTTGCCATGCTGGATTCTTAATGCGGTGTTCTCCAAAGAGATATCATCAGGTCTTACAAATACCCTATTTATAGTCAGTGAAATGTGTGCAGAAGAGCTCATTCACAGTAAATGGGGCCGCATTTCTTCATTTATGTTCTATTTTTCTAATCAGTTTTGAAACACAAGAAAAACAATGAAGTACCCATATCTGCACCTAAAGAAAAGTGTTTTCACGAAACACAAGTAGATTCTGAATTTCAGACTGGCTTTGCATACCCATTTAATGCAACTTTAAACTGGCTACATATTCACTTTCTGTGGCAAGGCATCATGGAAGACATTTCAGCATACATATGAACAAATGTCATTCAGGAGATACTTACGCATTTACCTAATCATCCTTTTACAGCAAATACTGTCTTCAGGAAGGGGCCCCAGAAAGTTCCTCACCCATGAAGTCCCATTGACCGTAATGGAACAGGTCATATGAGCAACCGACCCCAGCGTATAAAGGCAGTTCAGAAACCGGCCTTTTACTATCATACTTCTTTAGCTGTTCATTTAAGAGTTTCACATTCATGCAAATTTTCTACAGAATAGCAAATTGCAAAATTAGATCGGTATATAAATTAAGACTATGCAATAAATTGTATATATACACTATGACTAATATGCTATGTTATTCTTAAATAAATCCTTAAATAAATCAGGGTTTGGATAAATTGAAATTTGAATATTTCGGTATTAAAATACGGATTTTTTTCCCTGTCAGCTCCATGATGTCTTATGCCAGCTTTCTGTTGATTTTTTTTTTAATATATTCATGACATAATTTACTTAGTCAAAGTTGAACTTTGCCACATTGCTAGTCTTTCTCTAACCTCTCTAATCTTTTTTTTAACAAAAAATTACAATACTGCAGAAAATGTATTGAAAAAACTGACCAATATACAATGACAGGAAATATCATGTCTCTTAAAAATTTTCCACCAAATTCACCCTGCATCTAACATAAAAAGAAACAATTGGATTCTAAACTATGCATAGTTTTAAGGGCTTACTCTTAGCATCCATTTTTAGAAATACAGAACAATTCCTCCAGCTTTTTAAATAGCTGAGACTTAATGTGCCATAAAAACATACTGTAAATATTTCTGTTGCTGTAATGGTGTCTCAGTAAGCACAAAGAGTTGCTAGGATATTATCTGTGTCAGGAAGTTTGTTGTGCCTTCATAAAGGAAAACCAGCAGTCATTTTGATACATTATGCAAATAATATCCTGTTTTCTCAACAGATTCCTTTGGAGCAGTCAAAAAAACTCCCAGCCTCTGAGCAGTGTTCATCTAGATTGCTGTCTTCTGCTGTTAGTATCTGCGCAAGTAACACTTTCATTTTTTTCTGCAGTGATTACAGTAGTAAATAAACCTATGCTTAACTGAATTTAGTGCTAGAGAACATATTGCAAACATACCTATAGAAAGCATTTTCCAATTCAGAAACAGGAAAATCTTGTAAAATGTTATAAATTAATAATATTTGTCATCAAAATAATATTTAGAAAAGACATTGTTAAACTGACATCTCTGTTTAACTGATGGTTATCACGTATGTCATCAGAGATGAGCATACACGGTAAAGTGCTGGAGTTAATAATTGCAAAAGAGAAAGATGGTTGCAAAACTTTTGCTGACCCCTATGTACATGGCATCTTAAAAGAACCTGTGATAGAATTTAACATTATTAGAGTACTTATAATAAAAAGAGGAAGTTGTTTTCCCTTTAAGACACATAATTTCCTCTTGAGTTGTCTTTGAAGTTCCCAAGCTTTTTTTATTAGATCTGCAGCAAATCACTTCAGTCTAGCTTAACTCTAGGCAAGCCACAAGTTTGCTGTGCTGCGTTTGAGCATTGAAGAGTCACAACCAGAAAGTAAATTTTCTGTAAACAGAAAAGGAAGTTCCCTGAACTTATTGCCTTAGAATCCAAGTAGGTCATTATAGAAAGTTAAAAAACCCCCAACATTAGTGGTGAATGTTCACCTGGAAATACTAGCAATGTTGAAAGGTTTATCATGTCTGTTGGCATGTTCACATATATGCAAGATAAAAAGTAATTGTGGACTTGCTACTTATTTAGGTGTTATTCTGAACAATCCCTTTAATTCCTCACTCATTTCTGTTCATTAATTTGTTGAATTGAATAAGGACTGAATGAAAGTTAAGTAAAGGCCTCCAAATTATGGCTATTGTCCCTTGTTACTGAAGACAGCTATGTTAGTCTTTGATTAAATGTATATGACATAAACCGTGGCCCAAACTTTAACCAAATGTATTTAATTTTTGTGGAGCTCAGCAAGCCTTTACGTTTGTTTGTGTTAATTGTTTGCATGCCTGTGCATTGCCTGGTGTTGGTGAAGGCTCTAAGTAGCACAAGAAATTTAGTGCAGTGTTTCTGACCCAGCTGGGTGAGGAAATGTCAATACGATGGAAAGGTCTCATGAGATTTGCAGTGTGAATTCCAGGGAAAAGTTATTCAAACAAGTATGAAGTGAATGATGCTAAATCTATTTAAGTTTTATTCATTTCTAATGTGTTTTTTGATGACAATTTTTGTGTATAATCAGAAAAATGGAAAGGATGAAAGGAAGTATTTACTGAGATAATCAAAATGGAACCTGTGGTAAACCTGGTTTTATCCAGCACTGGATTTAAATTTGAGCAATAGCACAGTGGACTCATTATATTTGTTCTTTATACAAAGGGAATTATGAAGAGGAATTAGACATCTTCATAGGGTTTTAGTGGCAGACTTTTTTTTTTAATTATGCAGCAGTAAGCTAGGAAAAATTTCATGACCCTATATCCCAAATATATGTCCTAAATGCTTTTCAATTTAATGTCAGGTATAGAAAATCATTGCCATGTGTCAGTCTTCTATGACTAATATTGATCAGTGAATCAGAATTACTTGGGGTTTAAAGCCACTGCACAGGACGTGCTTCAGAAATGAAAGGAGAACATTGCAAAAGAGTTGGGATGTTCTGCCCATTCTGGAAAAACCAACTTCTCCTTGGCTTTAATAAAATCAGCAGCAGGCCCTGACGAAAACAGCGCCAGGCCTGATGGCATTTTGAAACTTGATCAAATAGGGATGAAGTTTGTGCCAAGCTGGGCTGCGGACAGTGCATCCAGCAGGTAGAAGAGAACCTTCTCCCTGTAACACATGCTCCTTATCTTTTGAAACTTTCATCTGATCATCTGCTGCTTGCTTCCTTCGTTGCAGTATCAATCCCCTGCTGCTGAAAGGATTGATGCCATCAGACTGCGTGTCCTCCTGTGGGGCTGAGGCCAAGGCTGGGTGCACCCCGGGGTATCCAGATCATGGAGTGCTGCTCCATAGCGCGGCCACAGTCCTTCTGTGCCATAAGAGAGCTTCCAGTAACGCCACTTGTCAAGAGTGACCTAGGAGGTGTTGTTAAAATAAAGTTAAGGATGAAAAAGAGGTTAATTATTATTTCATCAGAGGAAAACCACTTTAAAAGAATATTTAGGCTGGGAACTTGTGAGCACCTGAAAGTGTCAGGATTTGGCCTGACAAAGGCAGGAGCACTCAGACATGCATATGTGTGGGTAGCTGTGTAGAGCACAGATTCAATAAGATGATCTGATTCAATATACTAGTTCAGCCTGTAGAAAGCTTTGAAAAGGCACAGTTTGCTGGCTTTTCACTTTTTTAAGATAAGCATTTCCTTTAAATTTGCATTATTCTATTACAGTCCATGCTACAGGAGCCATTCTGAAAGATATTTCAGAATATTTACAAATAATCATGATCAAATACTATTTGAACTGTGATAGTGCCTAGAGGCAGCCCCAATTAAAAAATAAGTTTTACAGAAATGCTGGCAACTTAGAGCAAATATTTCACGGTTAAAAGAACACTACCTATGACAGAAAGATAAGCTGGAAGTATTCTTTATCAGAACTGAATTTGTTTTACTTATTTCAAGAATGAGTAATATGTTACATGCATGTGTTTAGCATGTATATCACTAGGTCTATTTATAAAAAAAGTTAGATATGAAGTATTTATTTTAAAACATGCGTAGGAATAAAGATGGACGTGTGATGTACCCAAAGGTATACAAACATTTTTTTTTTCTGTTCACATTGTCTAAAATAGTAGTGGGGTGGTAGCAGGGTGGGATAAAATATACATACTGCTGTCCTTAAACAAAAGGATTGTATCACAGACAGGGAAATCAAGTATAAAAAGAGACTTTGTATTATAATTCAGATGGAGAAGCAGTTCATATTTGTAAAGGAGTTTGAATAATACACATGACAACAGTGTACACTCATGGTAGCATAGTTCACACAGCGTATAACTTCTTTTAGCTGAGGATATATAAAGAACTATGATTTTCTAAGCCTAAAGGTTTTTAATAAAATCATTTAATTTGAGGAGTTTGAGAATAGAATGTATTTTGAAAGATTAAAGTGAAGCAATAATAACATCACACTGAATATTATTTTTAGGGAGTCTAAATATTTCATCACTGTTAATTCCCACATAATATCTCCCATTTCTTTGAAATAAATGGTCTGTTTTTCATTATGTAAGAAATAGAAAATAGAGAAATAACTTGGTGTTTTTTTCAGCTCTTCTGATCTGTAATTCAGATAGGTTTTTTTTTCTTTCCCCTTCTCTGTCCATATAAATATATATAAGGAAAAATAGCTCTTACTAAATGTTGCCTAATGCAATTTACTTGCCTAGCAGACAGTGGGGTGATATTGATGCATATTATTACTGATATATAGATAGAGAGAGCTGAGACATGCTATATACCTTGCTTTACAAGTAACCATGCCATGAAGTGAATGCAGATCCTTCTGGCTGCTGTTTCTGCTGTTGTGTACTTTTCAGTATTTGGTTATTAGTGCCAGACCAGCTTTAACACTCAGTTTTCAGAAAGTCTTTCCAAGGACTACTGGCTTAAAACGCTTCCCAGCAAAGCTCCGCATGCAACTCAGCAAAGGGAAACCTTTGGGGTATTTAATAAGCTAGCTGAATCTTTTCCAGTAAACTTAGCCATAGGTATGT
Source organism: Aptenodytes forsteri (assembly GCF_000699145.1). Lineage (NCBI taxonomy): Eukaryota > Metazoa > Chordata > Aves > Sphenisciformes > Spheniscidae > Aptenodytes > Aptenodytes forsteri. The sequence continues at coordinate 1,239,537 of NW_008794281.1, forward strand.
TTCTTCCCCACTTTAATCTCTTTAATATACTCCTCCTACTTTTTCTTTAGCTCCTCATCAAAGCGTCACATGAAGCTTAGAGGAAGGTAATATGAAATGACTTTTAAGGAGATTTCATACTTGGCAATGATTGAACCAAGGTCTGTGTATTTCACTTTGCGATATGAAAGGTATCTACTCCTTTTCTAGATCACCTACAATGCAGCTACTAAGCTGGTCCTACTCACAACTGGTCATGCCCTGTCCTTTACTTTAAGGAAGAACTCCCCATCATCTTCAATGAACTAAGATTAACATAAATATAGGTGCATTTCAGCTGTTTACCATTTATCTGCTCTCAACACTTACTATATACCAGCCTCCAGCCCTGTTTACCCAATATTCTCCTTCTACCAAGACGGCTCAGCCCCTTTGTTTTGGTTTAAAATGTGTGAAATCTTGCTCCTGCTGAAGCAGAGAGTAAAATCCCCCATTTCTCTAATGGGTTAAAACAGATGTCCCAGTTTCTGGTGCTATCAATTCCCATTCAAATAAAAAATGAAGCTCAGACGTCTGCTGAGGGGTAGAAGGACCTGACTGAACCTTTTTCTAATGGAAGATGTGTTGATTCTTTCTGAAAATGATCTGGTCAGCTGAAAGAAGGCATATTCACTTTACCTCACTAGAAATGTTTTATTTATTCTCCTAGAAATTTTCTTCCATTTTAATAGCAGGCCTTATTTTTAAAAAAACCCCAAGAATTCCTTAGTTTCCTATTGAACGTGAAGTTGGCTGCAGTTCACAGTAGCAAGGCAGAAGATAAGGTAAGAATCTAGTGAGCAGAAAGGATGCTAGGCTGGGTTTAAGGATATCTGTCTGAAAATACAGATTTCTTTTTTTACTGTCTGCATTTTGGAACAGTTATTTACCATAAAGATTGAAAAGGGTAATGTAGAGCATTTTTATTTACCGTAAAGATTGAAAATGATAATGTAGAGCAGTTTGTATGTGAAATAAGTAAAACAAATGTCCCCTTCTGCCAGCACATATGCTCCAAGTGTCATGTCTTGTAGACTGTCAGAGGAGAAGTTACTTGGCACCTCTAATTAGTCACTGAAATGCCCACAGAAAGGAAAGGAGTTGTATTTGCCCCAGTACGTTTACCCCTGGTGTGACTCAGCTGAAATCCGTAGACTCTCACCAAAGATGTCTGTAGCCTATGTTTATGCCTTCTGCTTTAGTGCATTAGTCCTCTGAGGAGTGTAAATCCACTTGGAGAGCAAAGAGTGTTACCAAATACTTTGTTTGTTTTGGTATGGTGTCTGCAGCATAGTGAGAAGGACTGCAGCTCATCATCAGATTAAAAAATTTCCAAAACACAGTTATATTCAGTCTTTTTAAATTAAGTAGATACACATTCTCATTTCCTTAGGGAAACGCACTTAAAAGGAGGTCTCTCTGTAGTGGGAAGAGAAGGGTAATTTCTAAGGCACAGTGAATATGGAGAAGAGGGAACAATAACTGCCACCTAAGCTTCAAACTTAATTTTTCTGTATAGCAGTTTGCTATTACATCTGTTGAATCCCAAGTTCTGCTTATGAGCTATAGGATCGACTGTGGGGTAAATACTTCTGCGTTTATGGGATGATTTAAAAAAAAGACACAGTGCCAGCATCTCCTTCTGCCTACATTGGTACATCTATAACAATGATGGTGCCAACTTTAAGACCGAACAACAAGGACTAAATACAGGAATCCATACTTGGGCAGCAGTTCTGACACACTAATATATTTTAACTTCAGTAAGGAATTCAGATTTGTAATTTTATCTGTAATTGATGTAAAGTGAAAATCTGAGCTGTGTAAAGTTCTGATAGCAAAATACAAAAATAGATTAAGCTTATCTAGTTTTACATTTTCTCACTATCTAAAGAGCCAGGCTTACAAAAAAGTTTAGAAGAGTTGGTGAGCCTCACAAATAATCTGAATTTGGTTTGGAATTCTAAAGCTGATTTGGCTTCCAGGCTTGGAAAAAAGTATGAATCATGGTGGCATATATGGTAGCTCTTCAACACCGGGCAAAACTTGACCTGAATCAGTAGACGTAATACTGTCTTATGCTAGAGGCATTGCCTGAGGTCCCATTGTGCTAGGTGCTGTATGTATATACGTATGTTTTGAAAGATGTCCACGCACTACAGAATTATAATACAAGTAGGCAAGACACGGAAAGGAAGCAAAACGACTTTATTTTACAGATAGGGAATGGAAGCACAGGGAAAGACCTGTTTCAATTCACATAGGAACTCTGTGCTGGACCTGAGAAGTGAACTCAGTTTTACTGAGTCCTGGTCCAAAGCTCCTATTAGTCCCCCAACTCCTTGTTTCTTTAATTAATAATAGTTTTATTGAAATACAGTCATGATAATTCTTGAATATGATTAGTGTTTCTAAGAAGGTACAATCTAAGCAGACCAAGAATAGAAAAAGATACAGACACGGAGAGATACCAAAGGTCATACATTACGTGAATAACAGAAACTGGGTCCTCTGAGTACTACCCTGCTCTCCTTTTTCCTGCAACTTTTGCTGTACTTTTAGGATTCCTTTGAGAATCGACATGGAAACTCCCATGGACTAGCACTTTGAGATAAGCATAAGAATCTTGAGTAGTCTGTGTACAAAAAAGGCCAGGTTTCTTACAGTTTCATTCTAAACTGTGATCATATATTAGAACTACTTCATATCAATTCAATTACTTTAATTCAGACCTAATTATACTGTAATGCAAGTCCTTCACATGCACTGTTTCTTGCAACCCGGGAAGCACAGCACATCTTATGTTGATAGAACTCATGAAAACAAATAAGCAATATTTTAATGCCCTTGGTTAAAGGTCTTGCAATTAGTCAGTCAAGCCTATAGCTTGCATTGACTTTAGAAATGCTCCTGGACTCTCAAGAGCAACTCCTACCTATCAACTGCTGTGAATAACATACAAAAACATCTTTGGATAGAGTGATGCAGGAGGTCTTCCCCTGGTGCCATAGAGCTCTCTACAATGAGGGTAAAATTCACCTAGGTAGACAGCAAAGCTTCTTTGCATGTCACCCCACCTCCTGATGATTTCCAAAGGAGCTGGTGACAATCCTAAATGTCACAATCTTCCAAACAAAGTGCAGGGAACATGTCTTGGATGTTGAACTTTCTCTAATTTGCATACATGCCTTTATACGCATGTCGATGAGCATGTGTGTATATTATAAAACATACTCCACTGTACACTCTTCTCCCACTGGGAAGATGTCTTTCTACACACTAGATCAGAATCTATGATGTGCTGAATCCCGCTATTGCCACTGACTCACACTCCCAGGCAGAAGCTCTCCAGAAGGAAAATGAGAAAGAAGAGACCTCAGAAGGAAATGTCAGGGTAGTCATTTTCTCATAGGACTCTTTTTGGCAGCTGGAGATAGTGACTCTGTAATAACATGTTGAAGTTTTGAAGGGGGATTCCTCCAGAACGGAAATGTCCTTAGAAGGACCATTTCCCTAACTGTATTCAAGCCTGTGGGAAACTGTTACCCTATGACGAGTTCTTCTAAACTAGATAGGATTTATATTTATTCTTAAATTGTTTTATTTTCAGCAACTCCCCCGCTGTGACTTGACATCCCAGAAACAAGACCCTTCAGATTCTCAGAAGCCAGAAACACTGTTGACAAAACTTATTCAGAATTGTCTTTGTTAGGTCTACTCACTTGATAACATTTTCTTTCCATTCAGCTGTTCCCTTCTCTACTAATTCTGGAACAGCTGTTGTGTATATTAAAAATTCAAGACCATCTTGCTGGAGATACATAATCCAAATCAAGAGAAGCAAGGAAATGAGCTATCTGCTTAACCTCATCATATTTCTATTTTATGAGGTTTGGATTTTGCATAATGAGACTTAGAGACAGGTGCTGAGTAAATGCTATCTTGGAAAACAGCCCCACTTTGTGGATTTAATTCTGAGTATATGTTGTGAGTTTTGGGGTACTTTAGTTCTGTGTCTAGAAAGTTTTATTCACTCCACTAAATTTCAATTGTAATTTTCCTCAGCTACGTGACTGTAACAGCTCATATTGCATTGGGCTGATTGTTAATAGGTTTTTCTTCCTTCCTCTGCAGACCTTCCAATCTCAGTCTGAGATCTAAGAATGAGACTGGATTCATTTCTAATTGCACACCCTCACAAGAACCAACAGATTTGCCAGTTTGCCCAATGCCTTCAGTGATATTTCTTAATTTCATTAACACCTGGAACTCTATTAATGTGAAGTGTACTCCAATATGTAACAGACCATTCTGCTGATTATGTGCAATGTACAGACAGATTCTAGCTCAATATTTTAGTTTTACTGGTTGTTCAGATCTGGCAGTAACAATGAATGGTAAAATCTGCTGCTAATAGATGAAGAGTGATTCCACACACACACAGAGCAAGAAGACGACACTTTTCCAGACATTCAAAGCAGAAGCACAATCTAGTATTTTGCTCGGTACTCGCCCTGTAAGTCTTCCAGTTTTCACACAAGGGTGAGAATTTGGTGACTCCTGGTGTTACATTTCCCACAGGACATTTTCGTTGCATACGCTAACAGCTATTGGAAAAGTTGACAAACGGGCAGCAATTCAGGAGTCTTTTAACTGATGAAATGAAATTCTCTCCCAAGCGAGGGACACGCTGGGTTAGGCACTGCTTTATGCCTTCTTTGAGGACTAAGTAGGAACAAGAGAGAGCTACTTTGTCAGCCCTCTGCCGAGTGAGGGGAAACGCGCCAGTGAGACACTCCATAAATGATGTGCTCTGATGCCTGCCCCAGTGAGCAAGCCAGAGATTGCAGGGGCCTTGGATAGGCAATTTGGATGGAGTCTTATAATGCAATAGGCACAAATCCTAGAGGAAAATGCTCCCACGCTTCAGGTTTTGCACCTGAATTCAAATATTCCTACTGTCCATTGTGTTGGAATTTAGCAAGGACAGGATTAGCTCCTGTACTACACATCACCACATCCAATAATTAATTTCAGTGACCATTATTTTCAGAAACAAAACTGAAAAATCTTTCTGAAACGAAACCAAACCACTCTTTAGTGCTTGCATTTAGCTCAGAGTTTGGAGTTCAAATTTATACTAATAGACAGGTAACCTGGAGTTTTATGTTATAGTCATGTTTTCTCATGTCTGTAAGTAGGCAAGAACAATTAAAGCAAGTTAAAATCATTGAACTCCCTTTGTTATTGTAATTGAACTTGGAAAAACAATGCTGAACTTAAAATTTTCAAAAAGGTAAAGACTATTTCTATTTCACTTTTAAAGCTGTTGCTGTTTTTCATAACAACCTTGAATTACTTGCCTGGTAGTAACACAGGCACTTACAGAGCCAGGTGATGTCAAGTATCTTGAATCTGGCACTTACAGAGCCAGGTGATGTCAAGTATTAACAATCTCTTGGCAGACTTGATCCCATACCCAGAACAGCAAACTACCTACGAGTTTCAAGGGAAGAGACAGTCTTTCACTTGGTCAGAGCGTGCCAGAACGGCTATTCTCTATACGGTACTTGGTGTGATCCCAGATCATCTGCGAGGGGAAAAAAGGGAGTAAAGCTCAGATGCCAGTGCCTTAGCGCAGGGGTCTGAAGATGGTGAACTTTCTCCTTTCACACTGCATTTGTACAGGTAGACCCCCCCCCATTTTGTGCTATAAAACTCCAGTGAATATCATGCTGGTGGATTTTTACAGCACCTCAAACACTGTGCTTTATATGCATCTTGGATGAGCAAAGTCTTATTGGGTAAATACTCTCTCCTCAATCTTCTACAATTGTTTCTTTTATTCCACTTTTGCATTTAAAACATATATGATATGTTCATATAAAGATAGTCATACTTTTTTGTAATTTAACACCTCTAGAAACCAGACTTGCCACCCAACACGTGGACAAGCATTGACGTGTGTCTTGTGAGATCAACTCCTTCCTCTTGAATAAATGCCATTAACGTGTTGGGAAGATATGTGGTGATTCGTGTCTGAACGCTGTAGACCAGGACAGAGCTTCTAAATGCTACATCTATGTTTAGGCATAGATTGCAACAGATAACTAACCTGGAAAATGGGATGCAGAGCAATGTGAAAATTCTTACACAGACTAGACTTCCAGTTGCTGAATATTGCATAATCTAAGATGAATAGAAATCTTGGTTATGAAGCTTAAAAAACCTCAGGATAGAATGCTTGTTGAACGTAATACTGTCTAATTTCTACTTTGTCAGCTGTAAAATTAACTTCCTCATTAAAAAAAAAAGTCAAATAAACCAAAGTTTATGAAACGTACTTTTGCATTGAAAACTGTTTTGCTGTTCATTTTCAGATGACTTTGGAGACATGGCCTGTGTTATAATACCACTTCCATTAAACATTGGAAGCTCAACTTTTTGCAAAAAAATTCACACAAACATTCTGCTCTTAATCCAAACAGAGGGGTTATGAACTGAACCTTCAAACAGAAACTTTCAATATTTGGCTTCTCAGCTCAGTAGCACCAATATGGTATGCCAACTATCATGCACTGTAATTAATAATTGTTGTAAAAAAAGGTCTTTAAGGCAGAATACCCTCTGCATATAGCTTGTCTGCTTTTTTAACCAAATAAGGTAATAGGGCATTTCACTGTTTATAATAGCAACATGAAATACGATGTTTCAAACTGTTAAAGAAAACACATTTAAACTTTTCCTGCCCATTTCCAAGTTTCTTCAACTTCTAAAAAAAAAAACAAAACTGGCTATGATTCTCTGGCAGATTTATAGAAACCTCAATTTTTCACTTTTCAAAACACTTTAACAAAGCTTCAGATATGAACAACATATCACCCAAGTTCTGGCATTTGTGCAAGGATTGTACACACAGTTCAGAAAGAGTAAACATGCAAAAATCAACTCCAGAGAATGACAGAAAGCGGAACTAATTAAAGACGCCCAAGCAAAAGAGATCATTTTCTAAGACAAACATGTCGATATTTATCACAGAAATAAAGTTAGTGCTGTAGTGAATCTGGTGGGATTTATAAATATACATCTGGGACAATAACATTTTGGTAATTATAAAATGAATGCTAATAAAATATGTATAAATACTTAAGCCTTACACTAGACAACCCTCAAACTACTGCTTTAGCCTCTTATCAAAACTTAAACATTATATTGTCTGACAGCATCCTGAAGTTCTTTAATGACCAAACATTTGTTACTATTCCTACTTACCATTGTAACTTTATTGACTTAACCGGAGTTGCTTTTGATTACACCAGTGAAAGGAGACAGATTCAGACCACATAGTCCTCATTAAACATTTTTCTTTCCTACGTTTTTCTTACCCTGCAAGTCCAGTAGCTATTTAACAGAGCTACCTTGGGCTCTCCTGGTTGCGATGCCAGTCTTATCTGGTGCTGATTACCCCTTCATCTTGCTGGAGGTTTTCTTGGCATCAGACCCAGGCCAAAGCAGATGAAACACACCCTCAGGATTTTATTCCCTGCTACTGGTTTGCATTATGTTCTGAACAGAAAACTTAAGTCAGTGGGTTTTCACTCCCCAGAAACAAGGGCAATGAAGCGCATTTAGGATGAAAGGGTGTCTTCCTCTATCCTGACAAAAAACACAAGAGGTATTATAATTTTTGAAGCTCTGCAATGCTGAAGGTGATGCTGGTATAGTTCTGCCAGGTCAGGTTTTTCTCATCAGCTGGGTGTTTGATGTTCAGTTTGATGTTCACCACCGGCACCTCCCTTTTTTCACAGCCAGGTTCTTTTAAGGCAAGGAGTACATGTTTATTACTACTTCATTTTGTTTCTAGCATGGTGTGCCACTGAAACAGAGCCACTTGAAGAGGAGGTGACTATTGCCTCTGTCACTGGAAATGGACTTCTGTGCACTGGTGCCAAATACAGAGGGTAGAAAGTGGGGAGGAGGGATGAATGTACAGATGTGCATGAGTTACGTGAGCTCTGTGCATTTCTGTATTCAGGTTAGTTATCTTTTTCTGATTCCCTGGTGTATTTTATTATCTAGTATATTGGCGATCTCTAACTGCTTTTGAGTTTTGCATGTATCAAATGCATTCAGGAAACACTGATTCCTTTTAAACTACAGCTCTAGAGCTCACGAATAAAATTCAGCTTTGCAGGTCAAACTTCCTTTTATCATCAATACAAATTCAGTATGCAAAACAAAGGGGAAATCTGCAGCAAACATGCACAGCACAGTTATGAAAGAGCATTGTGGCTGGAAAATTTTACTTTGAGTAGTTGGGTTTGGAAAGGTTAAGGTACTTTGTTTTGGCAGCATTATCTCTATCACGTCAGGAGCCTCTTTCTATTTTTTCGATTGTCTTGGGTGGAAATTTAAATATAACAGCAAGAAAACCAGGTTGTATTCATCATTTGACTTTATTTCTACTTGGTTGGTTAGTAAAATATTTCCTGTCTGCAGGAAAGTTCCATGCTTTGGAAAGAACACTTTATTTCAGGTTGATTGAAACATTGTATGTCATAGTTGATGTAGTGAATGAAATAAAGTTCAGGAAGTTTTCATTGTTGCCTAAAATGAAATTTGATCAAGACTTGACATCCATGATGTTAGAAGTTTCAGTGTTCACAATATAACTTTGCGATGACTGGTTCCAGTTCGGGCTCCAGTGCCACATTCAGCAGCACGGTTATTCAGGATGTTGTAAGCAGCCTGTAGCTCTTTCCCCTTTTCAGAGTTGCCTCCTGCTCTGGACCATCACCAGCATGTGTGCTGTCATTTTCAGAGCTGCCTCCTGCTCCGGAGCTCTTTCCTCTTATCAGAGCTACCTCCTGCTCTGGACCATCACCAGCATGTGTGCTGTCATGTTGTGAAATGGTTTGAGGAACTGATTCAACCGAAAACAAAACAAAGCTTTTTTTTCCTCCCCCCGCTTCAGCTAAGTTACCTGAGGAGTTTTTCATATACTTGCAGAGCCATAGTGCAGAGGAAGGAGTGAGTGCAGCAAAAAAAGGCCCAGCATGTACAGGCAGAGGGATGGATTAAGCCAGTGTTGCCAACGAAATTTATTAATGCAGAACCATAATCACTGTATAAACTCATTATCATGTATGGACTACCTTGCTTCCCTAAAACAATGTATCCAAATCCCCAAAGAGTTGATTCATATATCTGAGGAAGATATATTAAGTACCATGCATGGATGAGAAACAGATGTTTTATGTGAACGTTAAAAATTCCAGGACAGTTTTTGCAACGATAGAGATTGCTCTGGTGTCCTTGGCTAGCTTCCCTGGTGTTGTCACTTGTATTGTATATTGTTTGGATACACTGCAGAGATGGATGCTGCAGTCATGTTTAATGTAAGGCATCTATCAAAGGCATCCCAGAAGTCTAGGGCACACGTGTAAAATATCTGTAGATAAAAGAGGGAAAGAACATAAGTGAAAGGAAGGCAAAAAGAATCAAATGTATTTATCTAAGGGAAAAAGAGGAGGTAAACGTGAAAACAACTGTAGGAATAATGACTCGAAAAGTAAGCAAAGCACGAGGATGTCAGTGAATATTGATTACTGAAGCCCTGGACAAAAACGTCAGGTGATGATGTTCAGTTGGCAATTGTAGTGAACGAGCTGACTGTCGAATGTCCCAGCAGCGTAAGGCAGGAACAGTTCTGCTTGAAGTGATGTTGTGCAGTTCAGCACAAGCAAAACTCGAGCTTTTGCAAGTGCAGGAATTAACACTGCTACTAGCACACACACACAAAAAACACCTGTATCATAAACACAGTTGGAGACATGTGGCATAATGCAAGCAAAACCACTAGGATTTTGGTAGGGAGTAGAAAGAAAGGGGGAAAAATTTGGCTTAGGCAACAGTTGGACACTCCTAAACTGACCTGCTCTTCTCCTCAACTCCATCCCACCCACTATTTAAGATTAGTGATTGAAGAAAAAGCCCCTCTCACACACCTACAAACTTTATTAAGACAGAGACTTCCCTGATTTCAAGGGCTGGTAAGTGCAGTTGGAAGCCACTGTTGCTAAGGTTGGAAAAGCCAGGTTTTGGTCTCAAGTTTGCAGGAGCGATGGTCTTTTTTTTCCTAGTCACTGGGCCTGTTGTCACTAATGTGCAAGGTAAACATTTACACATGAGAACTAAAGCACAGACAAGTTAGCTGACTCATGTTCACAAGAAAGGTAGTTAATGGTGTGAAAAGGATCCACAGCTCTTGACTCCCTCTTCTGTGTTTTATCCACAAAACCATTTTTAAGTCACGGGATACTTCTGAGTTTATGACGAATTTAAAGAATACATTACAACTTCAACACATATATATTTACAAAGCCAAAAGTGTTTTCTCAATCTGGAAACCGTTAATTAGCAGTTCTACCTACATTAAATAGGTAAGAAATAAGAAACAATATTTTCATGGCTACAAGCAATTGTATCTTCATGTCTACAAATTGGAGGGTATCCGAGCAAAGAAACTTAACAGCTGTGATTACACGGCAGTCAAGGTTATACCTGCATGCAGTTAATGCAGAGGGACTTCTAATCCAGCAGTGCCCTGCTCCTGGTCTCCCCAGCCTCCCCAGAGACCTTCTGCCTTTAGTTCTGCACAACCACCTCTATCTTTGTTCTGGGACAGATAAATTGTTAGTAGAGGTTACCCCATGTGCAGGTGTCATGATTTGAAATCCACTAATAAATCCTTCCTAAATGTGGTAGACAGCTGAGCACAAGAGTGAACAGGCAGCTCATAACCTATGTGAACACAGAGAATGGGAAAAGCAATTCTGTGCAGGTCCAAACACGGTAAATTACCAGGAAAATCTTAACAGTGAGATCTATGTCATTGTCAAACCATTTTCCCAAGCAGAATAATAGAAGCTTGAAACTTTCATACTTGGATCATCATCATATGAATGGTATAATCGTCCTGTGTATGGTATGACTACATTGCTAAGCCATTTTAACTCTATACAGGGTTGTGCAGGGCTCAGCTGTGGTTTTAAATGAGTGAAAATAGTTTAGCGCTTGCAAAAAAAATATTTCCTCCTTGTGATTGTTACCTGCTGACTTAAGGGTCCCACCTAAATGAGCTCTCGGTTAGGGGAGTCTGCTTTGAGACCTCAAGTTCACCTGGAAAGTGTTAAATCCTTTGAAAACTAGTTCTACCAATGTTTGTTTAGGCTGGGAAGAGGGAAGGGCTAGACAGATAATTACCTTGAGAATTAGAAGAACATAAAAAATCCAGGAAGAATGAGAGTGCACCTAAGAAAGCAGGAAACACCTAGGGAGGAAACCCGCAGAGTCTGAAGTAAAAGAAGAGAAAAATGGAAAAGTTAGAAAGAAAAGTACTCTGTCAAAACCATTCACTGAAGTCCCAATCATTCATTGCACGAAAATATCATGTTCCTTTGAATTTAGCTATCTTTTATGAGCAACAGTGGGAAAATGAATAGCAACTGATCTTTCACATACGTACCCTTACAACCTGACACAGGATCTTGCAATGGGAATAGAAAAGCACAGCAGAAATTCAGCAGTCAGAAAGGCGAGCAGGCAGAGCTCAGGTTGCCCTTCCATCACACCACAGCTCTGCTCTCAGGATCTACGTGGTGTTGGGACTCGTGCTGACCCTCTGCACTGGGGCAAATTCCACTTGTTTGTATGTGCAGATGCCTATATTTCAATAGATGGGATTATGCTACATTAAGAACTTTTATATCTTGATTTATACTTCAAGACTTCCTTTTTAGTCAGCTTTATCATGGAAATATAAAGAAATCAAAAAGGGACTGGAAATTTTAGTAACACAAATATCACTGATATTTCTATGTTTAAAAGAAAAAGCTAAGGGTCCTTTGGCCCAACTTTGCATTTTGGGGGGTATTTGGTATTTTTTTTACTTAGAAGCTGGATTCCCTCTATAAAACCAAGGAAACAGGATTCCACCTTCCGAGAGAAGGTCGGAAATAATCCAAATTCTAGCTAATAAAATAAATGAAGCAGCATAATATGCACATGCCAGGGATTACTTCCCCAGTCATTTCAGATGAAGGAATGATAAAGCATTGCATTGCTTTCCTTTATTTTCAAAATCCATCTCACTTGAGAAGAATATCAAGAGTTGCCACAGGGTTTTTTTCATTTACTGTATGTGAACAGTTTCTATCTTGCTCCACTAGCTTGTTGGTGCCCCCTTGTGTTTAAAAGAACATGATAAAGGTCAATTGCGTCTGTGAGTCTTTTAAGACACAAGATTCATGGAGAAGAACTTAAATAACGATACCTGATAAAGGTATGTAAATTAAGGCAGACAAAAAAAAGATTTTTAAAAGCTTTTTTAAGAATTGAAAACAGATTTTTAGCTTGTAATTTTGCAGAATTGTTTTTACATATTTCCAGATGTTACCAAAAACACTGATGAAGTAAAGGTATTATAAGTTTATAGTAAGTGCATTTTTTAAAGTATTTAAACAAATATTCAAAAAGAACATCGACATTTCTTCTCTTTATTCTGTTCAGGTTTATTGTTCCGATGCATATAATCAATAATTAAATAATACTCTTTATTATCTGATGGTGAAAGGTATCTGAGGACTTGTTTTCAGGTACCATTATTTTAAGGTGTGTGGGTTGTCGGGTGTGCAGGTTATACATGTGGAAAAGGAGCTGGAGCAGAATTAGCCACTGGAAGGTCTCTTACTGTGTCACTGATCCCCTTTCAGACCTTATGCCAAGTGTATCACTTCATAGCTGTCGATATCCTCATCTTCAGTACATGTGTTGGCACCTTCCCATAGGAATCCAACCTGCTGTTAAGGTAAAAAAACTGCGTATAAGTCTCTTGGTTTTAATTTATCGTTGGAATAGCTGATAAAAATAAGTCAAAGAAAAAAAAAGTTACGTTTGTGGTAACTAATGACCAGATCTCCCTCTTATTCTTGTGCAGCAATGCAGAATGGGAAAAAAAACATGGTTTTCAGTCCCAGAATGAACACAGATGGATTTGGGTCAGTGGGCATGTTGCCAAGCACATATTTCGCTGTGGTCCTGGTTAACGGCAGCAAATTGCATCCATCACATCTGTTGTAACTTAGGAGCGTAGGATGAAGCATGTCGGCAACCCAGCAGCTGAAAAAGAACTACCAGACTATGGCATCGAGCTATCAGAAGAGCAGTGACCAGACACGGGTTGCGTGGGTGGTAACCATCCCTGCACAATACAAGAATCCAGCAAATTTTAAGAGCTGTTGAAGGTCCTATGTTTTGAGAGGGAATGTTCAAGAGCTGATTTTGAGAAGAATATGAATCACCAGAAATTTGTGTGACTGTATCTATTTCCCACTTTGATCTACATAAACAATACACACAGAACTTCCTAAAACCCCTCAAATTCAGTTTTCACCTGTGGTCAGCAAGAGGCTGCTGTGATTCAAGTTCTCCTGAAAGGCAGCTCACCTCCGAAAGAAAACTCCTGAATCTGGTACCTCTTGGATCGCAGCCCTGACAAAAGTAGTAGTGAAACACCTTTTCTTCTTTTCTTGCGGATAGATGAGATGACTGTTTGACAGCCTCGAGGGTGAGCTACAAAAAATTCTCAAATGACAGATTAACTCCCAAGTGGTGCAATTAAAGAGATTTATTAAGATTAGGTGGAGAAGGTGACATTAAAGCTGAAGAAATGGCCTGGATGTCACACCTACCCTGACATGCGGCAACAGCTAATCGGAGAAGTTCTGCCTTGGCTTAGTCACACTGAATAAGACGCCATGAGTCTACAAACTTTTTTTATCAAACTCTTTTTATCAAACTTTTTTATCCCTTCTTGTCCAGCCCTCTCCTCTTGTCACTCAGCCTAGCCCACAGTTATAGGCTTTTGCATCACCTTGGTTTTGCCATCCCTGCTTTGCCTGACTTCCCACCCTGACTTACACGGCCGATGCTTAGAAGAAAGCAGAGACCCAGGCTGCGGCAACACACCGGACCCACTGTCTGTCTTAAGACATCAGTGTGTGCTATGTGCTGTAAGCAATGCATTTTGCACCCTGACTTACACGGCCGATGCTTAGAAGAAAGCAGAGACCCAGGCTGCGGCAACACACCGGACCCACTGTCAGTCACTTGCTTTTAAGACATCAGTGTGTGCTATGTGCTGTAAGCAATGCATTTTGCTGGTGCATTTGTGTACAGTAACAACTGACATGGCTTTGTTACTCTTCATTACCCAGTTGGATACAGACAAGCTAGCTATACTTACAGATACATTGCTGAAAAGTACATAGCGTTCAATCTGACCAGGAAACAATCACTGCTGCGTTATTTTATTTATATAGATTCAAAGCACAATGTAAAAATGCCTATATTCTTTCTTGGATCCATTTGATATTCAAAAACATGTACATGAGCATACAATCATACCTGATTACCAAGACCAGCACTCATCTATTGCAGGTGATGCTCTGTCTTGCGAAGATCTGCATACCCTGTCCCAGGTGGATGATTGCATATTAAAACATTCTTCTTCAAAATTTTCTTCCTTTCTCCTTCCCTTCCTTCCTTCCTTCCTTCCTTCCGACCTTCCTTCCTTCCTTCCGATACCTGTCCTGCAGAAACACAGAGGTTTGAGGCTGGAAAAGTGAACACAACTGTTTCTTTAACCAGCTTGTCATCCTCAAAGTTTCTCATGCAGGTCCTTGGATATCCATGTTTTGGAAAATATTGGGGAATCTCTCTGAACTTGTTATTGACTCACAGTCCTGGGCTGGATTCTCAGTTCATTGTTCGCTTTTTTCCAGGGAGTCTTCACAGAGGTCCCAACTGAATTAATGATTCACATGTTTAAACCACAAACACCTTGGAGATAAACTGTGGATATTAAAATAGATAACGTAACCAGTTTAAAAAAAAAAACACACCAAAAAACTAGCAAACACCTGTTACCAGCAGTTGTAAGTGAGTATATGAAAGTATAGAATTTAAACCTACAATTCAGTGATAGTCATATGTGTGATTTCACCACTAATGTCTGATGTCCACAGAAAGACCTTATCATATTTGTACGTTACCTGGGAAATAATTGCTGTATGTAGACCATTGAGACTTGGACTATAGTAATTAAATTCTGAAAAAGCAGACATCTGATCGTGTGTAGTATTATCCAAATATTAGTGCAACATGTTCTCTGCTGTTATACTACAATCTGGTACTGTTATAACTTCAGGTCTTCACCCATTTACACAAGTCCTAACTTGCCACTTTTTTCTAAAATAATAGTCTTAAATTGTCAGCTACCACTGCATAAAATGCACTTGTGACAGGATCACATACACCAGCAATGGCAGCAGCCTGGACAGAGTTCAGAGAGGCCTCGGCATCTTCCCAGCTGTGGCCACGCTGCCAACTGGAAACACCTGAGCGGAGCGGGGCAGCCCCACCACCTGCCCTGCAGGGAGGTGGGAGCTGTGGGAAGGGAGGGATCCCTGAGCAGGCACCAGGGTATAAAAAGGCTTTTGGCTTCTTCCTTTTTTGGTGCCTGGGTTGAGTGCAGGAGAGGAAGGTCAGTCTGGGCTCCTGGCTGTCTAGGAGGTGGGATGGATAGGGAGCACAATACCATGGTTTGAGACTGTGGGTGTGATCTCTGTTATCCTGGGGGGGCATGTGGTCATGTGGAGGGGATCAAGAAGCACCAGCAGATCCTTCTGGAAGTGCTATCAAATCTCTGAGCTTTTCAGAGTCTAATCTCCAGTGGATATCAAATCTTGAGCTGTTTTAGTGGCATATCTGCTGATAACTAATGAGGATATTAAAGTATTTAGGTCCTGGCATGTGAAAACCATTGCTGCTTGTGGTAAAGCTCCCATTACTGTTAATGAAATGTTTAAAAGCTGGTCTCCCAGTGGGCTGCCAGTCTGTGCAGGGTGCTATTTCTGCTGTCTCTCTGCCCTGTAGATGTCTTGCAGATGACTGTAGCATGTGGGCTATAGTCTTCCAGTATCCAAGCCACATAAAGGGTATTAGTTTGAGTCATTGTTAGTACCTCTTTGTATCTTACTAGAAAAGGCTTTGCTGCTTCATTTATAAAAGGTGCAACAATTGCAGGTTCAAAAAAGAAGTTACAGTGAACACCTAAACTAAATGTGTGTTGAGGGAGATACTGGCTCCTATAAATGCAAAGAGTGGCAAGCTGAGTCACAGGTAAATACTTCAGCCTTTTTTCCCTCTGTGATTCAAATGGCAGTAAAGCTATAAGAGTCACTTCTGGTAAGCAATTTTCTTTTTTTAAACTTTGTTGCTTAAGACCAAAGATACAGAGGCAGGTCACAGCATGCAGCTGCAGTTTGCACACAGAAGCACCATGGACTGATTTTTGCTTTGGACTGTACACCACAAAAAAAAGAAAAACAAAGATACATGAAAACTGTTCTTATTTTTTCTATCCCGGTTAACTGAAGCTTCAGTTCAAGAAGGTAATCGATAGCTGCTGCTGTTAGCCACACAGATCAAAGAGAAGGGAACATACGCTTTCATGTCTAATGGAAATGGTTGTGGACCGATAGACTTGCCATATAGCAAGAAGGGTTTGAGATTAGGAAAAACTTTTCTAAATGCAACGATAATTTTAAGCACAGCACCGGATTCCTACAGAAGCTTGAAACTGATGATGGCAATCTCATAAAAATGACCCATATGCTTGGGTCCAGTTGAATCTGCTTTGGGATAGACATGGGGACTAGATCCAAAGACAAAGGGTTAAACCTGGAGTGGGCTCGGTTTCACTCCCCCACCCCTCTGGCCAGTGCAGCTGGGCTAGCTGGGGCTGTCATAATTTCCTTCCATCAGTAGCAAGGGGAGAATCGGAGACCAACTGTGACTCACATGGTCTGAGTCAAACCTCCTCTCTTGCTGTTCCTGTGAACACAGTTTACAGCATCTTCTAATTTAATTTCAAAGTCCTGGCTGGGCTCTTGGGTGGTGTTACTTCCAACTGTAAATTGCAGAGGGAAGAAGTGGGAGGTTCCTCTAACTTTTGTAAAATGACATTTGGAAACTTCAGCAGCATTAATGGGAAAACCCTGCGCATATCCATAGTGGCTAATAGTAACCAGTGAAAGCATTTCATGGGGACGTGAGAAAGGGAATAGTCTTCACATAGGCAGAAGCAGGGCTTTTTTTGTCTTCTATTTTTTTTTCTGCTCTTATGCAGAACTTCATTTTTCACTTCTCTTTATGTTATCTAAACTTGTGAAAATCAGTCATCCTAAATATTTATTCTTAATTTAGGGAATGTGTGGTGACCCCCAACCTGCTTATGCCATTGGCACAGGCAAAGACCTGCAAAGTAGTGGATGTTTTTCACTATAGACATTGTTTGATTCAGTCCTTAAACTGCCTTCAGCTTTGAGTATATCTTTGGCATACTAGACATTACTATTTACAAACAGTAACATTTTTCTCGCTCAACTTTGGCAAAATGTTAAATCGCAAAAAAAAAGAGCAGAGACTGTTCACAGAAGTAATATTTAATATAAGCATGCACAGAAGCACTTGCAAGATTTAGGCATTGATGAAATAATGTTTTTAGTAGTATCTGCTTAATTCCAACACAGAAGGACACTTGACCTAAATGAGTTCATAACAAACAAAATATTCTGTGCTTTAGGTACGTGAGCTCTATATAAGTGCTAAGTGTTATGCAGCCAAAAGACTTGCCATACTCTGAGGTCCATCTTGCCCAGGACTCAGTGTCTGTCAGTGGTAAGCAGCAAGGAAAGGAGATAAGAAACAGAACATCCTTCCCCACAAATGCCTTTCCAACAACCAGAGGCTTAAGAGCTTACCGAGCTGAAAATTACAGCCAGACCGCTTTGTACAGTAGACACCATTGGACCTATTTTTCTTAAATGTTTCTCATCCCTTTTTCAAAAAAGTTGTGCTTCTGACTTTGCTTGTATTGTATGAAAATGTAACGATGCTCTGTATCCATAGTTTCGTTATATTTACTATTATATAATAACTTACATAATAAGGTTATGGTTTCAGTATATTACATGGGGAAAAAAATCTCTTCCTGTTTATCTTAATCTTGCCACCTGTTAATTTCTCTGGGTATGCCTTAGCTTTTATATTGTGACTTATCATTCCCTGTTTATCTTTCCCGCGTTGCCTGTGATTTTAGGGCTCTCTGGAACCTGATTCTCTACCTCATATACGACATACCCATGAAGTTTTTTTTGGGTGTGCATCAACGACAGCCAGGGAGTGTTGCATGTAGTGCCGAAGGTGAGGAGGCAGGGGGTACGCTGCTGTCACGGCCACGGCCAAGGTTCGTTTCACCATCATGTGATTGTTCACACCGTTTCGGGTGGCTGCCAGGGATATGGACTCTTATCTCCGCATGCCCTGGCCGAAAGGAGAGCTGGAGTGTATCCTTGCCTTCACTGCGTGCCCCTCACAAGTGTAAAAGACTTCATAAAAATAGTTCAGGGGCAACTGCAAGGCAGAGAGGTGGTTGGTGGGCTGACTGGTTTGTTTTGCCATTTGGGATGGTGGGGCCGGCGTTATGCGCAGGCATTTCTCCAGAGCGTGAGCATGCCGAACACCCGGAGCCTTTGCTCGGCTCCAAATCACAGGAGCTGAGAACTGCATTATTATTGTTATAAAGGTACACAATACATTTTGCAGGAGCAGACTATAAATATTTCCAGCAAGTGTGCTTACTATAGGTGTGGATGCCAAGCAGCACTGTCTCCTTCCTAATTGTTAAGAAAGCATTTTTGTTTTATTGCATAGACAGTAGATTCTTTGTCCCTTTACCATTCTTCTCGCAAGTATGTGTTGAGATGGCACACTGGGTTTATCACACGCTAAGGAAGAAAACTGTAGCTGGAGTCTCTGCTTCCTATCAGCTCAACAGCCTATTTTAGCTCACGGGGCTCTCGAAAAGACAAATCATATTTCCTCTGCTCTCGTGCACGGTCAGAGTCTGAGCAGTCCCACTGCGCAGTTCTGTCACTTCAGGTGCAAGAATGATCCGGCCTTTGATGTTAGCCTAATTACAAAGTCCATATGCACGCATAGGGAGGAGCCCAGGGAATACTGATAAGTAAATGAAATAGTGTGCGGAAGCAGTACAGAGTGATGGATGTCAGGCAGCCTCTGTCCAGATGCATGATTTTCCTGTTATCTTTATAGCTATTTCCAACAACGGGCTTCTCCAAAGCAGCTAAGGGATCTGCCAGAGCTCATCTAGGGGAGTGGGCAGGAAACTTGTGGTCCTGCCTCTCAGTACTACTGGGTGGACCACAGCTTCCACAGCACACTGAGGTTTTTCCATTTCCACTCAAATCTGGGCCATGTCAGCCCAGGACCTTCTAAAATAATACTAGGCAATTAACGTGTTTTAATTTTCAGGAGACTTTAAAAATAAATGATTGCCCATTAACACTTAAACACCTGGAATGAGGCAGTAATGTTAGCTTTATTTTTATTTTTTTCCATGTGCAGGGCTGGAATACAAGCTTCATTTTTGAAATCCTGCTTGTCAGACTAAAACTTCCTAAAGCTTGCTACAAAATGATGTCATCGATTAGCTGGCCTGCCTCTGGCTGGGCTTCCAGTAGAGAACTACCTGCGGAAAAGGTAGCCCTTTGATGAAGGCGCACGCTGTGCCTGCCCTGTGCGTGCGTACGGATTGTGCATCCGGGCTGGGTTCCCGCCCCAGCTGTAGTCAGCAGTTGCTCACGGAGCTTGTGGTCATTACGAGGTAGGATACTGGAATCCAGCGTTACTTCCAGATTTCTTTGTGTTTCGCACTCGTAAAACAAATATATATGTTGGTCTTGTGCCCACATTTGGTTCTGTCGCAGATCTCCATCCAAAATAAATTCATTTTAGGCGAAGGAAAAAGAGCATGCTCCCAAGTGCCTTTGATCCCTAGTTAAGCAAGCTGGTAAGTGAGGCTTCAGTTCGACACAATCTACTTGCATGCTCTTCTGCTAATAATAAGCTCAGTAATGTGCATTTTAAAAATAGTCGAAATCCATACTGTCTCAAAAAAATGCACAGAAGTTAAAAAGGAATAAAAAGATATGAAATGTAGCCTAAAAGCATCCCAATTCAGTTTCAAAGCCTCTAGGGTTTATATTCCATGAAAGAAAAGCCTATATGTGTAAATTCCCTTGTTTATATATTTATCTCAATGTGTTTTCTATCCCTGGTGTCAAATGTCCAACCAAACCCAGGGAAGATGCTTTTACAATTTTAAAAATACAGTCCCAAGGAGATATCAGAGCTGTAACCTGCTATCTTTTTGGTAACAAAGGAGAGCTGAGAGTGGAATTAGGACCATGATCTAAGCAGGAGCAGTGGCTGCTCGCTGTCATGCAGTGGGGAGCTGCGTGCCCTGTGCTACCTCCTGCTCCCCCACCCATACCCCATACCCTAATGGTGCTGGGCACCCTGTTTTCTGAGCAAGGGGAGAGGAGGTGGCTCAGCCCCACAGGCCAAGTGGCTGTGGCTCAGCACAGCACCATTGTAGCCTGGGGGGTGAGTACCACCAGCAAGCTGCCACTCAGTGATGTCCCTTTTGTGGGTGCTAGGGGACCAGGAAGGGCCTGGGTGCAGCGGGAGCACGGCAGTGCGAGGAGCTTGCCCTCGTACGGCGATGGCGGGGTACTTGGAGGCTGTCTGCCAGAAGTCGAGAAGACTGCTGAGTCTGTTTCCTTCTGGCAGAGCCCCTGTGCACTTCTGTCTTTGAATGCATTTTTGAGGGTTAAGTGCTTGTCTCAGATTAAAAAAAAAAAAGAGAAAGCAGTCAGAGAACGGCACAGATAAATCTGCGTCAGTTTTGCCAAAGTGGGTTTCTGCAGCACAGCACGGGATCAGGCAGCAGGTTTGGAGAAGACCAGAGAATCCCTGCGGGGCACTGAAGAGGGGTTTAAGTCCATGGAAATGAATAAGCCTGGAATCCCGTTCAAAATCCTGTGCAAATACTGTAGTCATCCAGCTGGAGGTGTAAAAAGCGAGTGGCAGCTATTTTACACCTCACATTTCTGGGGGGGGGGAAAGAAAAGTAATAAAAAGGTAACCTGGCGGTATTCTGTGAGGGCCCAAGTCAGTTGGTGTGTACCGCGATATTCAGAGCATCCCTCATGGACCAGACCTGGGGAGGGGAAGGCGAAGCCCTGGCTGCCACT
>NW_008794281.1:1261654-1334575 GCF_000699145.1 Aptenodytes forsteri
GGGGACGACGTAAGTCTTCGGCGGCGGGGAAGGTGCGGGGCTGGGGCGCGCCCGGGGGCTGCGCGCCTGCCCCGGCTGGGAAACGGGCTGGGAAGCGTCGGCCCCCCGCCCCGATAAGGGATTTATTATTAGCGTTTCATCGACTGTTTTTAAAAAGCCAGGAATAATCTCCGCAAAGTACCGGTGAAATAAAATAGCTGTCTCCCTTCTCCCCCCCTCCTCCCCCGACAACGTAAAATAGTGTAAAGTCCTCTTTACCTACATTAAAATAGTACTTAAAAGCTTGTCTAACCCCGGGAAGCCAATCTAATTATGAAAAATTGCTGGAGTACAAAGTATATGGGGATAAATCCTCGAGTTGATGATTGCTGTTAATTTGCACCGCGCCGCGGAAGACGAGCAAAAAAAAAAAAACCACCACGTCTTGCAAAATGAAATGTGTCTGGCTCAGATTGCTAGTAACATTTTTACAGAACTGGCTAAATCGTGTATCTCTGTATCATTAACTAATGTGTGCAGCAAAATAAATTATATATATTGGAAGGGGAAAATACATTCCTTGGCTGAGAAGTTACAGAACGTTTAGAGCCAAAGAGCAGATCGTTTAAATGGTAGGGGGTGGGAATTTCCTTGGCTTCCCTCTAGAAATAAATCACAGCTCGGCGTCTGTGTGCATGCATGTGCACCCACATATGCATTTATATAAAGTCTTCGCGAGCGCACGCTCTGTGTATATACAACCTTCACGCGCAGGCATTGGAACCCAAATTCTACAAGCGCTATTTACTGAACGCATTTTTCTACCAGTTTAGAGACAATAAAACTAGAACTGAGATGCTAACCAGGAACGTACTGGAACACGCTTGATTATCCAGCTGAATTGTATACAAATGAAGTAAATTTAGCATGGCACCATTTATAAATTCCATGCTTTACAATCAAAATTCCAAATCTAACTGTTTGCAGCTAAGAATAGCACGGGGAGCCCTTTTCTTTACTCCCTCTTTTTGGATTCCCACGAAAACCGTTATCCTAGAGTCTACTCATTAAATGGCCAAATATTTCACTGGAGTTCAGCCCATTTCCAAAAGAAATGCTGTACGCTCATCAAACCGTAGGCTAGCCAGAGCGCTCAGAATGAAAAGAAAAGTATTTCTTTAATGTCTGATACAAAACAGCTGGGCTTTATAGCTATATACCGGGGGACAGGGTTTCTGTATGCCACTGATTGTCCCACATTAACTTATCTATTAAAATAAGAAGGAGCTTGACCTTTTCAAAGCCGAAATGGAAAGCGAGTAAAGCATGGGAAGCTGAAGTGTTACCGCAGTACGTTAACAGAGATATCAGTAAGAGGACTAAATGATAAAATGGCACTAGAAAGCTCTACCATTACTCATGGGGCAGGTGGCAATTTATCATGAGGTAATCACAGTGGTAGGGTGGGAGTCCTGAGAAATTCTTTGAGTGGCTCTTTATCTTTGAGAAACTTTACATAATATTTTACAGTGACATTCTCTATTTAATTTACTGAATCATCCATTAGCAGCATGAACACTGTGTACCAGCTTCATTAATGAGTTCAAGGAGCAGTTTTGTTCTCAGAAGCGCGTGTTTGTATTTCTATTGATAACCTATCCAAAAGAGCTTGTTTGGAAAAGCTGTTTATAAGATGAAACTCCTGTCTAATAGCGGATCCATGCATTGCAGTACGAATCCTATCCAGTTCTGTGGTAACTTTTGCATTATTGCTGGAGGGACACGTGGAGACCCATCCTTGATGTTTTTACATGACCTTTGTACTCAAAAAACCCTCCTGCAGACAGCTAAGGAAATTGCTTGTTACAAGGAGTTAGGGAAAAGTTGGGGTCAGTGAGAGGATGATAGAAGACAGGAAAACGAAGGGGAGTCTGTGCTCCCCTTAGCTCTGGGTAAGTGCTAGCAGTTACCTACATCCAAAGTACTATTTTACTTTTCGCTAGAAAGGAAAAGAGTGACCTCAGTACATTATTTTTGGCTCTTTCGGTGGCATGGAAGGACAGGTGTCCTCAGCTACATCTGTGCCCTAAGGACCCAGACATCGCAGCTGATGGCTGCCAGCTTATTTTATGCCGATTCCTTCCTTGTGTTCTGGGGTAACGAGTGCATCTAATGAAGACGGGGCAAGGGTCGGAATTGGGGTGGGCTCTGAGGAAAGGTACTGTTTGGCTTCTGAAAGGATCGCGGTGATATCCTGTCACTTCAGAGAAAGGCTTAGAGGCACTGGAACAAGTGCTCAGGACTAAGCACAGGATTAGGAGTCAAGTCTTTACCCCCTAGATTTCAGCAATCAAAAATTCCCTGAGCGAACATCTGACCCCTTTGAAAAGCATGAGAGTTTTTTGTCACCGACTTAAATGTCGTTAGACTATCACCCCAGAAAATGAAATGTTTTCCCCTTTTTCTCTGGAAGACGTTGTTCAATCGGAGCTGGGACTTCCAGCAGGGCTCCGGAGGTTTCTCACATGTATTACCCTGCTCCCCATGGTAGCACTGCAGCTATTTCCATTAACAGTGAAAATGATGAAGCATATTAAGCTAATAATTAATCAGAGATGACAAGGGACTAATAACTGTATTGATTTAATTAGGACTTCTTTTCCAGCTCTGTAACTTGCAGCTATGCACATCATTAATTTGATATTTTAATTTGTAGTAATAGCTTATTAACGTCTGTGGATGAGCACATACGCAGCCAAAGCCGCAGCTCTGACTTTGTGCTGGACTGCAGGCTTGTGCCTCGGTCCGCTGAAGAGCTGCGGGAAGCGTGCCTTGTCCTGTACGAGACTGACAGCGAGCAGGGCAGTTTGTCGGTCGCTGAGAGCTCTTACAGAGCACTGAGGTGGTGGGAAATGGGGCGCTGCAGAGTCAGATGTGGTGGATGCGCTGGTAAGGTACGTGTAGCTCTATGGCTACATGCTGCGGTTGTACGGGTATGACATGAAATATGGGGCAAAAGTAGCATGCCAAAACAGAAGGCAGGAGAGTAACCCTGGGAAGTAGCAGTATTTATTGGCATCAGGAAGGGAAAAATGTCCCTTTTGACTTTAATTACAGCCTTTGGATTCTGGCGATTTTGAGAAAAGGAAATGCTTGGGGTCGTGCTGTGGTTGGAAAATAGGGCTCGCTTTAAATTAAGATCACTTTGGGGAAAAGGAAGAAAGGAAGGGACTGTAACAGGCGTGGCAAACTTCAGGACTTTACCGTGTGAAAGGCTGACGAATGCTAAGTTTGCTCGTCTCCCCGCTGTTTTAGTGGGGATGGTTAGCACTCGCTGGGGCATGCTTGGCATCTTACGCAGCTGGGTCCTCAGCAAGCCACCCTCTGATACACTCCCGACCAGAGACTTCTCCAGGAGGCAAAGGAGGGAGAAGCTGTTCTCACTGAGAGCATAGTGCTAAACGTATGGCTGTATCGCACTCTACAGCAAGGTTTGTGACTTCTCGGGAAAGAGGTCCCGTTAGCCTCTGCACAGAGCTCAGTATCCTGCCCTGTATTACCAAGGTACTTGTAAATCTTTGCACTGTACCGTCGAAGGGCTGAATCCTCTGCTGTATCTTCATTTGCTGCAGAGGGCGGTCAGCACAGGGAGGAGATTCGTGCAAGCCAAAAACATTGAGCAGGCTTCGGAGGACAGCCTGTCCGAAGTCCTTGGCATTGTCCTTCGGCAAGATGATGGGGAGTTTGAAGTACTTAAGCTCTCAAACATTCATTTCATATAGAGTTGTTGGGTCACTGTATAGGTAAACCATTAGACTGATGAGGTCCATGAACAGAAACCTCGACTTCTCTTATTTCTTGCAAGCGTTTTCAGGGATTCTGAGAAAGTACTTCTGCGCACTTCCTCATATTTTATTATACAAGCCAAGTTAGCGATAGTGGCATGAAATAGTTCTGCTTACTTTCAGAGACTATAAAAGCAGTTTATCTTGGGACAACATGTGCCGGTATGGGAATACTCACCTTCCCGACCTCACCCATGTTTGCTGCCAAGCTTGAGATTATGGCAGGACTGGCAGTTCTGTCGTAGGTACCAAACCCTAAGAAGGGTTTTACAAATGACGGATCTTCAGGAGTTGGCAGCCTACGTGCCTTGCTGGGACCCTATCACGGTGTTGTTTTCAGTGATGCTAAGTCGTCTTGTGCCAGCTGTTAGATCTAAGTAATGTAACGGAGTAACGTGAGTAACGGCGCACAACTTTTTTCCAGTACTTTGAAGAGCAAAAAGATAGCGGTGTCTCCATTGTCGCTGCAAGGTAATTTATGGTACATATAGGCCTTTTAGAAACAACCGCAATGGCTGCCTTGATTGGGAGGCTCTGAATACGCAGGAAGCAAAGCTCCTCGTGCTGGGTTGCATTAGTCACCACCGCTGCTTCGTAGGCTAGCCCACATGCCCTCAAGGGAAATAGATTTTTATTTATTTGGTTTAGCCTTTGATTTGTATCCCTCATCCCTCTATTTCTGAAAGTAGTACTACATCCTGGTGGGAGGGCCAGCCCTTCTCCCTGCCCCCTAACCTCCCTGTATCCTTTAGCCTTTATCTGCAGACAGCTGACCCGCGTCCCTGCGTACATCCTCGCTTCTCGTTTGTTCTGTTTCTTTGTGCTGCACTGCGTGTTCTGCCGTTTCAGCTTGCTTTGTTGCTTCCAGTGTCTTGTCCCCAGAGCAGCGTTGCCTCTCCTCTGCGGCTGGCCCGCATGCCAGTGTTTCCTCTCTTCTTCAGACTCCCCCAGTTCACATCTCTGAACCTTCTACTGGCAGTCTGTCCTTCCAGCCATTACGGAAACTATTTCCAGATTTGAACTGATAAAAAGATAGTAGTAACGCTAGATCCGATACCATTCCTCTTTAGTATCTTTGCCTGCTTACCTTATCTGCATATCTGATTTATTCTTGGCAGCTCTGTATCTGTGCTAGGACCTGGATGTACATTCTTATGCCTATGAGTGGTGTATTAGTAATATATATAATCACTGAAATGTCCTTTCAGGCTGCTGCTCTGAAAAACAGAACTTTTTTTTTTTTTAAACTGACACAAACACCTATGACTTTTTGCACACGACTGTAGGTGCTCCAAGGGAGTTTTAAAATCTGAAATCTGTTACGAAAAGGTTAAGTGGTTTGCAAGCATTAACTGCTCTTTTTATATCTTATAAATTATTTAACTTATATCACGACATCAGTGATTGTAAGTTATGTATTCCTGGCTCCCAGTCCTGCTGTCTTACCTCTCCCTCTATTTGTATCCTGTGTAGGGAGGAACTTGATGAGTATGTACTAAAATGAGAAAAAAACCCTTGTTTTCTAAACACGTTGCAAATATTTGTTGCCTCTTGTACATCTTCATTGACGTCAGCTGATGTCCTGCTTGCAGAACGAACTTGGAATATGCAATAGGGATCTGTGTGTTGATAAGTAAGGTTCACTAAGAAAAATTTTGTCCAGGGAGAGAGAAACACATTTCACAGCACTCGGTTAGTAAAAAAGGGAAAAGGTTGGCAACTAAATTACATTTCCAGTGCAGATTCAGGACACGTTTTTAAAAAGTGAATAGGAAAAGTGAGCAGGTACTGACTTCAGTGACATCGTAGAGGTAAAAGTAATGAACACAGAGTCCTCTGAATACATTTTTAAACTCTTCTTTTTAACAAGATATTGTGGGAGTTTTATAATTGTTCTTGAGAAGAGGAACAAGAGCCAAGGTGGAAGTTTCGGGGCTAAGCATCACTCAAAGTTTTAGTTTTTTATAGCTTTGAAGTAAGGAAAGTGGCAGAAATGTGTCCAGCGCAGCATTAACAGTCAAAGAAAAACCCTGTTCTGTATTTATGTCTGATCATTTCTACTATAGCATCTTGGCTGACGATGTACCGCAAGATGTGTCAATGAACGTGCTTTGCGATTTGTCCTGGGTTTTGGCAGGCAAAGATTCAAAATATGGTATGACTTTATGCTTGTGGTGTGATTGCCCGGAAGAAATCTACTGCAGGCTGCAAAAGATGGAAGCTTTAATGCAAATACCGTTAAATTCATTACAGTGTGTTGCGGTGCTGTTGTCCTGAAAAGGTTTTCTACTGATGGACGCATGCTATTTTGGCAACCCAGCAAGAGGAGGAAGAATAAGGGATGTGTGGGCGTACTGCATTTGCTGCTATGTTTTTGGGAATTGAGCATCCAGCTCCATATTAAATCACCTGTTTGTTTTTGGTTAGCGCTGGCGTGGTCTATTGATGTGGAGAAGCTGATCTAGACCTTGAGACCTTTTCTCTTGTGTTTAACCTGGTATGGACGCTGTTGATGGAAGGTGTGTCTATAACGGTTTGGGATGTCCTGGGCTGGTGCCGCGATGTATCTGAAGGGAGGTATCAGCTGTAGGACCACCGAAAGGGTAAGACTAAGCAGACCATGTCAAAGCAGCTGTAGCATGTGTGGTGAAAGCACCCCTTCCCGAGGCTCGCTAGTGGAAACTACTACATTATTGTCTGTATCCTGTGTTCCTGGCACGGAGTCTGAGACTGGTCTAAAGAAGGAAAATGGTTCTCTGTGTGTAGTCTGAATGTTGGTATGTGGTCAGCAAACCTCATCCAGATGCTTGTATCTTGCTGCATACTTTTGAATGTTCTTTTTCTGATGAATGGCAAGAACAGGTTTCTAAAAATAAATTAATGGTTTTCCCTTTTTACTTCCTGTGACTTAATATACTTTATTTATCTATATAGCTACTAGTCATCATCATTCTTCAGCTCACAAGAGTATAAACAGAAATGAGCCTGAGTCACAAAGTAAGGATGTGGAGCCAGGCTTTTTCCAGGTTTTTAGCCAGGTGTAGGAGTTGCAGCCCAGGGCTCGTGGAGGGAAAGGGCTGGCTCTGGGGTTGTGCCTCAGGGCTCTCGCACGTGAAATAGGCAGCACAGAGGTGAAAGGCTGACTGCTGCCGCTTTCTGTGTCTTCTTCCAAGGTGGTGCAAAGAGTTAAAAAATAAATTTAAAAAAGAGTGATTTTTTGAGGTTAGTTTATCACTAAAATAATAAAACCTGAGTGAGATGCCAGTTAATTATTCCACTCACACTACCCCTAAGGTTGATCAGACCAACACCTAAAGCAACAGTTACTTTCATTTAATCGGGTCAAGCAACATACTTTAACAAATTTAGTCTCCTAGGGCATGTAGTCAATTCATCATGCTGCTGATAGCGTGCCCCAAACCAGTCATAAACTTGAATCAAATAGATCTGAAAATAAATTAATGTTATTGGGATTTTTAGGAAATGGTTTCCTTTCTGTGGTGATTGCCTACTAAAATTTAAGGCTGCTCTGTGCAACAGTAGCAGAACATGCTATAATTTTGTTTACTCATTAGAAATGTGATCTGACCTAAAACATGCTGAGCATCATTTTCGTTCCCAGAACATATCTTGGGAGTACCTCTCGTTCTGCTAAGCAGCACATCTGTATGTTTTAATGTATGTTAAATAGGAAAGACACCTTATAAGGTATACTGGACAATACGAATTTGTGCTGTCTGGAGCTGTGTGTGTACACATGCCTGTGGAGTCAGGTATGGTTAATAGGACTTTGTGTCCTGTGGGAGAAGCGGACTTGCTAACAAACAGAATAATGCAGAGTGAGTGTCAACATATTCCAGTTTTTTTATCAGGATGACTGATTGTATAAAGGGCGTGGATTGAGTAATCCTTAACTTTCATTTCAAATGATTAAATGCATTCAGTTCAGCTCTACTAAAAGTCTGTGCAGTATATTGGGATATATCATTTGGCCTTGTATGTAGTGGAAGATAACGTAAGATTTCCCCCCGCACACTCTATCCATATATCTTTTCTGATCTTGCCAATACATAGTTTTCACATTTTCATGTGCACCACGTCTGTTTTGCTTCTTACGGGTAGCTTTGCTTCCTTCCCTTCCTTCTCTTCTCATTAGTAACCATGCTTGTTTAGCTTCATCCTCAGCTATTCTTGCTGTTGGATTGCCTGGTGAAAGCGACTGCTTCTCTGAGAGCTGCTGTGTAGGGTATTGCAAAAGTTTTGTGTGCTTCGCTTCTAAATGTCGAGTTAATTAAAAGGAATCAAAGCTTCAAAAAACAATAGCCTGTCCCCCCCAGATCCATGTTTGCAGTTCCCTGGAGTTAAATGAAAGTCTTCTATAAGTAGACAGGGACAGTATTTAGTCCAGAACGCGCTGTTGTCACAGGTTTCTGGGGATATGGGTATCAGCACTGTACTAGTAGGGTTGTGTTTGCAGGCTCCATCAATTTGTCCGTGAACAGTCTTCTGGGGTTTAGTGTTGACATCGACAGGGACATAGATTTGAAATGTTATTTCATTTTTACAATTGCTGTCAATAATCCATTTGGCAGATAGCTGAGACTGGCTAAAAGGCACGAGAGAGCAGCCTAAGGTACGTTGCGAGGACATACTTCAGCTAACAGAGACAACTATTTCCATGCTACAGATCTGTATTTCAAATTCAGTCACCTTGTAGAAATATTTTATTCCACGTGCCCTGAGATGTAAGATGACGTCTGGGCTCTCAGAATAGGAACAGATCCCGTTTCTTAACAATTATACTTGAGGACATGCAGGAGATCCTCCTTTAGCTCACGTGGTAGGAAGCCAGGTTGAGAGGCAAAAAGGCTGAACACCAAAGTCATGTCCTAGCCCTATCGTACATGCTTCAGAAGTGCAAAGTGTTTCTTTACCCATGGATCTTAAAGGACTTCATAAGCTTTAGTGAGCCATCGGGAGAGCCCATCAACTCCTTTTGCATCACATTCGTTTGCTGTCGCAGAACTTTTGTTATACGGCAAGAATGAGTGTGTTGAATTTATGGGTTTGGCAGGTAACAGAAAACAAGAATTGTCATTTCAGTTCACTTGAAATGGATTCAGCTGAGAGAAGATAATACTTGTCCAGGATACAACCACGTGCATTGTGTAGGTGAGAGTGGAAGAAGCAGAGTGGCGTGTATCTGCCCCAAGTTAAACAGGGTAAAATTGTTCTACGTGCTCCTTAGTTAAGAATTGGAGTTTAGACTATCAGGCTGTGCTTACTCACTCTGCTGTTTACTTTGCAGGGGACTGCTGAGTGTCATCACACTGGAAAACCTGTCTGAAATGAAATAGCTTATTTTCTAAAATTGCAGCTGATCATTTTCATTTGAGAATGAATCTGGTCTCTCAAACAGGCTAAGAATAATGACAGGTCATTGACTGCAAGAGAAATTGCTCTCGCTGGTACCATTCTTACGCTGCTGTAATGACTTGTCTTTTGTGTGTTGCGATAAAGTATTTTTAATTAATCTTAACCATTTAAGTCCATCTGACAATGTAACTGAGTAGTTGGATAATAAAAAACAAAGACAGCATACTAATAACCAATGGAAGAGCAGAAACAGGTTTTGGTTTAGATTTTAAACATTCTGTTACATACCAGAGGCACAGAAATCAAATCTAAGTCTTTTAAAGCAAAGAGTTTCCAAATGGCAGATGAATGAATTTAATTTTTAAACCTTCTCGTTGTAGCATCTTGCTAACAAGCTTTCCGTTGAAAGAACCAGATTCTTGTTTCCAAAACAAGATCTTTGTTGCCTTGATAATATAAATTAATGAAAGCTTTCCCTTTTCTCTCTCTCTTCAATGTATTTTCTCAAAATGGCTCGTCGGGGCTGTATCCTGCAATTTGCTGTGCCCTCTGGCCCTCGTCCAGTAAAGCACTTAAGCGTACAAATAGCCCTAGTTTTGGTGGGAAGTGGGCAACCGAGCATGAGACCCTCCTGTGTGTCACGACGGCCTCCATGCCTCTGTGTGGTCAAGGGAAATTTGCAGCACGCTTCCCACCCTGCACAGCATTTTCTCCACCAAACACGAACAGTATTTCACAATACAGTCCTGATCCTTTATTCATGCATTTATTTAAGAGGTTTTAGGAACTATTTAGTTGAAGTGGAGGATCTTTGTGTTCCAGGTAGCTTCTCATGAACTCTGCTCTGGAACTCAGCGGAGAGTTTGCCATCCATCTTAATTTTGGAAGCAAAGCACATGTCTAATGGTACTTGAGGAGTTCAGCATCTCACCAGTCATGGCACTAAATCTTTAAAGTAAAATCCAGTCAAAGCAGTTCCTGGGAGCCTGCGACTGATTTCAGTCCAGCAATTGCTCTGTATTGACTGACTCGAGCACGTTGTCCATCAATAGCAGGAGTTGCCTTCAGAGACTCGGTTGCAGGAAGCTTTCACGTTTTGCAGGTGGCAAATAAAATCAGGGACCCCTAGGAAACATATTTCAACCTCAACGTGAACAACCTAATGTTAAAAAAAAAAAAGGCATTTAAATCTCATGCACTGTGTGAAGGGTGTGTATGTGCTGTCATTTAATGATGTAAGTAGGAAAATAAGGATTTCTCATAACCAGATTATTACAGGGGAATGTCCTTCCTCTGGAGTTTGGTATTGCTGTCAGACCAAAACGGGGAGCCAATTTCAGCTTTTACCCTTTCCCAAGTTTGATACCGTTGCTCGCTCTTTGCACCACGTCCTTTTGCAGCTGCTTTCTTTTTTACTCTTTTTTTTTTTTAATTTATTTTTAAGATTCAAAAGGAGGAGAAAAGAGGATATTACAGAAACGGAGACCAAACTGGGTAGGGAAAGTGTTTCAGCTATCCACAGGCAGGAAATTTGAGCTCCTCTGGAACCTGAATGAGTCCTGGAGCAGTCTTGTTATTTTTATATATTTATTTCCCTGTTTGGCTGTTCTGCCTGCTTTTCCCACGTTATCATCAAAGTGGCCCCAGAAGGGACAGTTGTGAAACAGAAACTATCTGTGAGTAGAGGAACAAAAACAGAGCTTTTGTTAAGCTACAGATGCCTCGGTTTTAGCAAAAACAAACAACTTTAATTGCCGTAAGTATTTGCAAATGTTGCTGCTCTCTTCTAAATGTGTTTTAATATTGGGGGGGGGGGGGGGGGGAGGGGGAAAGGCCAGGGATGGGGAAAGGCAAGAAGGCATGTCAGAGGCAGCCCCACCTCACTGAAATTCGGGTTGAGCCAGTACAGCGATGGTGGTTTCTCCCTCTTCCTACTCTCTGCCCTGGCCTGAATGCAGATAGGTTTGCAGCAGTGAAGCTAAAGGAAAAAATAGTTTCTTCCCCTGGTTCACATGAACTGCTTTGAACTGGAACAGATGTGGATGTACAGAACTATCTGCTTACAGCAACTGTTCCATTTATAACCACGGGTTTTCTATTCAGGTCTCTTTATCATTTTAACTTATTTTCTGTTTCCACATCCTTTTCCACAATAAAATATTCTTAAAGAAATGGGTTTTCAGTTCGCATCCAAAACCTTTGCAAGTACTATTCGTTGCATGAACTTACAATGCCAGCATTATTGTTCAGTGACTTCTTGCTAATAATGATGGCCAGTGGAGGCAAGGTCGAGTTTGGGTTTGCGGTATTTGTAAGATGGGGTTCAGAATATCAGTTTATTACCAAATTAGGGCAGAATCTGGAGTCTGATGTAATGGTGATAAAATCTCACAAAAGGTGTTTGTAATATCTAGCTTCCATATGACATTTCTATTAATTTTCTGCTTTGTTGAACTGCATTCAGATTTGGTGTACAAAATAAGTTTGTGTGCAACCCAGACCAAAATTATTCCAGTGAGTACAGATAAGAGATTCAAATTCAACCACAAAAATTCAGACGATGGTGGTGTTTTTGCTTTGTGTTTTTCATGGACTCCTACTTCGGAATAAGTTCATTTACTGTTTGATTTGATTAAGTGCTCAATAATTTATTCCCCAAATGCTCTGCTAAGTAAGAAGGTGAGCCCTGCAGTTCCCATTGACCGAGACACAGGGATGTGTCCTGAGATGAAGAAAAAATGCACGTAGTCACAGATGAAATCAGTAGTGGTGTTTGGTTAAAACTAATCAGTTATGCCTCTCCAGTTCTGCGCTTACTTGAGCAGACCATGTGGCCTTTATTACAAAATTAGGAGTTCATTTTTTTAGAGTTACTTCAGTTTCTCTGTTCTTTAATTTTCTATGGAAACAGTCAGTTGTTTGTATATTGGCGACCGTACGTGTCAAGTTCTTTGTTTTAGTTCGTTGCTTTCAGCCTTGACGCAGAAAACAAAAATTTCATCAAAGTTGTGGAGGCAGATAGGATTTTAATCTAAACCATATTAAAAGTTGAAATCCTCTGTGACCATGGGGTTTCTTAGGGTTCAACCGTGAACCACCTCCTGCGCTACCTTCGGGAGGGCCAGAGATTTCTCTTCATAATCTGAAGGCACTTTTCTCTTCTGGTTGACTCAATACCAACTCTAAAACTGGATGATACAGTCCTGTGAAGCAATGTTGTGTTGGTGTTGGGATACTCTGAGGAACAGTCTAGGAAGGCAGAGTGTCCCGGTACCCTAGGTGAGGGTTTTGTCAGTGTTGGGTAAGAAATGCTTTGCTGTTGTTGGGTTACCTTCACATCGCTCAAGGTGCATTAAGTTAAATGAAAATAAAAGTAGGTATTCACAGTATGGAAAAGAGAATTTCAGATGTTCCCCGACAACAAGCAGATGAAGAAACAAATGAAAAATTTGTTCTTAATCTGCTCTTACCAAGGTTAAATGGATAATATCTCTCTCTCCGTCTGTCAAGGCGATATGGTGTAGACAGGTTTCTGACACACAACTTGCACTCGCTTAGACTCGCTTAAACTCTTGTGTAACTGCACCCCCGAGGTGCACCTTTCAGCGTGAAGTGTTTCGCTTGCTCTTTGCTCCTTCCCGTTATCTGTACGCTTTCTATTTCAATAGCTGTAGCTCGCTTTATTTGCTTGGTTTAATTTTCATTTAGAGTTTCTTCTAAGAAAAAAATACAGATGGTCAACTGCAAATATTTTTTTAATCTCTCTGAATGTTTTTGGTTATACTGTATGTTGCCACCACATAGAAAACCCTTTCCACATTACCCCCACGACAGAACTTTTCTCCTGAACTCTCCTAGTATCCTTGCACTACCCTTCTGCAGCTTTAATAAGAATTAAAACTTCATGGGAATGTACCCAGTCCACAACCACATCAAAGCTGTGGTTGAAGTCCAGTTTTCAAACACCCCCCAAAGTTGGCCAAGTCTGGTGTTTCAGTTTTGATTTGATATGTTCTATAGAGGCCCTACTTGCAATGCTCAGCGAAGGCTGGAGAGCAGACACAAAGTTCCCAAAAAAAGCTAATTGCTGTCTGGACTGAGGCAACATCTCGTTTATCCATTCCTGTAACTTGTCCGTGAGTTGTTTTATCCTCTCTTTCACCAAAGCATCACGTAATTTGTCTGGTTTTAATATTGACCATTAGTAATTTCTTGATGTGAAGAATGTGCAGTGAAGGAAAATCTGTTTACGGTTCTTTGATAGATCACTTCCATTTTTGTTAACATTTGCCAGTTTTATTGACTCTATTTTTAAGGAAAAATAATTACGTGGAGTCTGGTTTTAGTCGAGGACTTTTCTGTTTTATGTGAGGAACGGACAAAGACCTGTCGCATCAGAAGAGTAAAATTAGGTGGGGAAAAAAGTGTTCTTTCCCTTCAACAAATAAATCAAGTACTTCCACCGGACATTCCATTTTTGTTCACATTTGCCAGTTTTATTGACTCTATTTTTAAGGAAAAATAATTACGTGGAGTCTGGTTTTAGTCGAGGACTTTTCTGTTTTATGTGAGGAACGGACAAAGACCTGTCGCATCAGAAGAGTAAAATTAGGTGGGGAAAAAAGTGTTCTTTCCCTTCAACAAATAAATCAAGTACTTCCACCGGACAAGAATATACCGTAATGTAACTGTGTGGGCACTAAGGATAAGCAGACACGTCAACAGAGGGAAATCTCTGACGAGTTTTAGGTATGTCACTTGGACATGGGACGTATCTTAGCAGATAGTCTGTCACTTTTATTCCCTAATAACTTTTGACAAGAGACAGGTAAACTGCAGAGTTTATTTTAAGTTAGATTGTTTAATTTTGTGTCTGTTCTCTTTCTTTATTATTTTTTTTTTCTGGATACTTTCCCTTTTTCATAACAAAAAAAAATAGCGCCCCGGCTATTTGTTAAGTTTGGGGATTTGGGGTAAGTAGCTGGTTGTATCTGGGAAGGAAGCAATGGTTGCAGAGAGCAGCTGGATGCTGTCGGGAGCGTCAGTTCCTTGGCTGTGGGAGACGTGCCCCGCGCTCCCATCCCTCTGCTCCCATCCCTCTGCTGCAATGCATCCCCTGGAGCCAGGCGGGAGCTCGGGGGCTACCAGGTCTCTGTCTGCAGGAAAAGATGATACTCCCGAGCTGTCCCCGAGGTTTATGGGGAAGAATACAGCTGTTTTCCTTTTTTTTTTCCTTTTCTTTTTCTTTCTGGATGCATGCTGTTCTTTGGTCAGGTGAGCACTTGAGTGTATTGGTGAGTACTCCTGCGCAGAGTGGTGCTGGTGGAGGTCAGTCGCAGCCCTCGGGTCCCTGCACGCCCCAAGCCTTCCCTGGCACAACTGAGCAGACTCCCAGACCGTATGGTTGTCTAACGGTGGATCAGATGCCTAAAAACATAGATTATCTGAACAGTACTTGTGAGCAAAAGGAGATTTAAATACTGGGATCTCCCAAAAAAGAAACGGTTTGTTAACCAGTGCCTGAGCATGCTTGATGCAGGCAGCTGGTGCTTTGCTGTCTCTCTGCGTCCAGCTACACTCTCACAGCACTGAATACATCCTGAGGCTGCGCACCCCGAGAGGTGCTGAGTGCCCTCGTCTCCCATCGCTTCCCACGGTCAGAGGGCACCGGGGAGGAGCGGTGAGTCAGAGGCAGAGCTAGGCAGCTGTGCGGCAGCAGCAGCTCGCTGCCTTCTGGGGCCGGCTCGTTTGGGATGGAGGATTCAGGACCAGAAGAAATGTAAGAGTCCTCTTGGGACCAACGTGGGAGCATAAGGGCCCTGGCACAACTGAGCAGACTCCCAGACCGTATGGTTGTCTAACGGTGGATCAGATGCCTAAAAACATAGATTATCTGAACAGTACTTGTGAGCAAAAGGAGATTTAAATACACTGGGATCTCAAAAAAGAAACGGTTTGTTAACCAGTGCCTGAGCATGCTTGATGCAGGCAGCTGGTGCTTTGCTGTCTCTCTGCGTCCAGCTACACTCTCACAGCACTGAATACATCCTGAGGCTGCGCACCCCGAGAGGTGCTGAGTGCCCTCGTCTCCCATCGCTTCCCACGGTCAGAGGGCACCGGGGAGGAGCGGTGAGTCAGAGGCAGAGCTAGGCAGCTGTGCGGCAGCAGCAGCTCGCTGCCTTCTGGGGCCGGCTCGTTTGGGATGGAGGATTCAGGACCAGAAGAAATGTAAGAGTCCTCTTGGGACCAACGTGGGAGCATAAGGGCCGTCCAAAGAGGCTGCACCTGGGAGGAAGGGGATTTTTTTAAAGCTCTTGAAGTGGGTAAATATGAGTGATGCTTTGTCTTTTCTAGCTTCCCGTCGTATACAGACTGATTTGTTATACATCTGTGGCATGATCGATAGGTGAGGCATTGGAATATTTACTCACCAAGTTTGAAGGGCACAGAAATTCGCCATGGGAAACCGGCGTGTTCCTGTAGGCTGGAGCTCCCCCAAGCCACAGTCCAGGCACGTCCCACAGCCTCCTCCAAGAAGGGGGCAAGAAGTCTTAGCCCGAACAGAGAGAGGATAATTTGCCCCTGAAGAATTTTCTTTCAGGTTCAAAACATCTGAGTTCCAGGTTGGTTGGTTAAGTGTTGTTTGAAAGGCTGTTTTTGTAAAAGACATGTCAAAGCCCTTCTTGAATCCAATAAGCTCTTTGCATCGGTTGGTGTCTTACAGCGAGAGTTTGCCAAAGTTTGTGTGAACAAGTGTTTCACTTCGTGTTTTCTGTGTTTTAGTGATGTTTTAGAGCAGCGGGAGTGTGCAGCACAGGATCAAGGAACTCTTTGTTAAAACAAGAGGAAAAGATCCGTCTTGCCTCGCTGAATTTGTACAGTAAAATTATGAACTCGGACCATGAGGCTTGTAAGTGTAGCATTTCTGAGCCCTCCAATCAATAAAGTGTTTTGCTTTCCGTTGTCTGTGGTTTTAGAAGCAGGGGTCTTACAGCAATACCGGCGTTAGCTCATCGGGAGATTTTGCTCCATTCTCACCAGTCTCTTGCTTAAACACTCAATCAATCATTTATGAGTCTGCTACATGCAGCCTTCACCTTTCCTTGGACTTGGTAGCGTTATTTCTTTCCACCCTAACTTACGCAATAATCTTACAGCTTAAAACAACGATCCTGTCATTCCTTACTCGGATGTAAAACTTAAACCCAAGCAAAAAGTCCAGATAAAAGTAAACAGATGGGTGTGTATATGGATGTCGAGAACCTGCTGCTATACTAAATCTTTCTGAGAGCACGGAAGAGAAGCTTATCCTTTAAACTTTCTTTATAATGCTTTATGAGGGAATAGCTTGTAGACTGTTAGCTTTTATTTTTCAGGGGAGGGGGCAACCGTCACGTAAAAATCTGTCTGGAGTAAGTGAAACTGAGAGTCACCAAAGTATGTGTTACAGTTTGGAAACGTCTGTGAGAGGCTGTCACTGAGAACAGACCAAAAAGGGAGCCTGAAAGAAAAATTAGAAGGGGGTGGAATGTTATTAAAGCTATAATTATAAACATAGGAGGCACTCTGATATTATCTTTTCTTTAAAACTGTCCTGTGAGCAGGAACTGCTGGCTGGGAGTTTGCAGCATGGGATGCAGGAACCCTTTGTTAGGGAAGAGGGGAAGATGCATGCTATCTCACCGGATTTGTGCATTCGAATAGTGAATATGGACTGTAAGAGTTATGAACTGTAGGATTTTTAAGCCCTGGTATGAGTGTTTTCCCACTCGCTGTAGCTCAGCTCCAGTAGGCAGGTAATTGATTGAAAGAAACGCGGGCTGCCCCTTCACTGGAAAATGTTTTGACTCCTGGCTGGTTCTGAAATGCGAAAACCCTGGTCTGCTCCCAGGGTCGCGTAGCGCGTGGACATGGTCCATCATCCAGCATGTAGGTGCAAATGTTTTGGAAAGGGCTTTAGAAAAGTATTTCCACCTCTTTTTTCCTTGATACCAGCTGCTATTGCACCCTGAAAATAAAATGAGAGCTGATTCCTTTGCCTCTTAAGGAAAGGGCATGTTAAACCGATGTTCGTAGTGGTATGTAGCAAATTTCATATGCTACTTGTTTGGGTTGCTTCAGAAACATTGTGTTGGAAGAGAGGCACCAGAGCTTCACCGAGGTCAAGGGATGGGCTCCAGCAGTAAATAAGTTGTGTAGGTGCCGGGAAGGACCCACCTTGCAGGTGACCGCCGCGGTCTGCGTCCTGTCACCCGGGGCGAGAGGGTGCCCGTCTTGGTGGCCGTGCTGACGGCTCAGCGTGCAGGCAGGAGCAGCAGCAGGCTTGCAACACTTACTCCATGTAATTAAACACTTCGGCAGTGCCAGTGGGCAGCAGCTGTTTTGAAAATAACATGATGGAAACGTGTAGGGACATTTTGGTGGCAGTAAGCCCATGCATACTTGCAACTGAGAGCACCCTGTCTCCCCTTTGATGCCCCACTCCGTGCCCTCGTTTCAAATGTCCTTAAGGTTGGCTGCATTAATGAGAGCCGCTGGTTAATTTGCTTAAATTTGAAAAGCTGTAGTTCACGGAGTATGTATGTAACTTAGGGCACACGAGTAGTCCCATTCAAAAGACTAAGTCTGCTCATGTGTTACGCTCGTCCCTGGAGCTGTTACGCACTCGCTTAGTCTCCCTTCAGCAATGTAATTAAAACCACTCTTGGCGATGGATGAGCAAGATGGGCTCTTCTCCATGCTCTGAAGTGTTTAAATTTAATGGCAAATTTCATAAACAGTCCAATAGGCGCTGGCACGTATTATTCATGAAGGGTAATCCTGACAGCGCACGCCGTTTTGTAGTTTATATACAGGGTGTTTTAAAAATTTATGTTAATTTTTTGTGGAGCTCATGGACGTGTTCCAGTTGTGCTCTCCGTGCCCCCAGCTGGGGCTTTCATAGGAATTTTGAACTTAAGAATACAGGAAATGTAGATGGGAAACGTGGGAGAAAATTATTTTGTGGTGTTAATACCATTTTCAGAATTTTCGTGGTGTATTGAAGATTATTGTAGGGGTTTTTGGTGACACCTAAGGCCATCAAAGTCACATCACGATGGTGAGAAATTCTACTTTCCGTGGCTTGGCTGCAGAGAGTGAAAATGAAGTGTATCACATGGACACTATTTGCTGTGTAAATGGAGGGATTGATGGCTGTTGCTGTTGGAATTTTTTTTTTCTCCCTGTGATGGCTTTTGTGTTCACTTATTTCATTCAGTTGCAGGCTTAGAAAAAGTTCAGATGTCTTCTTAGTTTTGTCTCAGGTGGCTTTCTGGTGAAGAGTGTTACAGAAAAATATTTTACTGCTGTATGGGAGTGTAAGAAAAAATGGTACGTTTAGGGAAGCTTGAATGACTCCAAATTTCTGTCCTTTTGCTTTGTGTTGTTATTCCTCATCCTTGCCACTACTGGAACACTGATGCTTTTGGAAATACCTTTTCAACTTGGTCCTACAAGTTAGTAATGAACCAGACCTATCTAGCCTGAGAGATCTTCGCTTAGCATCAGCAAGAAAAATGGCCTGCTTAAATATGCACAAGTTTGTGTTTTCCTCGATCAGGACTGATGTGCTTTGCCCTTAGTGTTGTACTTAATTATTTTCAGTTTCTTTATAAAGAAGGCCTTGTAGTCAAGCGGTCGGAGCAGGAGCTAGCAGTCTGACCCGGGTTGTACCCATGACTCAAATGGCACTGAGTCAACATGCGTCTCGGCCAATCCAGGCCGCAAACTGAATTATAAAGAATGACTTCAGTAAAATTTTGCATTTGGATTTAGCTTACGTGAAGGAGAAGTGGTTTTAAAGCTGTTTGAACAGGGGAGTTTTAACTGGAGAGGGTTGTTTCATTTTGTTTTGGTTTTTTTTTATCCATGTTTGTGTTCTGCTCCACCATGTATTTATTTTAAAATCTAGTTGTGCATCAACACATTCTCAATCTGAAATGTAGATCTCGGACTGAGATGTTTTAAATGTTTGAACTGAATCCAGTTTTAAAGTACCACAGTTATCTAAGAAGTACATCAAAGTTTCCTTCAGTGTTCATTTCTCATTATTATCTGTTCTGGAGCACTGATTGTTTTTCAGTATAATTAGTGTATGTGTTACCATAAGTTCTCCTTCTGATCTTGCATCAGACGTGCTCTTGTGTTTACAGAGAAGAATCTCATCCAGTATCTATGAAGCTAAGTTTTACTATGTCAAAAACAAACCTTTGCCCCGATTCCACAATTTTAGATATCGGATCTGTGTACTATCAGGGCGCTCCAAAGTACTGATTTGGTTTTCTTTGAGTATGGACACATATGGTTTGCATTTCTACCAAATTCCTTAAAGCACCCAAATAAGTTAACGGTAGCTCTATTCCTCTATGCCAGCTTTAGGTTGGCTGTGGCAGGACAGTTGATCATAGATCTAAAATAAAGCCTGCTGATGCCGAATTGCCCCACCAAAAATTCCTTGAAACTTGAACCAATAAAGAGAGTGTATTTACCCTTCAGCATTTTGTGTTATGTGACTGTGGAGTTTTGGATCTGGTACGAGCAGCCTTAAATCTTACATTGTTAAACCAGACTTCTTGTTGCTTATCTTTCTGGAAAAGGATGTGCTCCCACGGCTTGGGATGAGAACCAGACAAGTGCAAAATACTCGATCTGGGTAGGAATAATTAGCTGGTTAAATAGCAGTTCCTCAGAAAAGGGTCTAGGAGTCATAAACTATGCATAAATCCGCAATATCTTATGTTGTAGGGAACGTGTTGGCGTATGCAATGGATCATGTAGTAATTCTGCTCGGGGCTGGAAAAGCCTGACCTGGAGTACTTTATCCAGTTTTGAGCATCTTTTTGCAAGAAAAGTGTGTATCATACAGCCTAAAGGCAAGAGGAGAGCGACAAAAATGAAGAGAAATCCAAGAAAATATGTCTTAGAAGAAAGTAGTGGAAGAGAGGCATTTGGCCAACGGGCCTTGCAAACTTCCGTTTGGGTTTCTAGGTAGAAATGTTGTTTGTGGGGAATAGTCGTTATCCTTGTCCTGTGCTGAGGTGCCCTGTGTTAATGCTGAAATTTGCTTGGGACTCGGAGGGAAAAGTCCATGTTGCAGGAGGGGAAAGGAAATAGTGGGAAACCCTCTGTGCACGCATGGCCTCCGTGCCAGCTGCTTTCAGGAACTCCTGGGTCATCATGTCCAAATCTTTGCTATTTTGGGCAATCACATCACAGAATCCCATTTATAAATTTCTCAAGTACCATTATAAAAATAGTTTGATTTATTGATTTATTTATTTTCCTTTTTTGCCTCCATTGCTCTGACGTGAACCTCACGCCTCTAATGTGGAGCCTCATCTCTAATGATCAACTTTGAGTGTTTTAAACACTAATGTAGTCACATGTGCACTTTATTTGTTTTTCATTGCCCGTTGGCTTCTTGACCACCTGACTGGGGGGAGGGGGGGGAAGAGGGTGATGGAGGCATAGTTTTCTAGCTTAAAACACCCAAGTTCTTTTATCGTCTTCTAGAAAGACAAGCTTCTCCGTCCATCACTGCCACCACCCCCTCAGTCATTTTGCATCTGTTTAAATTTGAGTTCATGTTTCCCAAATAGGGGGTGATGAGGTAGGCAATATCCCAGAGAAACGCTGCTGTTGCTCTTTCATCTTTACTGGAAGTACCTTGCTTGACATACCCTAAATTGTCATTTGCCTTTTTCTGAGCTATGTCTCACAGAGGGATAGCTGTACCGTGATAACTGACCTACAAGGAAGGAGTCCTGAAGTATCCTGCAATGCTAGACAGAGCTACCATGTGATACCTCTGGAGAAGATTAGGAACAGCCTGTGTTTGAGCAGAAACCACATTCCACTGTACTGAGAGCCCTGATGGGCTTGTAAAGGAATTGCAGTCATAGGAAAGATATTTTTGTGGGTGTTCCTTGAAATCGAGAAGTCCCGTTGCTTTTGGGCACAGGGTGGACAGGCAGTGGGCGTGCAGTTTGATCATAAGGTGTTAGCTGCAAGTTGGTTTGACACTGTTTTCTGCTATTCTGCTCTGAGAGCACCTCTGCTACCAGTAGTGACTAGAAGTTCTCAAGAGAAAGTGTCTCCCAAGAACAAGACACAGGTGGCTGTGGGAGCGGAGGAGTGTTGCATTAACGGTTTCTTACACCATCACGAGGGGGCTCGGGCAATCCAGCGACTTAAATTTGTTACCTATAGTAAAACCAATTTCTGCTTGATTTACAAGGAAGAAGAGGTTTACAAGGTTGTCCCTTAACTGACGTGTGAGAGAGGAGCTGATGAGGTTTTCTAGAGATTGAGCAAGAAAAATCTCAGCCGGTTTTTTGGAGGCGAGGGTCATGAGGCAGTAGTATAAAGGCTCAGAAGGTTCCCAGCTAACCACCCTCACCTCTTTCAGTAGAGGGAACCTTCAGCAAGAGATCGGCTTTAGAAAACTGAAGAAATGTTTGGTCAGGTGTGGCTTACCACATTGTATGTGGCTATATTTCACATACTCTGAAAAGTTCGAGAAATCTATTGTCATCGGGACCCGAGCAGAAACAGCCTTGTGTTTGGTACCTGCAAAGTAAGGGGAAGGCAGAACTGTCAGTAAATGGTAAAACCAGTAAGTATCCTTCTGCAAACCAGAAGAAAGAGACTCCAGCTCAAGGGCAGAACAGAGCTCATGCCAGTGGTGGGGATATTGACACATTTTAGGATTGCAGAAGCTTGGCATCCCAGCTTAAACTGCCAGCCGTTGCGCCCATGAGGACTGCGACCCATGAGGATGCAACTAGTGTACCTCGTTTGGTTCCTGATGGTGAAGCAACAAGGCTCCGTTCAGAAAGGCAGAGTTTTAAAAGGTCATTGCTCGGTGGAAATTTTTATCTGCTGAACTGAATCAATTTTTGCAATTTGTAAGTTCTACAGCTGTGTGGTGCATCCCAGTGATGTGGGTGGATTAATGAAAGATAAATGGCTGTCTGCACAGGAAGATCCCCTTTCCCCCCCGCTCTTTTTTTCCTCAGGCATAGGTTTCCTAAGGCATAGTAGCAGAACAACCATTCCCTGTGGTTGTGCTGCTACTAAGCGTTTCCATATTTAAACAGTACTCCAGATTGTTTATTGAAGTGGGTAAGCAATACGCCATCCAAACCTCTGGGAATCGCACCATAAGTTTCCCAAATAAATAGGCATAAGGAGAGAAGCCAAACAGGGCACAAGTGCTAAAAAGCCTCAGGATAAGCAAGATGTGTCCTCTTCTGTCAAACCAGAAAGTAATTATTTTACTATGAAGAACAGCATTTCAAATACAGATTTTTCTACAATTGGCTGATTTTGGTGCTTGGCTTCTTAAATCTTGTTTAAAAGGTCACAGGCTGAGTCCCTTCTAAGAGCCTGAGGGCTGATTAGCAAGCGGAAAGATTAGCAGAGAAAGCACTTGATATTTTCTTGTCCAGGGAGATCCCGATAGCACGCTGCGGGAATTGTTACGCAGGCTGGAGTAGGTGCGATAAGGCATTTTTTTTCCACTGGAACATCATGTTCAGGGGTGACAGCGCTGGTCTGTAGATGTTTTCCTCTGTGAGAACTGGCACTCCAAAAGCTTTGGGCTGGGTCAAGTCATACCTACGTTTATACTTGCTCCAATTTTCAGTACCATTACAGCATCCAGCCTTCCACAAAAGACAATTTTGTGATGAACCATTGCGGGACATTAATCAAGATGACTTTTGTGTTCTCCGAAGTTTCCTTGAAGCATCTTGTTGGACTGCTTTGTCTGGAGCTGTGCTGTGGTGGCATTCACTGTCCTGCCTGTCTTCGGTCACAAGGGCTTCACAGGCAAGAACCAGCCTGCAGGTAGGGAAGGAATAAGGAATATAAACTCTTGATCTGAGTTATAAATACTTCCTGAAGGAATATAGTTAGAGACGAATGTTATCAGGAAAGAAGTCTAAGTTTCATCTAATAAAAATC
This sequence comes from Aptenodytes forsteri, assembly GCF_000699145.1. NCBI lineage: Eukaryota > Metazoa > Chordata > Aves > Sphenisciformes > Spheniscidae > Aptenodytes > Aptenodytes forsteri. The sequence continues at coordinate 1,284,862 of NW_008794281.1, forward strand.
ATGGAATCATCCTCGTGTTAAAATTAGGTAAATAAAATAAATAGATTCAGAAACGTTATGTGTGTTGTAATGTTGAAGTATTTCTTCATGTAAGTGTGTGCAGTTATTGATAGAGGTGCAGTCACTATCCGCTGTTTGGGGGCATTAATACCCTTTATGTATGTATTGGTGGTGTACAAACCACCTATACTCCACCCTGCTCTCTTCACCGCTGCTGGAGGAGCTGCTTGGGTGGAAGCTGTTCCTCAGGGAGCAGGTCTGACATAGCTTTCCCTAACCAAGTCCCCCACCAATTCACACACACACACACCCCCACACCCAGTATATGGTCTCTTAGAGGCTATAAAGCCAGGGAAATGGATTGCACGCACGTTTTATCCCAAGCATTTCTGCTGCTGCTCTTCTGTGGCTCCCATATTGGCAAAAACCAAATTTACATCACTTGGAAGGTCGTCTTGTTTTTCTCGAGGTTTTTATCGTGCGAAGGTGGTGAACAGGACCACACGCATGCGTTCGCTCAGGGGCTGGCTGCAGGCGATACCCCGGTGCCCTTGAGCCAGGTGAGGTGCCTGCCCCTTTGTACATCTTTACCAAGCAGCTAGTGGAAGGGTGCCTTGATCGTGAGTTGGGCTGGAGAGTGACAGTGTGAAAATAAAAATGTACACCCCTAGGAATTTTTTTCAACCACTGCAACTGGTTCAAATATTTCAACTATCGTATGTCTCTCAAATTAATGCGTTGTGCAATAGCTGATCCAGCGTTATGACACCTGTTCCACCGTAACCACTGTTGCTCTCTCACATCACTTCACAGAATATCTCCGATACGTAGCCAGTTGTAATAAAAAATAGCAACAGCTGTGGGTTCCAGACATCCAAAAGGTTAGTAAAACAAACAGTTCAAGGACGTTACTAGCGAGCGATCTCCGTTAGATTTGAAATCAATCAGAATTGCGCCACCTTCATTTATATTTACCTAGTTGCCCTCTATTCCTTTAAATGCTGGTATGGACATAATTACTGTGGTCAAGGAGAATAACTTTTCTTTCTTTTAATCAGCAATAAATTTACTGCAGGTTTAAAAGTAATCATTTCAAGGTAGTTTCTGAAGAGCTTGAATATTTAAAAAAACATAAAAAGTATAGAGACTGTTCATGAGACTAGAAACCTAGCTGGCAAAAATGCATCATGTGTTTTGTAAACTGGTTGAGCTAAGTAACCAACATAGAGTATGTGTTATTAAAAAGCGATAAAGTTTGCAAATAGCAGTTTACAGTACATTTTGAAAAAGTTTATGGAATAACAGAGATACTAAAGGACAGTATCCAAAGAAATTACTTTTCTAAATATTTTGGTAAAACAAGAATTTTTTTTCATGCAGAGTATTGTTTTTTTAAATGTTTCAGTGCTTGAAGATAAGCAATATATTAAAGTTTAATTCCATTTTATTCCATTGTTTAGGTTTTTTTTCGCTGAACTGATAAACATTTACCAGATAGATGAACAGAACATTCTCTTTTCAAAAAAAAAAAGAAGACGGCAAGTGAAATATTATTCTGCTAACCAAAACAGAAAAACACAATAAAACCTTGTCTTAAGCTTATAAACTTAATCACACTTTAGAGGAAAATAAATTCCTCTCTTAAATTCTAGAATGAAACCTTGACCCTCTATAAATAACAAGGTTACATCATCTTCAATGTCTTTCTCAGGAAATATGAAAACAAATAATGTTTTCTCTCTTTTTCTCTATCTGCATTGATGTCAAATGCTTGCTCTTGGCAGGAGTTGCCGTTTCCTTTCTTACCCAGAGTATCCTCAGGCAGACCACCACCAAACACGTGGGCGTGATGCATTTTGGTCTGCTTCATGGTTGTATTTTCCTAAAGTCTCAGAGCTGTAGAAATAATTAAAAAAAAAAAACCAAAAACCAACCCTAAACCATTTTTTGGTGGAGCCTTACATTGTACGGTCCAGGAGTGACCAATACCATTCGCTTGCTGGACCATAATGGAACAGCTACCATTTGGGAATTAACAGAATATTTGGCTACGAAAGAGACATACTGTTTGAAACTAGTATCATTTCTAGTTTTTGTTTTGGTGGGTCATATGTTTATGGTGCTCAGAGTTGGTTCCTCAAGGGAGGAGGATTTATGCCTAGTACTAAAGAGAGAGTATTGAGAGTATGTCATAGGAAGACTAATGTCCATCTGGTGATGCTTGTAGTTGTCAGTCTCTTTCTGGGGACGATTTATCAAAGAATAATGAACGAGACAGAAAGGGCTCTCCCTTTTGCTATCTGTCTCACACTTTTTGAGATAAAATACTGGACTATAGTTGCCCTTTATTAGTTCTGGTTTCATTAGCGCATTAGTGTCATACATGATCATCTTAATGATTAGAGAAATTGTCCTTTTTTTTGGAGGACATCTCTTTGATTTTGCCAAGATGTCCTTGTTTATACACAGGTTGAACATGATGATTTTTCAAAATATGTCTGTCTTAGGTTCTCATGATATGCACTCATTGTCTGGGTTTTTTTTTTTTTTTTTTGGGGGGGGGGCGGTGTTAAGTGCCTGCATGCTGGCTGTGGACACAACTGCCTTCATGCAGAAATCTGCTTCAAGGGCCACACCTTTGGTATGGATTCTGAGCTCCTTTTGGAAAAGTACTGCTGCAGAACAAACAAGAGCAAGTTAGGAATGAAACCTGGAAATCTGGATAGAGATTTTGGCCCAGTTGCCTTTGACCACCTGCAGCACCCACAGAGCCCTCCATGCTCTGCTGCTTTCCGTTTTACAGTTGACAGCAATTTCACGGCAATTTCCTCTCCTTTGATCTTCGGTAGTAAATGTGGATTGACCGGTGTGCCTTTGGATAATCCAGGCTTTTTAGTAAGGCTGTCCCCTGTTACAAAACCTACAGGGCAGCAGTTTACACTTAGACTGGGTCTTGGCTGCTCCTTTGATATGAAGATGTACTAGATAGTAAAGATTGTCAAAAGCTCATTAAGGAAGAGGCTTGGTGAGCCTGGGCTCAGGGCTGCTGTCATTATCAGCTTCCCTGCCAAGGGCCAAACTGCAAAGAATGTCTATCTCTGCTCAAACATTTCAAGTGTGCCTTTCATCTGGGGGTCTCGAAATGCCTTGCCAAGGCACTGGCACAATCCTTCCTCTTGCCGGCACTGAGGGGAAGCTGGCTTTGCTGACGGATTAGTTTTCTGCTCCAAGAATTTTGCCACCCAAGATGGGACCACCAGGAATCCTAAGCAGGAGTATCTTATTTTCCTATTGCGTGTTTTTCTGCTTCCTCTGGCAAAGGGCAAGCTAGCTGGCCGGCACATGGCACCTTTCCGGAGCATCAGCCTCTTTGTCAGAGTCAGATCTCGGCTCTTTCTTAAAAACAAGGGGACTGCCTGGTTGCACAGGTCACTTCTTAGGTCTTCTGCCTCTCGTGTGCCTCAACTTAGTTCATTAAGACTGGGGAACGCAGGGAATGGAATTCTCATGGATAGATGAGTTAATAGAGCTTTTCCCTTTCATCGATTTGCATTCACTTGCTCAGGGAGAGAGAGAGATTGTTTCAATTGCCAGTGAAACTTAGCAGTTTGTTGTCATATGGCGATGTGGCTCCGCATCCAAGTTAAAACTGCAGGGGTATGAAGAAAACTTGCTAGAACCAAGCTTTTGCTCAGTGCAGCATTTTGGGTTTATTTCCTCAAATAGCACAGTGCTAGAGGCTGCACTGGGACTTTGGGTGAGTATCGCCTACCGCCATCTCACTATGAAATCAGCTCCTCCTGCTTTGGCACACCCAAAGAACATACATAAGGTGGAGCTCTGCCATACAAAAGTCGTCCCCACCCAGAGTGACTGGCTCTTTCAGTGCGAACGTAGAAGTGCGGTTACTGAGCGTGGTGACTGTAGTCAAAAAACACCTTTATCAGGTTAGCAAAACCTTCCAAGGCATCCATGCCTAAGTCTATGCAGTCTGAATGCCCACGTGACTTCGATGCATGGAAATTTAAACATGAGTGCAAATGTTTCAAGATCGGGACTTTAAATGGGAAACCTCTTGGATCAAGAGCAGCTTTGCCAGTAAGTACGTGCTACGACCTCAGCCCCAGGTTGCAGTCTATGGCTGATATTTTAACAGTAAAACTTACAATCTTTGGATCCTCATTTTCACATGATTGGTATAAGGAGCTATTTGTAATAGCCTGGTAAAGGAAAATATAATTAATATTTTAAATTTATTTAGATATCTTTAAAAGCTGCTGTGAAAGTTTAGGTATACGCTGTCCCAATGCATACCAATACTCTCCCCATAATCTCTTTTTTAGTATTTCTTCCCTTTCATCTTACTGCCCCCATTGGTAACAACTGCCTTCCTTTGGAACATACAAACAAAAATAATTAGCATCATAACCCTTCAAAACATAACTAACAGGATTCCTAGAGCACGGATTCAGTGGATCTTCCGTATCTAGTCCATCCTCTTGTCCCCCCATACGTATCACTCAGGATATGACATTGGATAGTGTATTCAAGAAAGTCATCAGTACGTGTTTTGGAAGTCAGCAGTAACTCGCGTAAGAAAGAGGATTACAGCCTTTAGTCCCCATGCATTTCAGTGAATCATGCCAGTGCTTCTGCTCTCATTAAAACTAATATAAAATGCAAAAAAAGTGTTGCAAGAATTATTCTGTATGTGTAGCAAAGTAAGTAGGAGCAGAATTTTGCTCATTTTGTCTATTTTGCTATGAAGTACTATCAAATTACAGAAATGCAGAGATAATTGGCAAAACTGGAGTAACAGTTTGCAAAGAACAATCTGCAGTGGGCTCGAGCCTGGCTTTCATGCTGCTTTTTGTGGAATAGCAACAGAAGCAAATCTGAAATATTTTTCCAGTGTCTGGTAGAAGAGGAGTTCTTGATTTAAGTATTTTAGAAATATGTCTGAAAGCAGACATACTTAATAGACCATTAAATAGTTGTTGGTAGTTGGAGGAAGAAAAGTGCAATTTGTCTTGGGGGGTGAGGCAGGGGGGAAGCTTTGTGTGTTTTTATAAAAGGTGGGATTTTTCAGGGTCTAAATAAATGGGCAGTGTGAGTCTTGTTATAGTAGAATTTATATCTGCTGGTCCTTTATGTGCTGCTGAAAATGCCATTTCAACCAAAATGTTCATTTTACTCTTATTATGGGTTTTAGGTAATTAGTTCTTCGGTTTTAGATTTCACATTTCACAAGGGTTGTGTCAGATTAGATGTGTGCAAGCCTAGGGCTACATACTGCAAACAGGGTAAATTAATCTTTAAAAACAAAAATAGAAGGGCAGAAATAGAAATGATGTCATAGTTGTGTGTCCTTCTAACCTTCTTTTAACGTGTTGCTGGTAATAATAGATCAATAACTTTAAAGCTGTAGACAGCCTTCCAGGAAAGCTGCAGCCCCACTCTAGAGACCCACCATTGATAAGTCAGTACTGAGAAATATAGCTAAGCGAGCTGATGTTTCAAATAATCCTGCCAGGAGCTGAATTTTCTCCACCCATGTGACAGGAGTTGGTTTTCAGACTCCCAAATACTGGACCAAAAGCCTCCGAATGGGCTCTGCCATTCAGCGTAACACAAAGTGCTAACAAAGTTTTCAGCGTCAGCTATATTAAGATTGTCCTGCTTTAAAAGTATTTCTATTCTGTAAAGAAAACTGTCCTTGGAATCCGAGATTTGTTTCACTGTTCAATCTTTTTCTTTTTTTCAATGGATTGGGTCATGACTTCTTGTTTGCTTCATTAAGGTAATACCCTGTACAGACCTAAGCTACGGCCAAGTTTTAAAATAAATGCAAAACCAAAGGAGATGGGTGAGTTCCAGGGAGTCCTACTTAGTATGGTGCTACAGGAGATTGAAAGGGCAGGGAGTCGCCTCTCTGCAGGCGGGTGGACAGAAGGCATCAGCATCCCTGAAAGCGTTAATCTTGCCCGGGGGTAGGTTGGTTGCCTTTTACAGCAGCCCTTTGCCTGCCAGGCCAGTCGATGGTGTTAGTGCAACCTCCTGCATCTATGGAAGTAGGGCTGCTAGAGGCAACATCTGGCTGTTCGCAGCTGGAGAGGCGAGGGAAAATTGAAATCAAATGGTCACAGATGTGGATCTAATCAGTGCTTAACTTCTGGACTTTGAACAGAACAAAAGTTCAGGACATGTACGAGTGCTCCTTGGAGAGCGCTGCGGTTCCTGACTGGGCTGTTGGTCTCAGGCCAGTGCCCCGTAAACAGGTGTCAGCGTCCCAAAAAAGAACTCCCCTCTTTGCCAGCGGTGGGTATCCTCGCTGGCGTTCCCGCGGCAGGGCTTCCCGGGCCAGGAGGAATGACCCGTAGGTCAGGAATGAGACGAGCCGGTGGGGTGGCATACTGAGGCTTCCTTGACATTTGCCTTGCCTTATTTTTCCCGAGGACAAAGCAGGGATTTCGGGCTCCAGATCTGACAACCTTTTAATGTATCGGGGGGGGACCCAAAACAAAAAAGAGGAGGAAGTGATAGGTGAGTCGCTTGTGAGAATTATTTTTTTTTTTCTTCTTAGCCCAAGGATTAACCTGTAGCTTTGAATTTGGAAGATGCAGGAAGTAAAGAAATGGGTACGAATGTGCTGAAGGAGGATTCTGCTGCTAGGGGGCAATATATAGTAAGCAAAATCACGCTAAGACGTTTTCTCTCAGCATCTATCAAAGTTTTTTTAAAAAGAATGTAAACTCAAAAAATATCCAACATATTGCATAGGCTAGCGTTTCTTCTGCAGAAGGAGCATAGTATAAACAAAATATACAACCTATATTTATATGTGTGTGCATGTGGGTTTTGGTTTTTTTTACATATATATGTGTGTGTGCGTACCTATCTATATATATATAAAAAAAAATGAAAAATACACTTGGAAAGAATGTAAACCCAAAAAATATCCAACATATTTCATGGGCTAGCATTTCTTCTGCAGAAAGAGCATAGTATAAACAAAATATACAATCTATATTTATATGTGTGTGCATGTGTATTTTTTTTTTTTACATATATATGTGTGTGTGCGCGCATGACTTCCTTAATATGCTTCCTCCCTATCGCAGTAGGGTCATTACCAGTTCTGGGACCTGTGCAGAGCATTTTTACTTGTTAATTCATATGAAATAAATGTCTTCAGTTTAAGGAATCTAAACCCCATACGCTAGTATCTCAGAAGCTTTGGTGAAGAACTGGTGTTACGGCTCCTTTAAAACGATTTGCTCAGGGAACTTATCCTGCGTGAGTCTTAATTTTTCGTTCTGAATTCTATCACAATTTCTATGAAGCAAAAAGAGAAGAATGTGGACATTTAAAAGACTTAAATCACGTGGTCTTGTAACTCTCCCGCTTCTTCCTTGCTGAGAACAACTGGGACAGCTAACTTAGATGTCTTTACGACTTTTTTGTTCTAGCCACTTTCTTAAACATACTCCCTAAAAAAGAAAACAAGGGGAGATAAGAGAAGCCAGCTTCAGCGAAGTTATTGGTTTCAGGTTGAGCAGTGAAGTAGTTGTTCGTTTGTTTATATATACTCATGCTGACCTGATGATGCTCATTTTAGAACTAGCGCAGGACGTGTCTGTAAAAATTGCATTTTCCATTTATTTTAATGGAAAAATTTTTTTTTTGCCTGGGAATATTCAGTGGTTATAAGTGATTATGACTATAATATTAATACGCTAGTTGATCGAGGCTGAGGCTAGTAATGGAGAAAATACACCCATTTCTAGAGCAGATTTTCAGTTCTGCTCACCAAAGTCCAGTGAAGAAGCCTTGTCTGAATGAGTAAAGGTTACAGCATAATGTGCCAAATTTCTGTGGTAGAAAATTTATCGTTAATTAATTAGTGTTAATTTTTGCAAGAAGAGTTTGAGGATTTTTACAGCTGCAACTGAAGTTTGAACAAAGGAGTAGATGTTTGCCAGTTTGAGGGTTTTTTATTAATTTAAACTTGTTTCCCATATTGTTCAGAGGGAGAGGCTCATTGGAGATTCAGGGGGAGAAGTAACAGGCGCAAAGACACAAGACATGCACAGACCTTCCTTGCTGTTATAATGCAGTTGTCTCTTCTGATCTTTTCATTCACCAGTTTCTGTCCTCGTGCTCTCATCTCTGTGTTTCATATAAGTTTATCTACTTCAGATTAATATAGTGCTTGCTTATTTTGTACTAGAAACAGCACAGAGCTCACTGTACCTGTTGCATCTTACAGAGAGATCGTTTCAGAATGGCTAAGATATCTCTACTGCGGTTCGCAAGGTCGTTGTAGCATTTCCGTGCTCTGAATTGCAGCTGGTGGCTCAGTGTGATCCACAACATCCCAAGATCTCTGGGAAAACTTCCTATGGTGCTGTTCCTAAACACAAGTGCTGCCCAAAAGCCTGTTCTTTTATGCCAGCTATAAAAAATACAGGGGTTATTAACAGCAAATACGGGAATTACCTGGCAGCGCCTGTGCTAAGGAAGGTAGTTCTGTACACGTCTGACGTTCACCAAATACTTTGTCAAACCTGGTTCACGGATGGGATTGAAATCGGTATCAAATGCTTTCCAGCGTTCTGCGCTCTTACGGAATGTGGGTGTTTTGAGACAGGCAAGGAATACTTTGAAGTATATCATTATATATTGTATACTTGGCAGGGTGTTCTGCGATTTGTAGCAAATATTAGGAAATGGCAAAGCAATACACAATAAAGTGTAAAAGAAGCATCGGGTGGGTCTGAGTCTATGTTCCAGGAATATTAGGAGCTTCTGCTGTTTTGAAATCCATGGGTTTCTGAACAACCAGCTGTAGACAGGGAGGAGAAATGGCTGGTTGGTTATATGTCTGTGTTGAAATAACGTTGAGCACTTCTTCAAGTCTTTGTTGTAGTGTTTTCTGGTTAGTAAATGGAAGAGAGTGGGTTAGTCAATGTTAGAAGGCAGCAAAGCTAGCAATTTTCACAATACTTTCCTCTTTCAGCTCCAAACAAAGAGATTAAGATGTGACTCTAGCTGAATTAGGACATCGATGTGCTTTGTGCTCTTCATATTACATCTACTATCTTGCCATAAATAATTCTGAACGTGAATTTATTCTGAGATTAAATTATTGTCCTTGTTTAATATGATTAACACAAAATATTCATGTTTTTAAGTCTTTAAAAAGTTACATGAAATATTATTCCATATAAAAAGATGTTTTGTGTTCTGCAACAGAATGCTTTGGCCTCTGCCAAATCAGCATAAGTGAACTAGTTATAATCCCTGTGCGTTTGTAATTACCAAAGTGGTTTGGATGGCTTTACTTAGTATTAAATCCTGACATCATCTTTAAGTAGAGAAATCAAACTTGTTGTAATTAAGATTGTATCAATAAAGTTCTCACATTTCACATCTTTTTCAGTAGTCATAATAAACCAAAATTGTATGATTCATTGCCTACCTTAAGTATTTGTTCTTTCCGATATTGCCAGGCTACTGATGTGTAAACAGCGATGTAAGTAGATGCTTGCGGGTGGGTGATTGTTTGGGCTTGCACAATAGTACTGAATCATTTGAGCAGGTCTCCTTGCTCTGTACTGCGGACTTAACAAATACTGCTCAGAAGTGTAGCTCCAGAGCACGGGGAGCTCGTTTGGACTCAATGAAGCTTGCGATTTTCTGCTCTAAACATACTCCATCCTAACTGTGATTTCAAAACTAGTACTTCTGAGTTCACAGGTCCATTATGAGACATACGAAATACTCAGATTCATAGTCAGGAAAAGGTGCTTCTCTTCTAATATCCTTTGTAATCTGCTGAAGTAACTAGGTTTTATTTAGTACGTGTGTGAAAGGAGGAAAAAGGAGAGAGGACTTTTACAGCACTTAAACTATTGTTTCTAGAAAGTTGTTTCAGGCATTCTTCCAAATAAAAATGCAGGTTGTTATGCTTATGAAGTTCCAAAATTTATTGTATTATTATATGAATATTTTACAGCTACAGAAAAAAGCTTGAGTACATAGGATTCTGCAGCTGATCGCATTTGTATCCATTCCCATGTGTTCCGGGAGTGTGTGTGTATATGCATGTGTAAGTTGGGAAAAAGAGAGCACACGTGTAGGGAATTGTTACAAACATGCTAGTCGCTCCCATGAGGCAGCTGATTTTTTGGCTGCATCTCTATATTACCCCATAAAAAGCTTCTTTAACTATTACAAATTGTTATTTAAGTGATTTACTGAGTTTGAGGACGCTGCCCCAAGATTGCAAGCGTGGCATCTTTTCTGAGATAACTGTTTGAGAATTTTAAAGAAAAGCCAAGAACAGCAGCACAGATCTGCAGAGATACGGGCATTACATGCTGTGCGCCTGAAATATGTAAGGATAATTGCTGCCCAGATTTTATGCAAAGGTGACGGTGTTAATGAGCACTGCAGTTCCTAGGAAAGTGGTCGGCTTGTAGAGAGTCTCTTGTGGCAGCAAATGTCCCAGATACAGGAACTGAAATGAAGATCCACAAACTCGTGGTGTTTGCGAGTTCCAGAGAAGTATGACTACCAATTCCAGAGAAGCATGACTTTTATACTAATAATGTTTATCTTACTCTGATAAGCTCAAGAAATGTGCCAAGGCTTTGGCCGCACCTTCCTCCTCTGCTGTTGCAGGTTGTTGTTCATGCTAACTCCTGCATGTCGCCATGAAGAACCTGGATTGCAGGTTCATGCAGTGCCCTCCCAACACTAAAGTCGGATCAGGTTGCTTGGGACCATGTGCGGTCAAGTTCTGACCATCTCCAGGAGTGGATGGAGATTTGTAGCTTCACTGGGCCCTTTCCCCATCATGTCATCAGCCTCGTTGTTAAAGAATTCAGATTTTTTTTTTTAATGTCTGGTCATAATTTCAGTCATCAGCCTCGTTGTTAAAGAATTAAGATTTTTTTTTTTTTTAATGTCTGGTCATAATTTCCTGTGTTGCAACTTGTGTCTGTTCCCATCCTTTTGCTGTCCACCTACGAGAAGAATCTGGCTCTGCCATGTCTGTACCTACTCAGTAGGTAGTTGAAGGCAGGAATGGGACCCCATCGTTTTCCTTCTCTTCTTTGGGCTGCATAAGCGCAGGTGTCTCAGCCTCTCATTGTGCACTCGAGCGCCCTGATCAGCTTGATGGTCCTCCACTAGACTTGCTCAAGTTCGTTAATGTCCTTCTTGTCCTGGGGAGCCAAAACTGGGTGCAGCACTCTAGCTGTGGTCTGGCAAGTGTCAAATAAAGGAGAAAAATCGCTTCCCTAGGCCTGCTGTCTTTGCTTTCTTACTAATGGAGTCCAGTATGCAGCTATCCTTCACCACTCAAGATGATCACTCCGAACCTGTCCACCAGGACTCTCAGGTCCTTTTCTGCAGAGCTACTTTCTAGCTGGTCCTTGCCCAGTTTGTGCTTGTGCTTGAGACTAGTCTGTCCAAGTGCAGGACTTCATATTTGACTTTGTTGAGTTTCACAATGCTGCCCTCAGCCCATTTTTCCAGCCTGTTGAGACCTCTTGAAGTGGCAGCCTTACCCTCCAGCTTATCAACCGTGCTCCTCAGTTTCACGTCATCTGCAAACTTGTTGGGGAGTGAAATTTTCCCTGTCTCTTCCTTCCACATCATCCCTGAAGTTCAACCAAACTTGTAGTTTGGTGAAGAGGAGTAACATGCTCTTAGGCTAAGACATAGCTAATTAAAATGCGACATTTATCCTCACCTCATCGTAAGCTTAGTGGCAGCTCTAGGTAGGAGGGAAGTATTTTTCCTAATGGGCTAATTCTGTACAATTTCTGCTGCTATCTGCCCCAGAGTGTTGAACTAGTTGCAGCAACAGACAGTTGTAATATAGCTGCTATTAGAGCGTGCCCCTCTGCATGTTTTTGTTGTTTGGTTTTATGGGAGAGTTAATTTAGTATCCATTCAAGGTTAAATTCTAAAATTCTTGCTTTATCTTCACTCTTGAGACAAGCAAATCCTGCTCCTGTGTGGTTTAAAAAAAGGGCATAATGCTGCAGTATTTTACTTCAATGTCAAAATGAATCAAATCTTGGAAAACTTTGCCTTCTATTGCTTGCATAAAACGCACATATGCAAACACTAGTTTGCATTTTATCAGTTATCTGGTTGCTCAGTTTGTAGTGAAATTTTTACATGAAATCCTTTAGCCCATCTGTACACTTAAATAATAAGTGGAAACAGTACAGATGTCTGGCAGGTTGAGAGGGAGAAAACCTCAGATTTTCAAGACTACTTAGATAAGAAAGGTTCAGTAAATCAGATGCAGTACACAGGTACTTGAGGGGAAACCCACTACTTAGTTTTTCAGCATGAACAAGTGCTTGCTGAAGGAGAAAATGCCTACTGAAAAGGGGAAAACACCATGCCATCTATCGTCACCAGCTAATTCTCGGACTATTTTTCTTTTTTTCCCCCCTTTTTGTCCTTCTCCTGCCAAGAAATGTAATCGTTCTATGAGACCATACAGTAAACACATCCTGATACAGCAGTGCAGAAAAGAAGTTCACTGAGCACTCCTCTGGAGGAGGAGGAGGAGGAGGAGGAGGAGACCTAGGTAGGGCTGAAGAGGGCTGCAGGAGAGCTGGGAAGGGAGGCACAGAGGCGGGTGGGAGCCCTGCACAAGGGCTCATTGGCAGAAGGCGGCAGGAACAGGATACGTTTCAGCTTGGGTGGCTCTGGGAGGAGCAAGTGTTGGGATTAAAGTGTCTTTATGAAATTGTTCCTTTTCAGACGCAGACAGTGAGTTTCATGGGGTGGATTTTCTGCCAGAAGATCTCAACGAGGCTCCGGAGGAGACAGGAATGAGGGTGAACAAGAAATACTCCTGTCTACCTGCTGAGGAGAAGGGGATCCACATTATCAACATCCGAGCTATTGAGGATATAGGATATGACCAGCATGAGAGTACAGTGAGTAAAGGACTTGCAGATGTGTCATAACTGGCGTACTGTGCTTTAGCCTTTAGCTTATTTCTCATTCTTTCCATTCCCAGGATGCTCTGAAATCCTCTCCTTCCCTTTCTTTGATTGCCACCAGCCACAGTACATGCTAATTTAGTGGCGTTTGTTCTTTGATGTGAAGAAGGGAAGCAAGGGATCCTTGTTTAACCTGTAGCGTAAAAAGGGGTTGGCTATTCTCAGAGTAATCAATCTGGCTATAAGGCTGTGGCAACCTTCAAATCTCTTTGCCCGTATAGAGTAGAACAGAAAAAAATGTCTAAAATTTCACGTGAAAGCTATTGTTAACATGGGTAACATTAAACTAATATTCTGTAGCACACAATAGAGGTTAGATTTCCAGTGTCATTAATTGTGCCTTGGTTAAATTCTTTAACACTGATTTTAAGGAAAGTCAGTAATATGAATACCCAACAGGATTAGGAGTCGGTTATGTCATAAACACATAAAAAGGAGTTTATTCAGGTGAAGGAATTGAGGTGGAGTGGGCTATATAACAGATCTCGCTGGGGAGAGATATACCAGAAAAAGCAAGACTTGATTCATTGTGCTTGTGCTTAATTAGGATGGAGCATGGAGGAATAATTCTGTCAGAGTGTAAACATCCCTCCTGCTGTGGTAAAACTGAAATGTCTTTTTTGTGTCTCATTTGCAACCGAAGGGACATGAGCCTTACGTGGTCTAAGTCAACGCAGCGCGCTCTCTGTTTCAGTGTAGCAGCACTGCGAGAAAGGATGTGGCCTATGAGTACCTTTCAGCATTAATACCACATCTTCAAAAGAATCTAACCATTTCTTTCTTTCAAACAGGACCAACAGGCTTCTTTGAGTCTTTTGGCTGCATCCCTTTCGCGGTGGGATGTAGCTATTCTCATATATTAATAAATTTATTGAGTCTTTAGTATCCACAGTGCGGCACCTTCTCCTAAATGATCAGTGAGTCAGCTTTTCAACAGGAAAGTTCAAAGAAATGGGAAGAAGCTGTCATTCAGTTTCTGCAGTGTGACCTGGCCCCTTCCTGGTGGCAGTGGCTCAAAGAAACAGAGAAACTAGGGATTTTCAGTGCCACTTTTCTCCACCCAGGGCGTGCTCCAGGAGAAGAGGAGCTGTGGCCGGGATGTACTGATCTCTCCTGAGCTCCCCGAGCAGTTAGAAACATCTGGCGCGCTCGCTGCTGTCATCTTCAAGAGCCATCTGCAGTCCTGCCCATTTCCTTTATTTATTAAGTCTCCAGGACAGAACGACTAATTGCTGTCCCTCATAAAGTCAGTCCGATGCGGGTAGGAAGTGGCTGGGGTCTGAGTCTTTTGCCTGTTTTATCTCCCTGCACTTACCTGAACGTCTGTCGGCTCAGCCTAGTTTTTCAGAAATTGATGTTTAATTAATTAATAAGATCAACACATCTGTAAAAATTAAATACAATTAGTTATCTTAAAAGAAATCCCAGTGTTCCTGTATCTTGTTTACAACAACTGTTTACTTGGAAGAGGCATTATATCCTGAAAATCCAGTTAGTGACTATTTCTTATTATTTTGTTTCTACAGAAATTTGCATAAGTGAGTTGCCTGCCACAAGCAGACTGTCAGCTTGCATTAAAAAAGTGTTCTGAATTCACAGGTGCATGCCATTAATCATGAAGCAATCAGAAAGTAATAGTTATTAATGGTCTTCTATATTGTAGCTACGCTTAAGAATTAAATAGGAATATCTAGATAGGGCACAAACATGAGCAGCCTGTGCCCTGGCTAAATAAGACAGACGTGGAGCAGGGGAAAGAGGGAATAGGACGAAGAGTGAACTCCACAGTAGCAGCAAATGCTGTATTATTTTACGTTATATTTATGTATTTGGAGCAAAGGATTTAGGTTAAATGGAAAAGAGAGATGGGATCCTGAAAGAAAAGGAGAGGGAAACAGATAGCAAAGGCAGGTATGGAGCAAAGCAGCGAGGGACTGAGGAGATGGGGACCTGCAGCCAAGCTGGCCCTGGGCAGACGTGGTCAAGTCAGGCTTTGGAAAGCAATGAATGTTCAGGCATCCCCACCTCGGCAGGCGGCTGCTCCACGTACTGCCTGGCATCTCGGGCTTCTTGCTGCCTGCCAGTCCTCCTTGCTGTGTGTTACTGCTGTGCGCTCATCTGATTCCACTCGTCTAATTACTTCTTCAGTGCGCTTCCTCCTCCCTCCAAACCCAGGAAGATGGGGTTTGCTGCTTGAATTTGTTGTCTGAGTAAAACTCTCCCCCAGGCAAAAAGGGAAGAACAGACTGTCCCTTCAAGGCATTGATTTATAGTTACGGTAGCTGGGACCTGCCCTCCCCAAAGCGATGTTCAGAGAAGTATGCAAATTTGTGTAATATTGGGTGGGTTTCAATGAAGTTTTGGCTACATTGGCTGTAATATACTGTACGGTAAGCTCAGAGGTTGCTGTTTTCATCTGGGGTTTAAAAATGGGACTGTCTTAGGAACAACTGTTTGCAAATAACTTACATTTGTAGTTTTATGTATGAAACAAGCAGAAGGTGTACCCATTCCAAACGGGTTTTGACCGATAATGATTTGCAACTGATGGCCAGTTGCTATCATTTGGAGCACAAGTCCTTTTCCCTACGTGGAGGCTTAACATTCTTCTGTAAAATTAAAAGGCAGAAAATGTCCCTGGTCCCTGAAAAGCCACTCCTGTGATGAGTATTTTTTGTAAAAACAAATGCAAGTTACTAGTGAATTTTCATTTTTTTTTTTCAAATGGTCTGTGCATCTCCAAGGGCAGAATTGTGATTTATGCATGAGAAGTGCTATTGAAAGTAGAAATGAATAATTGTTACTACTTTTGTATGTTTCTACAGTTGCCCCGTGCAGTTTTCAGATAAATGCTTGGAAATGGAATTGTGTTTTAAGACTTACATTTCTTGCATCTTGCAACACTTAACACAGCGTTAATTCAAGATGGGAATAAAGCCTTTGCCGCCATCAGATTGCAAAGCAACACAGGCTTTATAAGTGGGGAAGAAAAGTGGTGAACTCAGTAAGCAATGAACCCACTTCCCTGGCTACGGTCCATCTGCATTTTTGGCCGTGCTTCACAACCAGCTGGCTCCCTTCAGTCTGTATCTAAGATGATCTCTTTCTCAGATGATAGAAACTTGCAACGATAGATAAGAGAAGTGAGAAATGTTTGCACATGCTATTAATCTATTTGTCAGAATTGAAACGCAGATGTCTTGGGTGGAAGCGCAGAAGGTGATCTTAGTGGTGATTAACCCCCAAAGGAGAAAGCCAAATCCACTAAGTAGCTGACTTATGAACTAGTGCGCTGGTGATTAGATTAAATCCCAGTCATTTTATCTATTTATTTCTGGCCAGTAAAATCCCAGCTGGCTATCAGTAAAATTGCAGGTGTTAACTTGGAAAATTGTTTTGAGTAAGTAGCATGTGGGGACTCCTCCCCACGTGCTGTTTGAAGATGGGTCATTGTGTGCTCCAGGCAAGGAGTCCTTGATACAAGGATATGGTCTGTCTGGTGTCCCTGTTGGCGTGTGTACTCATTATTCTTCTGCTCTCTCCTTCTCTCCACATCCCCATTCCCTGCTTCCAGTTATTAAATTCCCTATCCAAAAATCCAGATGCTGACTGCAAATACGGACTCTACTTCAGAGATGGCAAGAGAAAAGTAGACTACATCCTAGTTTATCATTACAAGAAGTCCTCAGCAGGGAGGACACTCGCCAGGAGAGTTCATCACAATGATTCAAGTGCCCGAAGCACCAAGCAGGACCAGCCGCTTCCCGGGAAGGGAGTGCAGCTGGAAATGGGGGAAAGCGAACCTCACATGGATTACCACGAAGACGACAAGAGGTTTCGCAGGGAGGAGTACGAAGGGAACCTTGTGGAGGCTGGTCTGGAACTGGAACGCGATGAGGATGTAAGGAGCCTTTTCAAATGGTTAAAGATAGGGAGGAGAACTGGTGGTCGAATCCTGGGAGATGCT
Source organism: Aptenodytes forsteri (assembly GCF_000699145.1). Classification (NCBI taxonomy): domain Eukaryota; kingdom Metazoa; phylum Chordata; class Aves; order Sphenisciformes; family Spheniscidae; genus Aptenodytes; species Aptenodytes forsteri. The sequence goes on from NW_008794281.1 coordinate 1,301,866, forward strand.
GAGCCGTTCCTGTGAACCTGGCTCTGATCAAGGTTACACAAGCTCAGCTCTTCCAGAATTTGATTTCAGTTCTGGCAGTGCCATCCTCGCCCACCAGCTTAATTCGCTTCACAGGAATGGGCTGTAGTGTTGTTAATGCCCCGATGAGGTGAAGTTTCTTACTTTTCTTGGCCAGGACGCGTGGCACATCCAGTATTGCAACACAGCTTGTTGATGTGTTGCCGTATCTAGAAGTGAGGCTTAAATGCTCTCAAGACTAATCCCAGTTTGGTGGGTTTACAGTATGCTGTGGTTTGGATCCACTGGTAATTCCAGTTCTGATGAAAAATACCTGATACAGACAGTGACAGTTTTATACCTCAGTATTGACTTCAAGAGAACTAAATTTGTTCAGGAGGCTCTGGTACATGCCCTAGCTCGAGCACGTGGGTCTGTATTACAGTTTGCTCTTTCCATTCTTAGATATGAACAGTACAGCTTGTAACGTCTTTCACCTGTACTCTGAAAACAGTATATTCTATTAAAAGACCATTAGACTATATAAAAAATGATGTGTGTGAAGTACTGCCAGTGTGTGATTAGTAGAAATAGGCACAGCCGTATTAATTTCAAAGAAAGCTATTACAATTAACTGATCCAACCAATATGGCTGAAACTCCTGTGAGAGAGGGTAAACATTTATGCTGGTTTTAGTTACAGGATCTAAAAGTTGAGATTAAACATCTAGACCTGTGATCAGAGTGTTAAAAAAAAAAAAATCTGCCACCTATTACTCACAAATTAAAGGCGTGTACATAATGAGATATAGATAGATATATAAATAAAATATATATTTTGCATGGTATAATGCAAAAAAACCTTTCACTTCTTTCTCCCCCAGGTGAAAATAAGACTTGCTTTCTGTCAAACTTGCAAGTTGTTGTAGTGAACTGGAAGCTTGCCTGTGCCGAGTCATAGATATTTAAGTCCTTTGCAAGGTGGGAGGTCCCCGCCTATGACATGTAATACGATTTCATGATGCAGAAGGGCTCAGGGTTCAAGCCAGGACACCGTAAAAGAGAGAGAACCCTGTCCTTTCAGTACAAGATACCAAACCAGCTCAGGAACGTACAGAGATGAAAGCAAGCTGCGGGGATTTACATCAGCTTCCATATCCAGCACATCAGTGGAGGGGGAAAAACCTGCAATCACTTGGGCTTGAAAAGCATGCCATGAAATTGCGTAGGAGGCTTTACTAATTGCAAAAAGAGCACAGGTTTCTTCAACAGATGATGTTTACTAAGTCACTTAAACTCTCTTCAATGAAGTAAATTCAAAGGTGGTTTGGAAGCCATGCCTTATGGGAAGGCTGGCAGTTATTTATGTCTTCTGAGTAACCGATTTCTAGACAGTGCAGAATATAGCTGCGTGAAAGCTAGTTATTATAGTAACTGCCTGAGTTGATACAGCAGCAAGATTAGAAAGATTCGTTGAAGTTTCTTTCTCTTCTGTTTGCTGAATGCTTGCTAGTTTGATATCATTTGTCCAATGGCTTCGAAATGATTGCTCCCGTGGGAGTAAATACGGGTGTATGCGGGAGTGCCAGAAGCAAACCCCTATGTCCAGCCATCTAGAACAGAGCTCAGAGAACTAGTGGGGTGCAAGCATGCTGCTCATGCTAGCGTTAACATTTATCTTTTGTTTTTCTTTTGTTTTGTTGAATTCTTCCTAGCAGTTTTCCTAATGAAAATGTGTAGTGTTTTAATGTAGATATTCACATCTGTATCTGCGGCTGCTTCGTTCTTACTGCAGTTCTGGTCCTTTGAGATACTGAGCAGCTCTTAGGAGGCAGCAGGGACTCTCTCAGCTCCGTTAATTACAACGCACTCACAAAATCATACCATTTGGCTGGATGCCTGTGCCTCAAATTTCACTGTCTCAGTCTGTATTTGTGTCCGTAGTCATTAGCTTTTATTTCCCAAACAATTTTTATCTGTTTAACCTTGCGGTAATTGTTCTGGAAGACAATAGCATTTTTGAGTCACATTTTATAGCAGCTCAGCACGGAGAGGTGTTCAGTGATTGTCCTGTTGTTGGAATCTAGCTGTCTCAAATGAGATTTAGCATGTTGGCGGTAATAGACTGTTCCTTAAATATGTATGAAACTCAAGGGGAAAAATACTTGATTTCCTCTCATGAGTAACCTTTTCTCTTGCTTTTTTTTTAAGACTAAAATCCATGGGGTTGGATTTGTAAAAATACACGCACCGTGGCACGTATTGTGTCGAGAGGCAGAATTTCTTAAGCTCAAGATGCCCACAAAAAAGGTGAGTCCTGATTTTCTTTTTTTCCTCTGGAAGGCATAGTTTAAACATATGTTCGTCTCTGAGCACCTTACAAATGTGGACTTTTCTTCCCACAAGCATTTTTAAAATAGTTAACCAATCTGTACAGAAAATGAGAGTCACAAACTTGCTTGCTTGGGACAGCAGAAAGAATAACTGGAAGGAGGAATGGAAATCAAGAATTCCCAGCCGCTACCGCTGTCTGTACATGATGCGAGTGATTTCATACAATGCCTCATCCTCTCAGCGTGTTTTAAAAGAAGAGGTTGCAATTGATGATGAAATTTAGGTGTGCATTTTGGAGGTTTTTTCTCACCCGAAACGCTAGACTGCTGAAAATGAATGTAAGAGTAACAGTTTGTGTGCAGTAGTCTTGCTGGGTTTAGTGACTCTTCATATACATCGTTAGTCATATTTGCAGGAGTTGGGACTACTCTTCTACAAAATAAATTACCTTTCAGAATATTTTAAATATCATTAAAGAAATGGCAGTATATTTTTATCAATTCTAAATCATCTGTGATAGATAGCTACCTGTTCAGTGAGCACAGCTTAGAGATGGATTAATATTTAAACACATACTAAGTGCATGTCCCAGACTGCAGAGGGAAGTCTATAATGGAGCAAGAGACAGTCTCAAAGCCCAGCGTCATTTATTACCACACCTTTGGTTTGGATTTCATATTAATCCCCATTATTGCCTCACTTAGCACCAATTCTTAATCAGAAGCACAATTAGATAAAAGAAGTCTGTTGTGATCCTGCGGTTAAAGCTGCTTTGCCGTAAAAGAAAAGTTAGGTTGGGCATTTTGTGGGGTTTTCTTTTGTGTTGAAGAGGCCACCTAAGCCTGCAGGCATTGCCCGGGAGAAGCGATGTGCCTGAGAACACCCTCAGACCCCTAAAGCCGTATTTCCAGCCGAGCATCTTCCTGCGGTGGGAGCCCTGCCCTGGAACCGCACATAGTTTCTGTGGCTCAGAGAGGGAAGCCTGTAATCCTCTTTTGTGACCTGCTAACACAGTTCCTGCATTTAGTGCTACAGAACTGCAATAGGCGATTCAAGATATTTTGGTTCCTTTATATGGAAGAGGGGAAGCTCCTGAAACCTGCAGAATATTCTCAGGAGAGCCCCCTGGGAGAGGAGACCACTTCTGTTGTTTTGCACAGGGGCTCCGTAGCTCCTTCATTTCTTTGTCCCATTGCACCAAGAAAATAGTAAATGCCAGAGGAGCGGGTGTCTCGGGAGCCAGTGCCAAGTACATCTCCGCTGAACACCCCGGCCTGATTATTTGGAACCAAACACGGGCCATGCTTTGGCTCAGAGGAAGAGCAGTAGGCTTCCTCTGCTTGCCTTGGTTTGACTTTCCCATCCATCTATGTGTTTCTGAATGTTTTCAAGAAGGTAAGCTATACTCCTCGATAATTTGTTCTGATGTATTTATTCAATTGATGGTTTATTCATTACAGTTCACTCTCTCTTATGGATAACCAGAAAGCAATACAGTTTTACTGTTTTTCTCTTTGCCCACTCAGATGTATCAGATCAATCAGACCCATGGACTTCTGAAAAAGATTAACTCTGTAATTCAAAAAATAACAGAGCCCATCCAGCCAAAAGTAGCAGAACACAAACCTCAGACGGTGAAGCGCCTCTCCTACCCCTTCTCCAGAGAGAAACAGCACCTGTAAGTGAAAGCTTTCTGTAAATGTCCACGTCAACAGGTTCCAGCCTTCCTGATAGCAGCTGAGGCACCAAAAGGTGAAAGGGAAAATGAACGCCAACACTTTGTTAGTGGTTACTGTAAAGGATATTTCCATTTTGCAGTAAATTTACTTTTTTTTTTTTTCTTTTTTGGCTCGCTGTTGAGGAATGAGGCTTTGTAGAGCCCCCCTGTGAAAGCTCTGTGCTGCTGTTGTGGTCTATAACACGTATCTATATAACTATACACATCAACTGTTAGACTGCCAAACAAGATTTATAATGTGGTTTACAATAGTCTCTTTTCCATGTGAAATAAAACGCTCAGTAAAATCGGTAGCCAGAGATGCGGGTTGATAAATTTCAGAATAATTTCGTTCATCTGGTGTGGGCAGCTCACACACGTACTGCCAACCAGGCCTTGACTTTGGAAATGCTATGAAGTCCGTGGTAGCTTTGCCATCGATTTCAGATCGGTAAGAATAGCTGTAAACGTGGGTGTAGGAAAAAATGATAAGGTGGGGCCCAGCCAAAGTTTCGACTGCCCTGGATTGCTTTGCTGCTGCTTTTCCTTGGCCAGCATCCCAGAGGAGAAGCTTTGAAGGCTGTGTTTATGTATGTGCCAGCTGGAACAAATAACAGTCCGAGGGCAGGATTTCTTCACTGTACATACAGGGTTTTTAGTTTTTAATCAAGGGATGCAGAACACTGATGGAGTTGTGTATGTTAGTTGGGCCAGTCAACGTATGTGACATTTGACATGTTCTTGGACTTGCAGGAAATGTATTTGTATATGTATTTGCGTGTAGGATGTTTCCTACAGCAAAGGAGCCTGGTGGCTCAGAGAAAGCCCAAAAGATGCTCCTTAGCTTAGGCGTGGATGTGCCTTACGCTGTTTGCAGTGGTGGCTTTTTTCTGCGAGACCGCCTGTGTGTCTGCTGAACAAGGGAGGCAAGAGTGGCCTCACGGCATTTAAGGTACAGACAAAATGTAAAGGTCATTAGGAGAAATTCAAGGCCAGCAGTGGTCGGGAATTTGACTTAAAAGAGCATCAACAGTCTCTTTCGTGCAGAAAAACCTATAAGTATGTAAAACCAGTGAAACGTATAAGCGGCCTCTTTAAAATATGAGAGTTGGGATGGACTTTCTTTTTAACGAGGTTTCTACAAGCTATTCTTTGTTAGCTATGAGAGATCCCCAGGAGAAATGAAAATATTGAAGGGGTCAACAAGAGCAGGAAATTACTGGCTTTTTTTTTAACCTAATGGGCTTCCTTCTAATCTTTTAACAGATTTGATTTGTCTGACAGAGATTCCTTCTTTGACAGCAAAACGAGAAGCACTATAGTAAGTACTGTATATACATAATTTATGGTGGATAGTGCCTTAGTCATGGTGTTAATAGCCCCTTTGCCAGCTTTAGTGCAATGCCTGTTGCAAGTTTGCCTTTCTTAACCAAATGCCAGGGATCGCCTGTGACATCAGTTACTGAACTTATAAATAAAGCATTTCCAGCTTAGCTTATGTAATGAACACTCTTTGCTGCTAACAGGTTGCTGCCTTTTGGAAAATGATTTTGATCTTCTTTCTAGTTCACAGTTAATCTGAGACATAGTTTCTTAGTAGACATATCACCAGAAAGGAATAGATTTAGATTCTACCGCTGGTTCTGCCAGCACCCCTGTGACTCGTTTACCTTTTTGTAACTCTACGTGGCTCTTTTTATAAAATGCTGGGAAATCTCCCAAGTCAAATTCCAATGAAACAGCCACGTCTTTACGGGGAATATTATTTATAGGTTTGGGGGGCAATTCTCTAGAATGGTGTTAAAAGTGTTGAGGCTTATGATTTTTATTTAACATCGTTTAATATTGTTTATGATTTTTATTTAACGTTAAAGTTTACGTGAAGCAAATGCAACAAGGGCAGAAAATTGCATCTTGTTCTGATTGTTTATGCATCTGTTCACCTCTGTTACGCTAGCAAGTGTGATGTACATGTACGCAGCACTGGGACTGGGCTGAGCCGTTCCTGCCTTCGTGTTGGAGGGTCTCTCTACTCCTTCAGTGCTAGCATGGGACTTTTAAACTTCTGCAGTAATTAAACTTCTGCAGTTCCCTTACAGAAATGAAGCCTAATACAGGAATACGATATCACAAACTGCATTTGAGTGCTTCCGTGTGACTTACAGAACATAAAATAGAGTGGGGGAGAAGGTGTAGCCTCCTTTATAGCCACTGTGGGGGGAATTGAAAGGACAGCTCACATGACATCCAGGGCAGTTGGAAGGGACCATGCCAAGCAGCACTTGCTGCAACACTTTTCAAAGCATAACGTGGACTCTTTGCCCCATTCCACTGCTGCTAATCGGTGCGTTGGAATGTGACTGTGAGCGTGCTTTTATCTTATATTTAACATCAGCCTTTTGGATGCTAAGTGGTTTCAAAAAGAGCTTATATCACAATTATAGCTGTCTTATTGCTACGGTGATAAGGGGTGTAAGATACCCAACTTCTCTTTCCTGCTTTGAAATTCCAGTGTGCGGACCCCATGATGTAGTTCCCCTGTAGCCTGAAGTGCGCTGATTTGATGTGAGCGCAGGTTATCAGGGCTAGGTGAGTTTGACCAGGGAAAGCAGAGGCAGCAGCACAGAAATGGAAAAGACGACGACAAACACTGAATTGGTTTATTTGCGATAAAACATTTCATTTGAGAGTGGAAAAAAGCATAGCTTTTGTTTGTAGACTTTCTTTTATATGTCTAGATATATAGTAAAAAAACTTGTAAGTACAAGAAACTTAAGGGAGCAAATGAAGAGTTAAAATTCATGACGACAAGCTGTCTGAGAAAGGTAGCAAGACAAAATGGCACCATAGGACAAGAGGGTGAGCAAGACTAACTGAAAAATGGACTGAGACAAAAGGAGCTCATAGCAGAGGCTGGGAGGAAGAGGAGGGATGGAGGTTTTTTAAACCATCAAGGAACACTGGGCATATAACAATAATGCTGGTAGTATGTTGCTTGCTTTGAAATCCCTGTAAATCACCTGATAATAAAAGACATACTGAATGTTTCTCAGCATCATTTTATCCTGAGTGCATTTCTCTTTGTATTCTTGTTTCTTAAAGTTCTCTCCTGCCTTTCTCATATGTATTTTTAAACCACAGTGCAAATATTTACTCTTCCGCCTACTGCAAAATGAACAGGAATCTAGTCACTCCCTGTGAATCTTTGATTAATAGAAACTAAGCCAAAGACCTTTTACTTATTTAAAAAACCCCAAAACATTATATAACTGGAAATCTGTCTGCGACAGCCCTTTAACTCACTGGAGTTAGAAGACAACAACAGGCAGATGAGCTGCGGGGCTTGCCTCCTATGCCCTCGCTCACTTCCCTCTGTGAATTGGGCAAGCGGCAGCTGAGTTAGCACACGGATTAGCGAGCATCCCCAGGGAACCGGTTCACGACTCCCCAGACAGGCCAGGCAATGGGCAGCAGGTGCTTTTGCCCGTGGTTTTCCTCTGCTGCCCGCTCCCCCGCCAGCCTCGCGCCAGCCGACTGCTTGCCTTGCCTAAAAGCATCGCTGCATGGGAGCGGCGCGGGGCGAAAGCTTGACTGCTCGGGCGGCGTGGTGAGATGTGCAAAGGTTATTTGACAATAAATGCAATAAATCGTAAAATAAATACATCAGTTTTGCTACTGAGGTCACGCAAGCTCAGAAATGTTAAGGTCAGCCTGTGTTGGTTAGTCCAGTTTCTGATAAACGGCTGCGTGCTGCGTACACGTTACGAGCCTGAAGCTCTGCTGAAGTCTGTGGGGTGAAGCCGGCTTGCACTGTCGGTGGCGAGGGAAGAGCTGGCCCAGCACACCACCTAGTCCGGGCAGAAGAGGGCTTCCGATCTTTGATCGATGTCTAACATGAGCAAAAATAGCGTTTCTGTTGTGCGAGTGGTTAAATGTAACCCTCTTTCCCCGGATCAATTGTCTTCGTAGCTGGCTATTTAGTTAAGCCTCTCTCTCTTGTACGGGTAACTCGGCATGGAAATCTTTAAGCCCTGCTCTCCTGAATACCATGACTTTTATTAAAGAATGATGACTTCATCTTGGTTTTGCCAATATTTGAGCTGTACACAAAAAAGATTGTGCTTTTCACTGGCGGTATCTGAAGTAACCCTTTCCTTTCTTTTATTTTAATTCTATAGGTTTATGAAATATTGAAAAGAACGACATGTACCAAAGCAAAATATAGCATGGGTAAGGAACTTTATTTAGCTTTAAGATCGATATCGTTTTCAGGTATTGAAAGTAATTGCAAGTTGTAACTGGCTGTGGAGTTCAGGTTTTTCCCCTGCTCTCTAATTTGATGTATGTGGATATAATTGTTTTATTTGGAAATTTAATTTAATTAATGTAGCTGTTTGGAATTTTTTCAAATGTGACTTTATAGGTTCGACTCTAAATTAAATGGTAAGTGAGCATATAGCCCCTGCAGATGTTAGTTAGGTCCTTTGCAGCAGGACTGGATGTGATATAAACCAGTGGGTAATACGTGCTCTGCGTTGGTTCAGTTTTACACTCACTGAAGCGGATGAGGGTATTACGATGAATTTCAATAACTGCCGCGAAAGTCTATGGATTGGCCCATTCCTTTTAAGTAGTAACCTCACATTTGTATCGTGGGATGGCTTTTCAATGACTTGAGTGAAATGGTCTTAACTGATGACCACCTGAAACGCTGTCCTAAGTGGAACTGACATTAACGCGGTGGAACGGCCAAGGACTAAGGCGCGCACTGAAAGCTGGCCCATCTCTTAGCCCTCAAATCAGTTGTTGCAAGTCAGTGGGTGTGAAGTTTGTACTGCCGCGGTCAGTAGTTTTAGGATTTCAGCCTTAGGGCTTGTGCTCTAAGAACTAAATTCATAATTCAGGTAAACATGAATTGCAAATGAGGTCACCTTAAAGATTTGTTGGCAGCTTTTCCTGTTCAGCTGTTATATACTTTATTTTATACGTATCGCGATATATAGGTTTATACTTGACTGTGGGACCAAAGTTAACAAATAGTTAATGGTAAACGGCATTATATAAGGTGGAAGGCTGAATTCCCTCATATCCAAGCTTCTTAACAAACAACCACCAGAAACAAATTTGTATGAGAAAAGTGCATGAACATGGGAGAAAATGTTTGATAACTGTTGGAATCTGTTATAGCATTTATTTGCCTACAAGCAGTTAAATAAAACAATGGGAACTTGAATTACAGGTAGTTCTGTTCAATATTGACCCATCAGCTGCTTAGAAATACCTCAAATAATAGAAGAATAATTATGCCAGAAATGATTTCCATGCTTTGACTTTTCTGTTGAAGTAACAGCATACAATGTACAATTGTTAAGTCCTTATATACACTAAATTTTGGTGTTCAGCCAGTATAAACAGAAGTACTGTTTCCCTGCAGCATGGGAAATCCAAATTAATCTGTGACTTTCAGGACCCTTTTCGAGTCTGGTGCTGGATCATTTTCATTGGAAATTACATGTTTGCACTCTTGAAAGGGGAAGGTCATACAGCTCAGTTTGAATTCTTGCCTTGGAGTTGGTTACTCACTTGATTTATTTTTTTCCCTGTCTTTTTTTTTTTTCGGTCCAGAAATGGGAAACACATTAGAGATTAGTTGAATAGGGCAGAGGCTAAAGGAAAGTAAAGTGTTAGGATTCCTGGATCGTTCTTCTACCTCAGACTGGCAAGGTCACGCAGTATACCTAATAAAAATGTCATTAGGCCAGCCTGTCCGTGGGTATACTCAGCGTAACTCAATCGGGTCCTTTGTGTTCCAGCACTGGAATGCTGGGTTACAACCCAGCAAAGGTTGCGAACAGATTTGAGCAAACACAGATAATGCTGCAACATTTTTGCCCAGCAGGAAAAAGGCGGCCGCCCAGTGAACACTGCAGTCTTTGTTATTTATTTTGCAAATTTGCAAAAATGTGAATCTGCCTTCCTTGTTAAATACTGATATGCAGAAGGGTATTATGTAGCTCTTCGGTCGGTCGCACAGCCCTAGAAAAATAATTTATCTGCTCACTAGTTGTTTCTGCCAGAAGTGTGGAAACATTTGCAGACAATTCATAGTACTGTGTAATCTTAACTAGAACTTTGAAAATTAATGATACTGCAGGATACTGAGCACTCCTGGAGCAGTTCCTCCAGCCGGTGATTAGTATCTCAAAAATGTTAATGAACTTGAAAAAGTCTCATTTCAAGAACAATCAAAAATGTCTCGGTGAACCTACAGTGATCTGTTTCCTGGTCGCTGTTCCTTCAAATCTGGTCCCACACTCTTTTCTTAGCAATGAAATGATGGGCAACATGGAGCACACTGTAGCACATCATTTTTCTTTCTCCGAGTCCTTTTAAATTCTCCACGATGCCAGTGGCCAGATTTTTTTTAAATTGTTTTTAATTGGCTTTAGCTTAGCCTATTGGCATTAATCAGCTTAGCCTTGCACAAAGACAAGTACTTGACTTAGCTGTGATTCAGCACCCAGGACTGGTTCGTTGAATCCCCAAATGTGTCTTCGGGGATAACACGACACCTTCGGGCGTGGGTGATACTCCATAACTGGAAGTAGCTATATTAATGCCAGCAGCTGCAGCAAGAACATTAGAGAAGTAATGTGCTACAGCCCTCAAAGGTCCAGGTCCAGCCGAGTGACCTCTGGGAATGGTGCAGCGAGCTGCAGTGTCGAAGAGCCCCTCACCGTTGTGCTCCTCCGAACTTACACGTTAACTCCTCCCCACCACCCTCGCCTCCCGTACTCTGGCCCCAAGTTAAGGAGCGATACCACACCTGGGAAGGCAGGACTCCTCAAAGTCCCTTATGCCGCATACATTATATAGATGAAGCATTAATTGCTTTCAGCCTCATGCATGTCACTAATAAACGGATGTGTAAACAGGGAAAGGAGAGGGAAGAAAGAAGGAAACTACCCTTTTAAATAAAAGACGAAAATGTGGTAAATATGGTAAGTATTACGCCAAGGTCTTCGCAAAGGCTTTCCCTACAATTTCTCTAATCAATCTGAAATCTAAATTCAAAACTTTGTGTGGATGATGCGTGCGTATGCGTGTTCCCGTATGCCATCAATTCCAGCCATATTCTTCTTGTGATCGAGCCTTCTGCTACACACTTTCAAATCTGCAGGCTTGCCCTTAAATCAAACTGACTTTTCAGAAAATGTAATTTATTTTAATGACTAATTTCAAGTCATTGGCTTCTAATTCTTGATTCTCAAATATATATGACTTCCTCTTGCTCTCTGCAGTTTTCCATTTCATAAAATGAGTCATGTTTAATAACCTATATGATTAAAAATGAAACTACATGGAAAGGAATGAGATGGCAGAAAAATCATTATCTGACCAAATGACTGTTATTTTGAGGGAAATCTCCAGGAAGGATGATAAAGTGAGACTGTCTAACCTCGAAATTGTAAATAACTACCATGTCTTTATTTTTCAAGGGATCACCAGTCTGCTTGCCAATGGAGTTTACAGTGCTGCATATCCTTTGCATGATGTAAGTGATCTTGGAATATATTTTACACGTCTACTATCTGACACCAAGAAATCCTTAATGTGTTACGTATTAATGGCATCATCCCAAACACCAGTGTTCGGATCCTGACTTCCTGCTCACTTGTATCGCGATTGCAGTAACTTCTGCAGGTCGTTTCCAGCACTCTGCTCACTTTTAATGAATTCCCCACCTCTGTTCTACCGTTGATGATCACAAGTGACGTTTGAACGTAACGCTAGAAGAGTTGTTTTGGTTGCTTAGCAAACAAAACGCTTCTGTTACTTTCTGACCTTCTGCTCCCGAGGTCCCTGGCATCAGTGCTAGGAAACATATTTATTCCTGGGGCACCAAGTGGCTAGTTCCCTCATCCACATCTCCCTGGCGTTCCCCTTGCAAGTACGGAGATGTCAGTGGCTGTGTGTCCGTGCGATTGGTTGCCGCTGGAGGAAAAACCATAAGCAAGAATTTGAAGTGACATATTTCACAGGACTGGATGTGACCGCAGACCACCTTACTGATGAAATCTGCTTTTGAGCAGTTCAGTAAGATGTCAAGAGTGTGTTCAACTATAGTGTTCATCGAGAGGATTAGAGAGAGGCAGGGAATTTTGGTGGCACTCATACCCGAGCTGGGGATCCCCATCCTGCCAGAGGTGCACAGCAGTTGGATGCTGATGACATTTTTCACTTAGACGTTCAAGGTACGACTAGAACTGACAAACAGACGCTCTTGGCTAGACCCTTACAGAAAGGCTTGACAGATGTCAAGGGGACGTGGCAGTCGTGCTGCTCACGATGTACTGGCTGTGTGAGCACACAAGGGCTGTCGAGCCTGGTGCCGTTTTCCCAGTGTGGGATGTGAAGATGAAGTGTGTCTTCCTAGTTTTCTGCTCCGCTCAACTCGCACTGGTTTTACATGGGACTGCGAGTGTTTTATCTCGGTGTAACCGAGACCAGAACAGCCTCTTTATTTGCCTGATGTTTATCATAAACGTCAGGCACTCTTAAACTACAGCGATATCGCTTAGAAATCCAGAAAGGTTAAATAAACTTCTCTGCATGAGCTTGTCTCGCGTCTTTAGACAGCTACTGATAGTCTTGTATATAAGTTATTTATTGTCTTAGTTTACTCCTTTATCGTATTTAAAAATAGCTCCAAATTAAAACCTCAAATCTAATCAGCCCTGAGTGTTTGGAGAGTCTGGATAGGGATCAGCTCTCTTGGCTGGTCTCTTCTCTTTCAAGTGGACTGAGCTGAACCCCAAATACCGTGGCAATACCGCATCCTTTCCCTTGACATTTTTAGGCCGCCTTTATCACTTATTCATTCCTTTTTCCCCAGTGACAGACATTATTACTCTTTCTTAATGTGCCTGACGACAGAAGACAAAGTGCGCTATGACAAATGAACTCCTAAAATACAGCATTATTTTACAGATTGCTTTTTCTGTTTTTGATGCATTAAGTGAGTGGGATACATGGGTATGCAAGATGCATAGCAGCTCTGGGCGCGACTCACTGAATGACGCAGATTTTCTTTTTTTAAAGGGTGACTATGAAGGTGAAAACGTTGCACCTAATGACAGAAAAGTAAGTTGCTGTAAAGGGGGTTTAACATATTCGCAAGAGTCCCAGCCTGAAGAGTCACCTGTTGGAATCTGGACGTTTGCCAAGATTTCACAGAAAATACCGCAAAAAGGCACTAAATGCCAAGCCGTAGAAGTACAGAAGTACTTTCCAGTGTTTAAATTTGCCCGAATGTGGAATGCAGTATATGTATAAATTACCAAGCTCGATAATGATACGTTTCTTGCCATGTTGGTAAGAGTATTGACAGCATTTACGTATAACTCCGCCTAAAGTTCAGATAATGTCATTTCAGGCCGGCTGTGATGAGAATATGCTCAGTCATATTCTCGTATCTGTATCTGACATAAATCCTGCTTCGCTCCTTGGCGAGCTCCGGTCTCAGCACTGCAACCTCTGCTGAACTAATGTGCTGCTGATATGGAGTGTGAGGATCAGAATGGGGGGGGGGAGAAGGGAGACAGTTGAAAACACAAGCATAAAAGTTATTGGGAAAGATAAAGATTGAATATTTATCAGAAATTAGACATTCTCCGCAAAGCTTTAATGTGCGCTGTTCGGCCAGAAACTGCCCTGTGGATGTATACTGATGCATTGCATCACTTTTCGCATAAGTCTGTGGTTTAAATTGTGTTTTTATTGTCTGTATACTGAAAGACATTTGCTCATTATAGTAAAACGAGTAGGAATTATTCTAAGGAAATACTTTTCATAAGACAAAGCAAATTTTTCACCCTTTGCAAAAACGCTGATTTCTTAAATTCAGAGCGCAATTACTACATGCTCCCGATCACACTTCTCTGAAGAAGATAGGCTTTTTTTCTGTGTATCAGACAAAAACTGAAGCAGAGGGGTTACGACCAGTTCTCTCGGGAGGAGCTACGAAATTGGGGTGCCATATATGTTGGGCTTTCAGACTTGAAATTTTGCCTTTCCAGTTTGTTGCGTGTCCAAAGAAATGCTGTGGACATTCAGGTCGTAGGAAAAGCAGATCTAAAGCCCTTCAGGTTGGTCATATAAAAATAGGTACCCAAAATTAAAGGTCTGTTGGGCCTTAAGGTGCAAATGGTTTATCAAAAGACAGCGACTGTTATTTCCCCCCCCACTGATTTGTGTTAAAAATACCACATACCTGTCATTTCATTCTTAAGCAACACATTGCTCAACCAAAAATAGGATGAAAGTCCATGTCTTCTCAAAGCGTCTGGATTATCATCTTTATTACTAACTTTTCAAACCTCACACATTCACTCATTTCACAAGTTCACTGTGTGTTTGGAAATGTTTACCTTGGCTTTTGACTTCCAGTTCCCTCAAATAATCTTTTGGTGTGTTTTGGCATGTCTCTTCTGGTTTCTTGAAGCTTGCTTTAATCTAATCCAGTGCTAGGCCAGGCTTGTGCCTTTTTTAACAACAAAATTAAAGATTTGAGGCCTTGAAATGAAGTAAATATTTAGGGCTAGTGTGCTGATCTCCTCTAATCATGTCTTTGAAGCTGTGCTTTGAATATCAGGCTGATAAATGTCAGGATAAATGAGATAATTCATTTGTACTTCAGGCACAAATTTGGTTTGAAGTAGCATACAAAACTGAAACATGGCACTGGTGCAAAATCTCCGTAGCTTAGTATTTTCCTGGTATGCCTGACCAGCTTAGGTCACAGAAAAGGGATCTAATTTCCAGCACAAACTTAGCTTGTAAAAATGAAGTAAAAAAAAATAATAAAAGGAAGGGTCTTAGCTAGTGCACATGGATGTTGAGGTGTCCCAAATCGTTAATTGTTTCCCCGACATAGCAGCTGGCCTTAAACTTTTGGAAAATGTGGTTGAAAGAAACCTAAAGCAGAATAAAAATAAAATCTGCAAGAATGTTGCTGTTTAATAAAGGCCTGCCTTTAGGTTTCAGTTTCTGCTCTTACTATTGTAAGGAAACTAATAAAGTTTAATGATTTTGGGTTGCAGAGGAGAAAATCCACAGTCCACTTATATTTTTGACGTCGTATTTCTGTAAAAGTAAAGCAGTTGTATTTTTTTTTTTTTTAATGACTCAAACCATTTGCATGAGAAGTACAGCAGTTCACCTTGGAAAGTTTGTGTTAATGATTTGGCAAGAGAATGGCAAAACTGCTCTAGAAACGCTGTTCGCTGTATGACTTCTCCGTGATAAAACGCGAGAAGTAGGAATGGGTACGGGCAGCAGCGGGACTGCCAGTCTGCCCGCCCTTGCTTTGCTGCATTTCACTGGAGAAATGTAGGAGGCTGACATATGTCAAGTTTCTCATGATAAAATAGCCTACAGATTTAAGCAGTAACATCCTGTTTGGTCTGTTCTTCTATGACCGAGATTAATAATGTTGCCCTCCCTGTAGTAACTGGTGTAGGTCTTGGTTCCCCGCTGCAGTTTCTTCCACAGCTGAGCTGGCTGGGCAGCCCTCACCCACCGATGGAGGTTTGTGTAACCGAGCTCTGAAATTTTCTGCCTTTTTTTTTCTTTTTTACCCAATGTTCGATGAAAAGCAATACCTCGGCAGTAATCAGTTCGTGCTCTTCCATTTGAGAGAGCAGTAGAAGACGAAAAAGGAAGAAGACGGTGTTGTTGCCAGATAAATTAATGAAAGCAGAAGTGACCATCAAAGCATCTCCTTGAAATATCGGTAGCCGGTCCAGGAACAGCCTGCTACCAAGTTCATGTCAGTGGGTTGAAGCAGGGAGAGAAGCAGTAAAGGGAGACCTAACTTCACAAGCTTCTCTTCCCCTTGTCCCACAGAGGAGGTGATGGCTCGGTGGCCAGTGAGCACGCTTCGTCTTCTCCAGTATTTTTCGTACACACACTGATTTCTTGTTCGCTCTGTTAGCTGAACTGAATTAAGAAAAAAATCAGGTCTGAGAAGCGCTATTTATATATTTTATGAAGTAAAGGATAAGTTGAAGGTCTCAGAGGAACCTATTTTTGTGAGGGATTCAATTTTATAAATCACTAATGGGGATAATTGCTTTCCTTGGCCCGTATCCTAGCCAAAAGGATGAGTGGAAATCGTGTTCTTTTAGTTTAAAGCTGAAAAACTCTTAAACGCAGCCTTTGAGGCACCTCTGCACAGCACCTCTTGATGGATGCTGAATATTCTAGTTTGTATAGTGAAAACAAACCAATTTATTCTAGTTTTTTCTGTCTGGTAACTCAAAGCATATTCATCTTTTGCATCCATTCTGCTAGCTACCTCCTATGGATCATAAAATCAGGACTACTCTCCCCATCCCTGCTATAGTTATCCATCAGTCCCGTTGCTAAAGAGCCTTTTAATGTACTAGAATTCATCACTCTATTATAGCATGCCAAATCATCAAATTTGGTTTTAATGCTTAATGCAGACTGCGTGTATTGGCAGATTATGGGTCGAAACCACAAAGTGGCGAGACCAGATCCACAGCGTGAGCTCTGCAGTTTGCTGGGACCGAAGGAGGAAACGCTCGTGTACGCGGTGCTTTAGCTTTCGCCTTTGCCTTTCTGTTTTACAGCTCCTGTGTGAGGAGTGGGCGAGCTACGGAGTCTTTTATAAATATCAGCCCATTGACCTGGTGAGGTGAGAGTTCAGCCCTTAACGTCATGTTTCCACGGGGCAGCGCTGAAGCTGTGCACAGCGATGCTCGCGCGGGTGTCCCTGCGGGGATGCTGTCCTCGGTGCCACCCCAGGGGACTCCGGAGAATGGAAAGTTCACTGGGGGAAAAGGAGTTTTCTGTGGGTTTGGAAACACGCTGATGTGTCCCACCTAGTGTGAAAGCTTGCAGGGGACATATTTTTAATGAATTTTGTTTGCTCGTGGTGAGAGCTGAGACTCTCTGAAGAAAATGAGGTGGTTTTTTAAGAGGATTTGCTCACAGAAGATCCAAAGATACCAATTTACACAGCAGAAACACGGGGGGGAAAAATTACTAGTTGGGCTGACTTGCTTTCACGGTGCCTGTATCTCTGGATTAACTCCAAGCATCATGAGAAAGAGAGTCCTCTGAGAAAAAAAAAACCCACAGGTCATCAGATCTTACTTTCTCCATGCTTAATCCAGCTGCGATTCATAATTTTAGCTGTGTTATATTTTAAGAAATAGGAAACATTTCTCTCTCTCCTTTCTTTTTTTTAATGTATTTCAGAAAATACTTCGGAGAGAAGATCGGACTATATTTTGCCTGGCTGGGAGTTTATACACAAATGCTTATTCCAGCTTCAATTGTAGGGATTATCGTTTTCCTATATGGCTGTGCAACTGTGGATGAGAATATACCAAGGTAAAATAAATAAACAGATTCTTTTCTTTGAGGCAGCTAGAAACTCAAAGTAAAACATTACCTTTCTCTATAAGTGTTTGTCACTAATACCTAGGGCGAGCACAGCTGAAAACTGTGGCTCCCAGTTTCTAGGGCTTGCCCTGTGCCACCCGCAGCCCGACACCCCAGTATGTCTGTGTTGGCCGTGGCTTCCCGAGGTCTCTTTGCCAACTGGCGCTTGCCGGAGTACAGCGCGCTCCCACCGCTCTCCCTCCTCACGCCCCACACGCTTCATCTTTTGGAAGCTGTGCTTAAAACGAAGCCACCTCCGCACGGATGGGGGAGCTTGCAGTCCCACCGATTTCTGCTTCCAGTAAGCGATGGAGCGCTACCAAGGGCTGGGAGTGGGCAGCGGAGCTGCAGCACGTTTTTAAATCGTTAGCATTTATTGTTAGTGTCACTTGTGGAGTTTGCATTGATGTGCTAAAAATAATTCTTGGCCGGTTGCTCAGGTGGTTTTGGTTTTTTTCTAACTCAGATCATTATGGTAAAACAAACCAACAAAATACTAATGATAGGTTTTAGTGCTTCCCATCATAAAATGCTGAGGAGGGCATTGTGTGACATAAAGATGAATCAAGAATATACACGACTAAAATAAGCAATTGTGATCAGATTAACAAAATCTTGATGTCCTACTGTTTTTCATTTTTTAGTAAGTTTTGTATTATAATATTTTTAAAGCCCTATGATTTTGCATTATTTGCCCTACACGCATCATCAGCTGTAGACGAAAATTACATCGTTTGTACAGGCATGAGCACTGAGTAACAAAGCAGATAATGGATATCGAAAAATAGATATATTTTTTTTGTTCATTAAGATTGCTTTGTACTGCTTCCAACAGTGAAGAAAGTCAAGGGGAGTGTCACTGTTGCTATTTCACAGATGGAGTGCAGAGAAGTTAAACTGGTTGAACTCCAGCCTCTTGATACTCAGCACTTCCCTTGTACTTTATCTGTTGCTGTAGTTAGTATTTCAAAACAAGAATGATTTTTAAAATTTATTTCTTTTAATGTAAGATCCTATAGTGAAAAGCATAGAGCCTTATGCCTCTCATAATGCTCTCTGTTATTCCCTGGAATAGAAGTAGGGCTGGGGATGGAGGGAGACAGCAGCCTTGCCTGAGGATTTCAGCCCCTACAATGGTGTAGGTTACGGACAGAGCTGCTCGCTGGGGCAGGAGCTGGGAAGCACTGTGAGGGTAGCATCTGATGGTCCTACAGACCAGAAACAGATGCTGTGCAGAGGAGAAAAGATCATCGCAGCATGGAAGATGGAGCCATGCTGACCGTGCTTTTTCCGTATCTTGTTGCTTCGTTGCAGCATGGAAATGTGTGACCAGAGAAACAATATCACCATGTGTCCCTTATGTGACAGAACATGCAGTTACTGGAAGATGAGCTCGGCTTGTGCGACTGCTCGCGCAAGTCATCTGTTTGATAACCCTGCAACTGTCTTCTTCTCAGTCTTCATGGCTCTCTGGGGTAAGAAGATATATGCCTTCATGTTAAGCTTTTAATTATTTAAAATACAACAGGAAGAAACAGAAGAGATAAAGCAGTATATTTATACCCAGGCAGTTAATTATATGAAGAACTTCTCTTTTTTTCTTTCTTTTTTTTTTTTCTTTCCCATGAAACTGTCACCCCCAAATTTATATTCTGGACTGAAGGCTAGAATTCAAAAAGTTGCTCAAGATGAATATCAAATGAAATTGTTAAGCATCTGTCATAAAACTGCTGCGTGGTATGTCAAAATTTCATTAACGGGATTGCACAGCTTGCCAAAAAAAAAAAAAAAAAAGTATTTGCAGAGCCAGCTTCCACTTTAGAACATTACAGAAGAAATGTATTAATGTACTCTGGGGTTGAGGGGAGGGCTCCGCCGGGAAGTGTAATGGCCTTTAGCGTCTCAGGACAAACCAACATTGATTCTTCAGTGTGCTCCGAGATGCAATTAAGTTTATCAGCCGGCAGACATCAGGCATGTAGACCATGAAGTGGGAACGGTGGCATTATAGGTATTTTTTCTGGTGCTGACTGCCCTTGTACTCTGAGCACGTCACTTAACCTTTCTTGGCACGTCTGCAGAACTTGGAATCTCTCATGAAATCTTTGTGAGAGTGTCTTCAGGAATGGTTATTGAGGGCTTTTCTCCTCCCTGCTGGAGGGGGGATGGGGACCTCCTTGCTCAGGCACCCCAGCACCAGGCGCGGGCGCTGGAGGAGAGGAGCCTCCAGTCGTCCTGGCTGGGGGCCAAGAGGGCCTGTTAACGTAAACGGGAACTGATGGGGTCCAAAACCCATGTTTGTAACTGGGAGCCCTACGCAGAGAGGCTACAGAGAACAGGGAAATGTGCGTTATCCCCCCAGCTTTGAAGTTTGATAGCCACATACTCCCAGCGTCAGTGAGAGCAGCACAAGACGATGTTTGCCCTTCCTGCACGCCTTGTTGCGAGTTAGCAAATAACCTGTTTTGGATTATATTTAATCCTAAAAACATAGCCCGAGTTTTCATTTGTTCTAGTACGCAGGGAACCGTTTCTACATTACCATTCATCTGAACTGATTTTAGGACAATGCAACATAATTCAATTTAAAGCAGTGTCTTTTTGACCAAGGTCTCCATTTGAGATAGCGATGTTTTAGATGCAATGCTAAGAGCTCGTTATCAAGTACCGTAAGGAAAAGGACAAGGACAGTCCTGCAGAGGGATTTTGGGAACAACGGGGAGTCGGGAGCGCCGCAGGTTCAGAGGGAAAGCTGGGAAGTGGTATGGGGAGGTTGAACTTGACCAGCTTCACAGCAGAGAGGAATGATCACTATCTTACAGATCATCATCTTGCCATGTAGCACATAGGGAGAAATGTGATATACCCCAAGGCAGGATGCAGTGTCAGAGACTTTAAATAGTCTGATTCTCTCACGTGGAGAGTCAAGTATCGATTTCGGTCTCCCTCGTTTACCATTATTGTGAACCCCACATGGATCTCGGCACATAACGCTCTGGTGTCCAAAAAGTAACGCTGTTTGCCTCCCTTTCCTTAGCAAACAACTGCGGGTCCCTCCATCCGTCTTTTTTACATTCTTGGGCAAAGTAAGGCAGATTGGCAGAAGCCAGTTTCTGTGCTCTGTACAAAATCAGGCTTAATATCTGAGATAGTTTTGGAGCGGGATGTGAAATTCCTCTAGTTCTTCAGAGTCAACATAAAATTTTATTGTGGTACCATAGCATATAAAATAAATGGTGTTTCAAAAAGGTCTTTTTGAATGGGGAAAATCAGAACTTTTCCACATAGTTTTGAATTTGCATTCTTGCAAATTTCATTTCTAAAGGATTTGTCAAAACAAGTTTTTAAAAAATTAAATGGGCACTTTGTTTGTTAAGCAAATAGTATCGACAAAAATTGGCCGTCTCTAAATGTAGGCACGCATATAGTCTCCAGTGCCATTTGTGAGCACCTCTGCATGTAATGAGAAGTTTTATTAGGTTCATGTACAGTCGAAGAGTTGAGGCAGACCCAAATAACCTGCTCAGGTGACCCAGGGCATCCTTAGCATAGCAAGAAAATTAGCCCAAGTTCAGGGGTATTATTGTGAGCAAACATTTGGCCAGGCTTTCTTTGTATCGTGGTGGTATTGTAACACCCTGGAGAACTCCACTCACACGAGCATTAAAACAGCTGTAGCACTGAGCTGGGCCCCGGTCAGAAGTTCAGCATTAGACATGGACCGTGGCCCAGTGCTGTTTGGTATTAAATGGCATTAAAAATGTCAGAGAACCCAGATAAGATCATCTGGACAGTAACCTTTGGGAATTCTTAAGCTCCACTTACGCTTATGGGCCCAGATGAAGTACGAAAATGCAGGTATGCTTGGCAAAGTGGCGGTGCATGGCTACCTGACACGTTCGCCGAGGGCTTTTGAAGTGAGCTGGCTGCGTTTCAGACAGAGTCTTTTCATTTTGCATTGTTGTAAGTCAGTGCCGCGGGAGGATTTCTAGTAGCACTACGAAACGACGTCTCGTTCGTTTTCCGTCTTTCTTGCTCTACGTGGAAGCTGCAGACCCCAGCGCAAGAACTGCCGGTGGCGGGGAGTGGGGAGGCAATTCCAGGACCGTGACACAGACCCTCTTAAGATACAGCTATGGCCACCCCGATTTACAGGAAGCCTACGGCTTGTGAAGGGGCTCAGTTGTAAGTTTTGCACGTGAGGGTTTCGCTTGGAAGGCGAATGAATGTCATGACCCTAGCCTGGTTCCAGTCATGAGGGTGTCCTTTCCTCTCTATTCAACTTTCTTACCCTCTCGCTGCCTCCGAGCAGCGTATCCATATCCATATCTTTTCTGGATACGAATGTTGCTGAGCACATCTGTTAATACTCGCTGCGGGGAAACTCCCCGGGGAACACCATTTCTTGGTAGACTTGGTAGACTTGCCTCTTTCATAATCACTTATGTATTATACAGCACTGGTGTATTCCCAGCATCTACATGTGTCCTCTGAGAACTTGCTCGGTCTCAGAGGCAGGTAGACGGATATAAACCGGGGTCATTCGTTGGGAGTCAAGAATTGCTTTAACGAGGTTTCTTTTCTGGAAGTCTTCTCCATCAAAAAGCAAATGGCAGTGTTTCTAATGATAAAAGCCCTTAAAGGCTTCCTCTTTAACAGCCTGCCCACCTGCAGCTTTGACACTGGCATGAGTATTTGGGTTTGGGTGTGATGATTAGAGCTAACCACGCTATTACGACCACTAGATGGATGTAATTGTAACAGTATAAAAATGCTTTATCTTGATAACTTTGAGGGAATAACTATCCCATCAGTACAAGGCTAGTTAAATCATTCATATTTTGCGCAGATAAAACACAGGTTTGTTTGGACTTATGGATGGAATTATATGCAAATGAAGACCAACAATATCATTAGTCACGCATACAAATATTTAAATAAGTTTGGGTGTCTGACTTTCTTACACCCCTTAAAAAATTGTAGGCATTTTTCTACATGAAGCTGTGGATGTAACAAATGCCCTTTCTTTTAGCTTACCTAGATAAAAAGGTTGGCTCCTAGCACATCAGTATTTCCCAGATAGACGTGGCTGTTGAATAAAAGAATAACAAAAATGAAGTTAACCTGACCCGGTATACGATACGATATTGCACCTGCTGAGACCTTTTGGAGACGAGAACCTGCAGATGTACAGCACAGCCAGCGTGCCTCCTAAGACAAATCCCAGAGGCTGACACGATTCTTTTTTTTTTTGGTAACGTCGAAATAATTGTTAAACTGTTGTTTCAGCTGCCACCTTTATGGAACACTGGAAGAGAAAACAGATGCGTCTCAACTACAGGTGGGACCTGACTGGGTTTGAAGAGGAGGAGGTTTGTCCCTTCAGTTCTGACTCTTTGACTTCCACTGTGGCGTTGCCGATAGCTCCTTGCCCCGAGCTCATAGACGTTGCCTCAGGGGGAACTGTTCTTGGGGCGGTTCCGTCATTTAGGAGAAAGGAAAATCCTGTGCATGAACTATTTGAGGGTTTTATAGCAAGGGTATGACTAGTATGTCTTGTTACCATAGAGACGTAATTGTACAGCTGCAAAATCTTTTTTTTTTTTTTTTTTTTTGAAGTGTATAGTCGGGTCACACCTAGCAGCGTAGGCATGGAATATACAGCTCAGACCTTACTCCTGGGCTGATGTCAGGGTGCTAACAACTAAGGACCTCATTCATCTCACGCCGCTGTAAATCAGAAATGGATGTATTGGAGTTGATAAAGTTACAGCACTGTAAAAAAGCACCGAAAAATTCCTGTTAAATTTAACTATGCAGGATCAAGCCCTGACTTGGAAAATACCTAAGAAAATATTGCCAGATATGTGGGCTTGGGGCATTGGGAAGGACACGGTGTGGAGGTGGTTTATTTGGTTTTTTTTTTTCATTTGCTAAAAAAAAAAAATAGTATCCCTAGCCAGCTTTACACTAAGTGTGCTAAATAGCGTGAAAGGGAAAAGGGCCGAATCTGTGTGAAAAAGGTCTTAAAAGTCAATGAAGTTTTAGAAGGAAAGGAGAGAAAATCCTCGGCCAGCTGAGAAGCTGTATCGCACCTTTTTGGTTTTAATTTTGTCGCTTTACAAAAAAGAAAACCACGTTCCTAGCCCACAAGGCCGTCCCAGCCCCGGCAGCCTTGCCCCGGACTGTACTGCAGTTCAGAGGCGGCGGCGGTGTGCGGGTCCCTTCCGTTTTCCCATCGTATGTGACGAGCCGTGCTGCGAAAACCCCGCTGCGGGCTCTGCGCTAGGACCTGCCGTTTGTACAGAAGACCCCAACTGATGATTTTCTGGGATCCCAAACGTTCACCGCTTTGTTTTGCTGGCCGGCCGGCTTTTTTTTTTTTTTTCTTTTTGCTCTTGTTATTATTAAAAGGAGCATGGCTGCCCTTGCCACATCACTAGATGTTCTAAATAGATACACAACAAATATTGCTCACGTGAAACAAAAACCTCACCGGCTCTGGGTTTAACACTATGCAGCTTGATGAGCCTGGCACAGTTATTGTTCCTCTCACCCCCAAAATCTTTCTGCTTGAATTATCTCCTCTTGATATGTTTATCTCCTCCATAACGTATTTAGGCGCACTATGCCAGCAGCCCCTATGCCGTGCGCTTTGCTAGATCGTACCTATTTTACTGGGAGAGAATATAGGGATTTATTTCCTGGATACTGTACTGCTCTTTTATTTTTGGTAACTTGTTGTTAGCGTACATGAAGGTAGAAAGGATTAACTGTATCTTTCTGACGTCTGTCCCCTTCATGTCTGAGTTCAGAGCTCTACACAGCTAAAACAGCAGCTGTTAATACAGTATATTTTACTCTGTTTTGTATAGTCAACGCTAGGTAATACAGTCATGAGTTTAGCAAAGAATTTAAGTCCCTCCTGTTTCTGATTTGGGTGAAACTTAAGCTAGTATCGTGTTGAAGAGTCAGGGTTTCGAGTGATATACTAAAACCCAAAGCGTCTCATCTTCTGGTGTTTTTAGGGACACCTAGTTCATACAGTACTTGCAGCAATGTTAATTAATGTTGTAGAACATGAGTAGACTGATTTTCTCTGGTCGTGTCTAGCCATCCACTGTACCTATGCTTGTTTCGTGTAATTTTTAAAATATAAATCCAATATGATCTGCAACAGTTCAGTAATCAAATTTTTGTTTTTTTGTTTTTTTTTTCGTGGTTTTTTCTGGTTTCCTGAAGGAGGCAGTCAAGGTTTGGAAAACATTTTTTTTTTTTAATTGCTCCTACCTTTTTATTACATGTCTACTGATGAATGCCATCTTTTTATCTCCACCTCTTCTTTTTCGAGCATCAGATTTTCTTTAGATCTCCCACTGGTTGCTTTGCCTTTACACCCTCCTCCTCTCCACTTGTTCAGACTTTTTTCAACTCCGTTCTGTTTCCCATCCGATGCATAATTGTGAATTCTGAATCTTTTGTGAATGCGTAATTACCGTGAACTCCGAATCGGTGAATCTTTCTGAATCTTTTGGCTGTCTCTTACTTCTGAGTGTTTCCAACACCCTCTCCTTCAATGCACACGGGTAATTGGTGGATGCTGTCCAAGACAGGATTAGGGGACGACCCCAACTGATGATTTTCTGGGATCCCAAAGCCAAGTATTTTGCATACTGACAGCGGATAACTGTTTCCCTCGTGAGCTGAGGATCGCTGAAATGACAGTTACTGACATGCAAAATCTAATTTTTATCAAAAAGATAGGTAATTAAAATCCAAGCATAATGTCATATGGTGTGAACCACGCTGTCTGCAGGTTGTGCTGTATACTCTAATGTATTAAATTTAATCTACATAGCATTGCATGTGGCTGTCTGATAGTGAGCGCAGATCATTCTGCACTTGCTGCAAACGATACGGGATTTAACATTTTTTTAAATTACAGTTGGCTAGCAAATGACATAAAGGACATACCGAGTGAATTAGAATTCATTTAGAAAACTTGGAAATGATCAGGAAATCGACCTGCAAACGGTTCATATGTAGCCGATACAGAAAATAAATAATTTTGCTTTTTATTAAATATGACTTATTTCACAGGATCATCCGAGAGCAGAATATGAAGCTAAAGTTTTAGAAAAATCACTGAGAAAAGAACACAAACATAAAGAGGTATGGTAAAAATATCCATTTGGTTCACTTGTGAAAAACTTTGAAAAAGAAGGTCGTTATAGCAGGCACTGGCCCGAGACTAAGAAATAGGTAAAAAATAGAGTCACTGCACATTGTGTTTAAATTCCAGATGTCTTCGGTCCCAGCATACATGGGATACTCGGTGTATACCAGTGCACAAGACCTGATTAAGTCTAGAAATGTCTTTAATAATCAGATATAGGAGTGTGGCCTAGGGCGGCTAACTGAGCCCGATTGAAGGGGCGCTCCTGTTAGGCTAACAAACCAAGCTTGAGAAAACTGTAAAAACCACCTTATTCTGCGCTAATACAAGTACCTAAAGCCTCTCAGGAGAGGTTCTCTGTCTTGCTAGACTTTTTTTGTAAATAAAAATACTACTAGAGCATTAATGAAGAGTACTAACACCAATTTCCTTGCCGAATTCCAGCTTTGATAACTTCCTGCCTTTTAAAAACATGACTTCCATTTTATTCCACTGAATAAGGTAGCGCTCACGTCTGCTTTTAACTTGCTCTTTACATCGCCGTGAAAAAGGTGCTGCCAGTCATCCCCGGGGCGCGTGCATCTCGCCAATGGACGGTGCAGTCCCTACGAGCAGCTTCCCCGCCCTTTCGCTGAAGGCTGTGATTCCTTCCCTATTACTGTCTGTCAGCAGCAGACCAATTTGAAAAAGCTCCTTTTCTCCCCCGCATACCGGTTTCCACCCTGCCAGAGGTTATTCCCCCTTAACTGCAAGAATTCAGCTGTTTGTATGACCGCGTTTTTAAGCAGAGAAGTAAATGCTCCGGCCTAACGAAAATCTGTCGGCAGAAATTCCTCTTTTGTATCTGTTGCCAGTGGCACAGCAGCATGGAACCGTGCCCTAAATTGGAATTCTGTGAAAACCCTATGAAAATACAACCACGTTAACGTTAAATATGCTTTAAGAGACAGCATACATAGATTGGACTGGCATTAAACTGAACGTGTCCGCTTTTGTCACGCGCTTACACTGGGGTACCGTTGGGCCCCTCTTAAAAGATGCTACAAAGCTGACGGTGGCACGTTGCCGTTGATCTCTAGGATGCAGCGTGTAAGCGGTTCAGCATCATGTGCAATACCTTACTCACAGCACTGCTTTAAAATCCCTTGCAGAAGAAAAAGAATTGGGGTTGCTGCCCTCTTACTGGCTGGATAAACAATGTCGGAAGACAGACTTAGTTGTGTTCTGCTAAAAACCTGCGACTCGCTGTACTTTTGGGTAGAGAGGTGGTGGATGCCCCATCCCTGGACACATTCAAGGTCAGGCTGGACGGGGCTCTGAGCAACCTGATCTAGTTGAAGATGTCCCTGCCCACGGCAGGGGGGTTGGACTAGATGACCTTTAGAGGGCCCTTCCAACCCAAACCATTCTATGATATTGGGAATTCAGATCTTAAATGTGGAAGACTGTAGGGTAATCAGACAATTAATCAATGGTGGCCTCCAAATATCGGAGTATGAAAGCTGAGCAATTAAGAGAGGATTTTTTTTTTTTTTTTAACCAGACTATTTATAACTTTTTGGGCTGTGTTCAATTTGGATGTTACTAATTTGGGAAACGTGAGAAAAGGAGTTTTTTCTGAAAGACTTGGTAATTATCTTTCATTGGGATCTAGAGTGTTAAAGTTCAAATTCAACAGTTGTAAGACAACTTGGAAATCTTCTTAAAGAAAAAAATATCTAAAGCTGAACCAGAAATTGCTCATATTTTTTCAAGAGAAGTCCAATTTAAAAAAAAAAAATTTTTTTAAAGGAAAAACTTTCTGGACAGTCTTTATACATCATAAAGGAAAAAGAAGGGCACAATCCTGAATTAAAAAGGGAATGTCCTTTGCAGGATTGCTTGATCTACCCCAGCATTTGGGGCAAGAGTTTGTCTTTCGTTGTTGTTATGTTTTATTAACCTAAAGCTGAAACACAAAGCCTTGAGCAAACTAATAGAGCATTCACTTGTGGCTAAACTGCTATGTACACTGAGTCAGTAGAGAGTATACAGATTAATTTAGCAGCGCTTTGTAATGCTGTATTGCCCGATCCTCTTTTTGTTTCCTTTGACTGCCATCAGAAGCATCGGTATTTTCCAGAAGAGACAGCAAACAAATGGAGACAAAGAGTTAAGACAGTCATGGCTGGGGTGAAATTGGTTCTTTTTATTCAAACTTATGAAGAAACTCAAATTATGAGTAATTATGGAAGACACAAATCAATTTGTTTTTGGCTGTTGAACCTTTGTTTAATATTCACGTGCAGTTCTGGGTTTCTTCCCCCTCCTCCCCTTGTTTCTTCAGCACCCTATGGGACACTGTTTCTGTGCATTGGGAATGGCACTGCATGGCTAATCTTAGATTTACCATCCTGGACTGATGTTAACGTTTTGCGGTGGAGCATGGGCCATGTGTTGAAAGAGTTGCTTGCACTTCCCTGAGACGACGTGCATGTAATGAAAATAGAATTTGAGTAATATTTTTATGTTCATTATAACGTGTGCATCATCTTCCGTAACGTTCCTTTTGTTGTTTCTTTTCTGGTGTTTAGAAACAATTCCCGGCATCAAAGTCTATGAAAGACTCTAGATGAGCAATACTGTTCTAAATGCAATTTTCATACCCGAATCCAGGCAGTGGCTGGTTGACTCCTATAAAGAGTTATTACACGTGCACATCTTAATTCCTATTGGCGTGGTCCATTGAATACCACGTGGATAGTCAGGTAGTTAAAAATCACTCATATTGAAGGAATTTCAAGTCTTATCACACACTAAAACAAGATCTTCCCCGTCAACTGTGCGTTCATCTTGGAGTTACTCAGTAGCATACTTCATCTGTAGTTCAGTGGAACCAGTTGTGCAACTGCAAAGCTGCAAATATTAACTGGGGAGGGAGAGGGGAAGAAGGAGAATTTTTCTAGGGAAAGCAAAAGAAAATATTTAGCAGTAGGAGAGATTTTACTTCATGGTTTTTGACAGACTATTTGCATGTTTCCTTCAAAAAGTATACAGAAAAATCTGGTTTATTTATACTCGCAGCGCAGGCACTTGACCAATTTGAACCTAGAAACAGAGTAAACAATTTGCCTGTGTGGAATTGTAACTGTAAACACTGTGTCTTTGCATCTTCTAACTGGTTGTGTATTTGCTGGCCTTTTTTTCCCCCTCTCTCTTTTTGTCACGTGTGCAAAATCACATGCTCCATCTTTATTAAATGTACCCTTTTTTCCCCTCCAAATTTTAGACAGATAAAGAAAAGCTGACATGGAAGGATCGTTTTCCAGCCTATTTAACCAATTTTGTTGGCATTATCTTCATGGTAAGCATCACCCGGCAAAACCTGAAATTTATGTTACCGAGTCATTGTATAGAACAGAAGTGATGGAAATGTTAGTGAAACCGTGACAGACTTTATCCAACTGATGGGGTTCACAGTGGCTTTTCCCCGGTGAAAAAATTTAAACACTTTATTGCTTTAGAATCTAAAATCTTTTCAAGAGCTTGAATTTCTATGTTGGCGTCTCTTTCCAGTAAAGAAATAAGAATACCTAAATAGGGTAGGGGAAAAATGGGGGCACGGAAATGGAAATTGCCACCACCGCTGATGGGGTGAAACTTAAAAAGTAGAGAAAGTCCTCTCAGAAAGTAGTCAGGAAGTAGAGAACGGCCTCGTTTTTATACCAAACTTTTTTGAAAGACATGATGTGGCCAATTGCAATCCTGATTGCAAAGATTTTTAATAAATCAGTCAAATTTGGGGTTATACCCCAACAGGAGAATTGCAAACAGAGCGCTTAATTCAAGAAAAAGGTAAAATGATGATGAGAACAGCCTTTTCCCATTTGCTGATAAAGCATCAGATTTTAAAGCAAATTTTGAAGGAAATAATAATAATTCAAGACATGGGGCAGATTGGCAGATGGATAAAAAAGCTTAAGCCCTTTCCAAAGGTAGAATATGCCAGACTAACTCAGTTCATTTGGTTTTTTGGGATAGGGAGTCTGTTTTGGGGTTGTTTCTTTTAATATTTGTGTTTTCAGAGAACGGAAGTGCAGTAAATCTAATCTTCTCAGCTGAAGAATCAGTACCTTACAGTAATCTTCTCAGCTGAAGAATCAGTACCTTAGAAGAATCACATTTTTAAATGATTCCTCTATTTAAGCAATGAAAAATTAAGTAAGACTTTGTGCACCTTGATGGTGCCAGGAAGTGCGTTGATTTAATCAGATTTAATTTCAGTTTAGGATTATGACAGCGTAACAAGCCTGAGTAGGGGATTTGAAAGCTTGTGTGCAGACTTAAGCTGAAATACTCCTCTCTGCTTCAACGCTGCCTTTCTTTTATAATAAAGCAAACACCATGTATATACGCTGTTGCTGTTAGGGCTGAAAGGAAACCCGCTAATATATTTCAAATAAGCAAGGAGTTTACATTTAGGTGCCTTTAAAAAAAAGCCTTTTGCATGGGATTGTGGCATCATTATATCAATTTTTTTCGTGTGATGATCAAATTACTAGCAAAAGAGGATTTTTTCCCCACGGTTCATCAAAGTGATTGGGAGCCTTAATGCAGAATTTGGTGGACTTGGGATGTGGCCCAGAGATCCCATTTTTAAGGTCATTGCTAAGTCCCACACCAAGTATTTATAGCTAAATCTTTCATAAGAGGCTGCACTGTTCTTGCTTGCAGGTTGGGCTGACGTTCGCTATAGTGTTTGGAGTCATCATATACAGGATCTCGACTGCAGCGGCGCTGGCAATCAGTTCAACTCCCTCGGGCCGCTCAAGCGTTAGGGTCACCGTCACTGCCACCGCAGTCATTATCAACTTGGTCGTCATCATCATCCTGGATGAAGTATACGGCTGCATCGCAAGGTGGCTAACTCAGATCGGTAGGTTTAAATCCTCAACTGATGTTTGCCAGAGCGATTTTAAACGAGAGGACCCAAATGACTGGCTTTCGTGATTAACTTCAAACTGGTGAGCAAACCCAGGAAATGCAAACGTGCGGCTAAAGGTCTAACCAGCTACTTAAAAACATCAAAGCGCACATGGATTCAGCTTTATTTTTAAAGTTTTTCTTTCAGCAGTGGTAGTACTAATCACTAATCCAGTTACGAGTGACGGGGATGGGGGATACAGCAGAAATTCCTATACCTAATCTTGAACGTCACTCTTCTATATCACGCAATTACTCTTTTCATTTTCTGCCATTTTTTATTTGGCGTAAGACATGTCGAGAAATCGTGCAAAATCGTGCAAAAAAACACCGTAGAAAAAAATTTTTTGAATCATTTCCAAAAAGCATCAGTGACAAAAGGTCCAGAAATCTTTTCAGGTAAGTTCTCGTCCGTCTGCAAATGATTGTCATAGAGGTTAGCCAGACGTGGAATGACATTGGAATTACTGTTGTAACACATCTGAATGGTGGGATCCTCAGCAGATTGACCGCTGACCTCAGTGAGGCCATATTGCTTTTATATATATATATATATATATATAGATATAAATATATACCTCTCATTTCCAAAGCATCAGTGACAAAAGGTCCAGAAATCTTTTCAGGTAAGTTCTCGTCCGTCTGCAAATGTGAGTCATAGAGGTTAGCCAGACGTGGAATGACATTGGAATTACTGTTGTAACACATCTGAATGGTGGGATCCTCAGCAGATTGACCGCTGACCTCAGTGAGGCCATATTGCTTTTATATATATATATATATATATATAGATATAAATATATACCTCTTTGTTTAAAAGATGGCTGACGTTTTCCAAAGTCCACATTGATAAGATCTCGAAATGTTCCTTAACGTTTCTTATCCATGTCACGTTGGTTCCAGAGGTGCCAAAAACTGACAAGAATTTCGAAGAGCGGCTGATTTTTAAGGCTTTCCTGCTGAAATTCGTCAATGCCTATACACCCATTTTCTACGTCGCTTTCTTCAAGGGCCGGTGAGTAATGCAAAAGGCTGTTCAGGGTTTCAGCTCGGTGCTTATGAGACAGCTGTAGCTGAGCTAAGGCCATAGTTGGACGATAAAGTAAATCTGGTTTAAAAACTCCTCAGTATTGACCCAAAAACTCTGCAGCCTCGTGGGATAAAGCAGGGACCTGGTGCTCTGCCGTTTCAAATTTGTTAAAGCCATTTTGTTAAGATAACTTTGTACGTTCAGATGCAATCCCCCATCAGGCTATTTACCGTTGTCTATTTACCACTCTTAACTTTCTATCATAGCAAGTATCATCTCTCTTCTTGCAACCAGCATGAAAACACAAGGCTAAAATAAATACTCCGTGTGGCGCGTTCCGGCTAATGCAACAAAAATGAGGATTACCTTAGAGGATTTCTGCCCAGATGTGCCTATAATATTGTAGGACACACGACTTGCAGTTTTACTGAGTTGTTTACTCAGTAAACAGGACTTACTCTTTAAAACAAACCCAAAGATAATTATTCACTTTTTCAGGACGAAACATTAGGTGGTCCCACTCAAAGGCATAGAGTTTGACATAAATGACTTTAGGACTCAGATATAAAAAGTATAAAATATATATGAAGTTTATAATTCTAACCGTTGTGCCCTAGATTTGTTGGACGTCCAGGAGACTATGTCTACATTTTCCATTCTTTCCGAATGGAAGAGGTAATTGCGTTTTACCCTGTCTGTGATCACGCTGGGGGGCAGCACCATCTTCCCCCGCCACAGGGATGCAGCAAATGTTCTGACTGACGTTTCCTCTGCCCACCCTAGTGTGCTCCAGGCGGTTGCCTGATGGAGTTGTGTATCCAGCTCAGTATTATCATGTTGGGCAAGCAGCTGATTCAGAACAATTTATTTGAGATTGGCATCCCGTAAGTAGCGACGTTTGTTTGTTTGTTTTAAACATGTGTTGTTTACGATGTGTGCAGAACACTGTGTATCCACTGCCCCTTGACGTGAACGTGGTTCTTGGGTGTCGTGGTTTAATCTCAGCCGGCAACTAAGCACCA